>NC_060138.1:307629914-307937860 GCF_021461385.2 Schistocerca piceifrons
TGCTATGAAACGAAACTGGGCACTAGACCATCACTCCCGGTTGTTTGGCCGAATAGCCGACCACAGTCGTGTTGTTATCCCATCATTTTTGGTCATCGGGGCTCAGTTAGAAGCAGGGTTCACAAATGAAATTCAGTTTTAGCCCATGCAATGAGACAAGAGCAAATATTCCCGACAACACTATAAAGGGGGTTGTTGGTGTATGCTGGTCTGTGGTAGTCGGAGCAAGGCACGCCGTGAGCTCAGACCTTTTTTTGAGCCACGTATTAATGATTCTTGTGGTCAGTGCCAGTTGCACATCGGATCGATGATTACGATGAAGCAGGGGCTCGGAGTGTCTCTCTGATGATTGCTCGGTCCCCACGTGTTCGACCATGTTCACCCATTCCTGCCATTATCGTCGAATAGTGGGATTACTCTTATTCAAGTGTCGAGCAGATCGCCAATTGCCGGCCGGAGTGGCCGAGCGGTTCTAGGCGCTACAGTATGGAACCACGCGACCGCTACGGTCGCAGGTTCGAATCCTGCCTCGGGCATGGATGTGTGTGATTTCCTTAGGTTAGTTAGGTTTAAGTAGTTCTATGTTCTAGGGGACTGGTGACCTCAGAAGTTAAGTCCCATAGTGCTCAGAGCCATTTGATTCGCCATTTACTCCAAGCGGCTACTTTGAGCCCAACTACACGGGCTCTCACAAATATTGACATCTGCGTATCTTGTTGACAGGCCTGTCTATGAGGCATAGTTATTGTACACTGATTATGCGGAATGAAATTCGCAATGACTTTGTGGCCATGTCCCCTGTTTCCTATTCTTGAAAGTTGCGCGGTGAAATTGCGTTGCTGTGTCACACATTCATCTATCGGTCGCCACGGTCGCCAAAGTTTACAGTTTAGCATTTTCCCTCGATACCTGTATGATTCCTCCAATCAGCATAACTCCTTCATTGTGCGTCGTTTCCTTTTGTCTTAGGGTGTATATTTTACGAATGTTTTCCCCTCACATCACCTTGAATAAGTTAGCTCAAAATAAATGGAGAGTCAGAGTTTTTCAAATAATTGAGGCTACACATACTGTATTTTTCGCAATAGTCAATGTAGAACCTTCTATTGCGTTACTGAAATAATGCCTCAAAATAGTCTGCAGGCCAAGGCACACTTTGGATACCTGTTCATAAAGTGGAAAAATGTTTGTAGCCTTTGACTGCCGTCCAATCCTTACCCTGATTATGTGTGTCTTCCTTATTATGGATTTCTGCTAAGTACGCAACAGATGCGTGCCGCGCCGATGGCGGACGCACGCGCCGTGGATCTGCGGTGCCGACAGCTGTCGCATATAGCGCGGTCGCCGTGTCACCCATCTTAGGGTTTCTCTGACACGTCGCATGAAAAACAGTGCATGGGATGCAATCCTTTGTTACTAGCTGCCTGTCGTCACATTACAACCTTTAGATATAAAGGCTTGCATCATTCGACGAATTACTGTTTCCTGGAGAACTCACCACAAAGAACAAAACGGAATGAGAACGTAGAAATTACAAGAGACACTTTTTATGCATCCCAGTACTTGCAATGTGTAGATAGGTATCAACAGCGGAGGAAAGCTACCTCTGAATCACTGGAACAGAGACTGAATCTAGGATACATAATTATTTCGTGACGTATTTATTCGATTTTATTCAAGTTACACAGTAGATACTTCAAGACCTGTGGGTTATCATCGGGTCCTTACATTAGTTTTCATAATTTCTGTTTATATTTTGTTATTACTCACTACACGTCAAGAACTACGCTGGGTGAAACGAAACTCCACAAAATTGAGTAGGTTGTTGAACGTTTTTTTTCTACTTCGGTGTAAGATACCCGCCCATGGTCGCTAGATGCTCGCAACAGTGGGATGGTTTGATTACGACTTACTACATTTCTTCTTTTTTTGCTTTTGTATTTTCTCATTTCTGACTACATCTGGTAGCCGACGGCCAGAAACAGTTCCTGATCCCCCCCCCCCCCCCCCCCTGTACAGGACCTGCGTCTATATTGAATCTGTGCTCAAGTGTGGGAACGTTTCTTTGATTGTTTGTCATGTGAACATTGCTACAAGCCCGTTATTTATCTAGCTGCGGTCACAGGTTCGAATCCTGCCTCGGGCGTGGATGTGTGTGATGTCCTTAGGTTAGTTAGGTTTAAGTAGTTCTAAGTTCTAGGGGACTGATGACCTCAGCAGTTAAGTCCCATAGTGCTCAGAGCCATTTATCTAGCTGGATGTGGGAAACCACATAAAACCCACATCCAAGCTGGCCGTCTCATCAGCCCTCGTCGTTAGCTCGCGAGGCGAATTATATCTGGGGGATGCTCGTCTCCCCTTATCCCGTGTTAACGAGCTCCGTTATGCAGGTGGATCTATAATTTAATTCGGTTTGTTCCCAAATCACCCTTCATTCTGTGAAAAGCCTGACATGTGCAATCAGCAAAACGTACAACGAAAAACGCAGAGTAATGCAGCAACACGTAGGTGCAAGAGTACTGTTGACGTGAAACTTCCTGGCAGATTAAAACCGTATGATGGACCGAGACTTGACCTCGGGACCTTTGCCTTAGTCGGGCAAGTGCTCTACCGACTGCGCTACCCAATCACGACCCACGACACTTCCTCACGGAAGTAATTCCGCCAGTACTTCGTCTCTTACATTCCAAACTTCACAGAAGCTCTCCTGCAAACCTAGCAGAACTAGCACTCCTGGAAGAAAGGATATTGCGGAGACACAGCCTGGAGGATGCTTCCAGAATTAAATTTTCACTCTGCAGCGGAGAGGAGCTGATATGAAACTTCCTGGCAGATTAAAAATGTGTGCCGGGCAGAGACTCGAACTCGGGACCGTGCCTTTGGTGCACTGTCGACTGATTCCTGGAGGAATTAAACATGTGAGGAGGGGTCGTGGGTCGTTCTTGGGTGGCTCAATCGGTAAAGCACTAGTCCTCGAAAGGCAAAGGTCCCAAGTTTGAGTCTCGAGCCAGCACACAGCTATTATCCGCCAGGAAGTTTCATATCAGCGGACACTCTGCTGCAGAGTGAAAATTTCATTCTGGATAGTATTTACGTGGTTACCATCTCTCGTGGGAACAGCTCAGCGTTGCTTCATCTTGCAGCTCTTCTACTTCATTCAGTGAACCCACAGACGAGATGCTATCGGCCAACGCTTCACCGGTACAGCTGCCCATATGTGGTACGTATTGTAACGCAGTGACTTTGCCAAGCACATGACGTACTCGGCGAGGCCACAGGCTCTGTTCACACCAGTCCCCACCGCAAAGGAAGAGAGTGTAATAAAATTAATCGTTTAATGTTAATCACAGATTCGAACTCACAATAAAATTTAGAATAAACTGGTGTCAAACTGAGAAAGGTGTGTTAATTATTTAACAAGTCGTGAATTTTAATTACTCATTTAATACTACTAAAATACTTCCTAAGTATGTACCCACTACGGAGGGAGGAAGCAGGATAATTTTGGAATTGATTGATACAGAAACAGCACAAGATGGCGAAAAGTAGCTTGGGTTCCTGTCTGTTACTTCGAATCGTCGTTGAGACACACAGTTCTCCTGTGTTCTGGGAATCCGCTCCTATTCGGGCCAGCAAATTTGAAGGCAGGAAGAATAGTAGGTACTGTTACACCTTCTATCTCTGTTAGGTTGGCTACGAGAACCTTTTCGTATAACTCGGACGTGCACTGTAGTTCATCGACCGCCCCTTTCCGTAGCAGTTTCTGGAGGTGACGACATCGCGTTATTGATCGTGCAGCATTTTCCGACGCTTAGTGGCAAGTGTTGTCTCACATTACCTTGGAAGAGCCCTGTGTTAATCATCAACGGGTTGCTCGTGAGGATTAGAATTACGAAGCACGCCTCCACTACGATGGTTGCGAATACCCTGTCGCTACGTTTGCATCGCGAGATACTGGCGCTGCAAATCGACATATAGTGGGGTAAGCTCTACTGTCCGTCCCTCGTTGCTGTGAACGTATTCGTGACGTATGGATAGCTTAATTCGCTATACTGATTCATTTTAATCCATTTTTACGCTCTGTCTAGGGACTGGTCTTTCTCCTGAAGACATTATTGTTTGTGGGAACATTTTGTTCTTTAGATTTCTGCTACAGCAGTCCATTGATCGCCCAGGGCTGCACTATTGTGAGTCATAATTAGGAAAATTGTGACGCGGCTACCTTTCATTCACGTATTCCATTTCTAAACAAATGCGTTGCCAGACTATACTGACTTTCATTGGCCTGTAGCTTCCCCGCTCTCCCCTTTTGTTAAACTACTCGTTACTAGGCGACGAAACACCTACTGTAAGAAACGAAGTCCGACGGTTGGGACAGAAGATCGGCAGGTGAGTGATCTGAGAGGGAATAACCATAGATGCTACATCTCCGAAGGACATTTCGTCCATCTTTCGATAATCTTTATTAATTCAAATTTTGGACGAGAAACGACAGAGACCTCAGCTACACACCCAACAGGCTAAGTATCACTGCTAATATAAAATTAAGTTTGCCAGAAAAACAAATCGGAGACAGTACCGAACAGATCTGAGTGCAAGAGTAAATCAGGTGCCGTGAGAAAAGGAACAAGTATGTTCACAAACAAGGTACACGGTAGATACCGGCAACAATTGTATGGGTGCGTAGCGATTTTGAGCGCAATACAGACAAACACAAATTGTGGAAATAAAATAAAACTAAGTTCGATTAACTCGTAACAAGCCGTCAGAGAGTATGGGTTCATACTACCAAAATTCTTTGAAAAATATACCTTCGAGTATCTTAAGGTACAGTACATTACAGGGAAACCAACAACGACAAATGTAATGGTGAATCTCATATAGCCTGGACTGTTCTTTAAACAAAAAGAAACGATTTCATTTACTTAATTTCTAGTAGGAAATCGCTGATGATATACGTAAAATAATTTTATTGGCACTTAGCTCTGAATGACACTCTAGGAATGAAGTGCGTAGAAATTTTGCAAAGTTCTGGATGTGCTTAGAAGTCTATTGTCACTGTTGAAACGTGGAAAAACTTTTTCTGAGATTCTCAATTTCAATTTCTCGCCAGTTTAAAACTAAAAGTTCATAATATTGAGTTTGTGAAAAATTTATTGTTTAGGTGTTATTACGGGAGATTACACTTTGTTTTCGGTTTAGGGTAATAACGTACCAAATGTGTTTCCTTTTGTTCTAAGGACATTCGTACTCCGATTTAATACACTATACGTGTCAGGAAATACATATACTACTGACGGTGAGCTGCATACAATCCCTATACGGTATATCAATTCATCTTCGGGTGTAAGATTCAACTGATACTGTTTTGGATGCTACCTCGTAGAAATTATTCAAGATATTTACGTCTGGCTTACTCTCTCCAAATTCCTGAATGTGGGAACGTAATATGTAACGGACAGCCAACCACTAAGAAAAAGTTATCTAGGCGTGCTATAAGCAAAACTGTTCGTTCCCAGTAATTCCATAGACAAGAAATTATTTACAGTTCAAAAATGATAAATCATGTACTGATAAAATGAAAAAAATACGTTTAATTCGAATCTAGGAGCGATTAAAAAGTTTCCGTTAGAAGGCCACGCTAAATCCAGCACGAAACTAAACTAAATTCCGCCCGAACAGGCCATGAAGGCCCAACGAAACCGACCGGCCGCCGTGTCGTCTCAGCCCACAAGCGTCACGAGACACGGATATGGAGGGGCATGTCGTCAGCACACCACTCTCCCGGCCATATGTCAGTTTACGAGACCGCAGCCGCTACTTCTCAGTCAAGTAGCTCTAGTTTACCTCACAAGCGCCGAGTGTTGTTGAGTGCTATTGACGTGGGATTTCAAATTGATTCGGTATTTATAGATTTCCTGAAGGCTTTTGTCACTGTACCACACAAGCGGTTTGTAGTAAAAGTGCTTGATTATGGAACATCGTCTCAGTTATGTGACTGGATTCGTGATTTGCTAGCAGAGAAGTCACAGTTCGTTGCAACTGACGGAAAGTCATAGAGTAAAACAGAAGTGACTTGTGTTCCCCAAGGTAGTGTTATAGGCCCTTTGCTCTTCGTTAACGATATAAACAATTTAAGAGACAATCCGAGCAGCTGTCTTAGGTTATTTACAGATGACGCTGTCCTTTATCGACTACTAAAGCCATCATAAGAGAAAAAAATTGCAAAGCGATTTAGGAATGATGTCTGTATGGTGCGAAAACTGGCAATTGATACTACATAACGAAAAGTGTAAGGTCATCCACATGAGTGCTAAAAGGAACCCATTAAACTTCGGTTGCACGATAAATCAGCCAAATCTAAATGCCGTAAATTCAACTAAATACTAGGAACTACTATTACGAACAACTTAAATTGGAAGGAATCCACCGAAAATGTTGTGGGGAAGGCTAACCAGAGACTGCGTTTTATTGGCAAGACACTCAGAAAATGTAACAGATCTACTAAAGAGACTGCCTACACTACGCTTGTCCGTTCTCTTTTAGAATACTGCTGCGTACAAGATTGGATTGTCGGAGTACATCGAGAAAGTTGAAAGAAGGGCAGCACGTTTTGTATTATGACAAAGTAGGGGAGAGAATGTCGCTGAAATAATACAGGATTTGGGGTGGACATCATTAAAACAAAGGTGTTTTTAGTTGCGATAGAATCTTCCCACTAAATTTCCATCACCAACTTTCTCCTCCGAAAGCGAAAATATTTTTCTGACGCCGAACTACGTCCGGAGAAATGATACCTTTAATAAAATAAGGGAAATCAAAACTCGCAAGGGAAGATATAGGTGTTAGTTCCTTGGGCGCGCTCTACGAGACTGGCATAATAGAGAATTATTGTGAAGGTGGTTCGATGAACCCTCTGCCAGGCACTTAAAGAAGATTTTCGGAGTATCCCTGAGATGTAGATGTAGACATTCGGTGCTTATACCCCTGCATCGAAGTTTCGCCGTGTTGCATATACGCTTCAGCAACGCCTTCCAACGGAAGCGTTTTGTCTGCCCCTTTACAGAAAGTATAAGAACAAGACTTTCTAAATAACAGTGTTAACAAATAGTAATTTCATATGGATAGCTAGGAGGACTGTTGATATTTTTAAAAATATCAGGCCTCCGATACACCAATATTTTAAAATATATCATTTCCAGGAGTCGATACATATTGAGGAGAAATCTCGATATCGATAAATAGGCGGAGTAGGGATCGACGTATCTACCTATAAAATTATTGGTTACACATTGTAAATATACTGCTGGTTTTAGAGCTGTATATATAAGTATTGATTTATTATTAGATAATCTGTACATCAACAAACTAGCAGCCTAGCCAAAGAGCTAGCGACTTGGAAAGTTGGAGTGAGTAAACAAAGGAAATATATAATTGCAAATGATTAACACTGATAATTATGACTGTCTGAAAATCGGAAGACAAGAGAACCGAAGCATTCGAGATGTGGTGCTATAGAAGAATGTTGAAACTCAGGTGGGCTGATGCGGTAAGAAATGAGGAGAATCTCCGGAGATTCGGCAGGAAAGGAATATACGGAAAACCCTGACAAGAAGAGAGGGAACATGTATTAAGACATCACAGAAGAACTTCTTTGGTACTAGAGGAGGTGGCGGGCACCAAAACGTTAAAGTATAGTTATTATTATTAGCTAAACTACTCATTGGAATGACTTCACTTTTTAATATAAATATCTCTCAACAGCATACTATCAGTCAGTCATTTTAGAATTATTAAAAACAATTTAAATCAAAAACAGAAGACTGACGAAATTACAGACGAAGCAGTTCGGAAGCGTTCGGGTCACGCCTTTTCGGGTATGGCGTGCGAAGTGTTTCGGGCTGTTCGTCACTCTGGATTAGGCAGTCGAGAAGAACAGACATGTTGTCTGTCGTAGGATGTGTTTCCAATTTTTATTTAAGTTCCTGTTCGTCACTCTGGATTAGGCAGTCGAGATGTACAGTCATGTTGTCTGTGGTAGGATGTGTTTGCCAGTATTCAGTATCAAAAGATTCACTCTGGTAGTCATGAGGCACAGACACGTGCCACAAGTAGTGTAATGATACATTTTCGTAAACATTGTGTTTGATCATGTAATTTGCCGTATCAGAAGGTGTTCTATTTAGATCATGTAGTCTTCTCGTGTGGCTATATTAAAATACACGTGTGGCATCCCAATGAAGTGATACACTATTTCAGAACAGAACCCCGCTAAAAGTCAGTTTCAACCTCAAGATACAGAACCTACGACCTCCGTCCTGTTTTCTGCGCTGGTGTGCGTACTGTAAGACCATCAGTACACACACCACCAGATTATTGGACTTGTCGCTCTAACAAAGTAGGCGAGTGTCAGCAATATGTCTCGTGGTCTTATTGTGGCGTGTTTATCTTCTGCCGTTAGGTCAGACGATAGAAACCCCACTTGCACGCTTAGAGTAGCAGATTGACGGTGACCAACTTTAAACAGAACTTGATTAATTTTCACACACATTTATTAAAATAATAACAAGCATAAAATTACTTAACTTGGTTCAGGATGCTATTTTTACAATTGACGATCTGAAGTTCCTTTGGTATTGGTACGTTAATCTTATTCTCACATATATCTCTGATACTTGACAAAAGTGTCTATACATTTATCTTCATGGCTATGTACAGGAATATGGTAATCTTATTAGGCGCAGACTAAAACTTGACCATAGACTGGTACAGACAAATGTAGAAATCGTACAGACGGATACAGACTAATGCATACTGGTGCCTACAAATACAGATTGACTAATCGAAGGTCTGTACACTCGTTATAATACCTCGTGCGTTCATGTGTCACTGCGCGAGTGTGATCCGCGAGGAGAAAATGTTCTACGTTAGTAGCAATCTTATTGGCTGCGTTACATATTAATACGCGGATCGGCGGAAGCAGAATTTGGTCCGTCTCTGTGGCAGCGCCATCTCGTAGTGCGGAGACGGACGAGGGCTGCGCCAGCGCTGTTGTGCTTAGCGGGGCGCGCTCTAGTGGGAAAGTTGTGTACGCGCTGACTACGCGGAACTATGTACACAACACACTTCGCGTATACTGCATGCACAGAACAAATGTGCTCAGTGACACGTCATCTGTAGTAATGTAGAGGAGGTAGAGGATGATCATTATTAACACCAACAATCAATTCAGTCTTCCTTTCTCGCCGTAACAAAGCAAATATTTGAGGGTTTAGGATGCAAGTGCTGTGCTGAGGTGAAAAGACTGGTGCAGCCAAGCCCAGTATACAACATAAATTTGGATGGAATCGGTGGAGAAGAGTAGGTACGGTCCCCTCGTGAGACGGAAAAGGACTTGCAGTTCGGCAGCTGTTTTGGATCTTTTCATTAATGATGGATGGATATGGCATATGTGAAGAAAGCAGTAGAGTTCTCGCCGAAGCGAGCCCATAGATCGTATTAGCTTGGCGTCTCCTCGGCGTGACTAGTTTTTGTCTGTTGTGCTCTAAAGCGAACCAGCTATGCCTAGTAAAAATGTAGTAGCGAGATACGTGGCGCGGAAGACTCGTACGAACGGGGCGTGCGTGCGTGCAGCGCGACGGAGGAAGCTGTCCGGGGAATCGCTACAAGGGCGGCACGTGTTTCGGTGTCGGGTGACCGCAGGAAGAAGCCGGCCCGATCGCGGGGACAATGCAGCGGCGCGGAAGTGCCGCTGGCGCCCGCTCCCGGCTCGCCTTACAGCGCCGCCGCCGGACGGCTCTGCCCGCCCGCCTACCATTCAACACGTCCGCCCGGCGAGGCATTCGACAAGTGTCGCTCTGAGTCAGCAGCGCTAACAACCCTCTCCGGCGGGCGGGCGCGCCTGCATATTCAACGGCTCAGCCCGCCCCGGGCGCTGCCGCTGCCGCCGCAGCAGGACAGCAATTCTGCAACCGCGGCACGGCGCTGACGTCTTCTCACACGCAGAGCAGGTAGCGGCGGTTTCAGTCGCGCACCGCCGGCAGCAGGAATTTGCGTAAAATTACCCACCTGGCTCTCTCTCGCGACGCAGTATCGGCACCTTCTAAGGAGGTGAAGGGCTAGGGAGAGAGATTTAGCATGCGGAGGCAGAACACTCTGAGGAGAAGTTCACGCAAGCGAATTTGAATATTCGAAAAAAAGCTTCAAGACGTAGGAGGAATGCTGATGGTGATGATTGAGAGCATGAACTTTGTTCCAGTACATATGACTTCTCGGAATAGAAATTGGTTAACATCGAGTATAGATTTAAGTGTCAGGAAGTCGTTTCTGAAAGTATTTGTATGGAGTGTAGCCATGTATGAAAGTGAAACATGGACGATAAATAGTTTGGACAAGAAGAGAATAGAAACTTTCGAAAAGTGGTGCTACAGAAGAATGCTGAAGATTAGATGGGTAGATCACATAACTAATGAGGAGGTATTGAATAGAATTGGAGAGACGAGAAATTTGTGGCACAATTTGACTAGGAGAAGGGATCGGTTGGTAGGGCATATTCTGAGGCATCAAGGGATCACCAATTTAGTACTGGAGGACAGCGTGGAGGGTAAAAATCGTAGAGGGAGACCAAGAGATGAGTACACTAAGCAGATTCAGAAGGATGTAGGTTGCAGTAAGTACAGGGAGATGAGGAAGCTTGCACAGGATAGAGTAGCATGGAAAGCTGCATCAAACCAGTCTCAGGACTGAAGACCACAACAACAAGAACAACAACAACAACAACATGACTTCTCACGGTTGTGCTCGTCAGCGCTGCGTCTAAAGTTTCGGTCATTAACTTTGGTTTCACTACAACGAATAATCGTCTGTACAGTTCGTCAAATCCATTGTCATATGATGTAATTATGATCCAAAGTGTATTAGTAATTTCTGAGAGGCCGGCCAGTATGGCCGAGCGGTTCTAGGCGCTTCAGTCTGGAACCGCGCGACCGCTACGGTTGCAGGTTCGAATCCTGCCTCGGGCATGGGTGTGTGTGATGTCCTTAGGTTAGTTATGTTCAAGTAGTTCTAAGTTCTAGGCGACTGATGGCCTCAGATGTTAAGTCCCATAGTGCTCAGAGCCATTTGAACCATTTTTTTTTAATTTCTGAGAACATTTGTCGTAGAGAAACAACGGTCTAGCTAAAAGTACTTTACAGTGGACACAAACAGTCTCGACCGCAAAAACATTTATTTAGATGGCAACCGATTTCGGTAAGTTTTTGACCATCCTCGGACCCTCATACCGTTATGGTGGGCAAAGGAGCGAGTGTTGTAACTCCACGAGCAGTTGACGTTCGTGGAGTTACAACAACCGCTCCTACAGCAAATTCCGCTGTTTTTCAACCGAAACTGGCCGAGGAGAAGTGGTTATTGAACTCCCTTGAATCTTACATTTCAGCTGGTAGATTCCGAGTTCCTCCAGATTTTTTCTGTTGCTTTTGGAACATGTATTTGAATTTAATTGTCAGTTTCGTGAGCTATTTTGATGTTTGATTTTCTGAAAATACCAGATATTCTTTGTGTGTGTTTGTGGTTGTATATGATTCTATACCATCTTACGTTTTCGTTTTGTTTCTTAAACTTCATTGTTCTTGTTCCTCTGTGTTGCATGTGAATTGTGTTGTGTTGTGGTGTCGGTGGTAGCTGTAAGTTTGCTCTTTCCGTCTCTTGGTTTTATTGTTAGCTTTGTTACTTAGTTTTCTTTATATCTAATGATTGTGGTTATTCGTGCTACGGTATTAATTACGTTTTGGTAATTACCTGTGTTTAATGGTAATGGGGTTAGCCTGTGGAGCATGTGTCTAAGTGCATCTTTTTTGCTTGGGTTCCATTGATATGATGTCTGAATTATTATTGTATCTGTTGTAATGGATTTTCAGTATATGAGGAATGTGGGTTGGTAGTTCCGAATCTTTATGGCAGTGTCCAGGAAACTTTGCTGTCTATTTCGTTAAATATGACCAGTTCTATGTCGTTTATAAATATGTTTTCTACTGTTCCAGACACTTAGGGTCCCGTTGGTAATCCTCCACTTTGTAAGTGAAAGTCATTACTGAACTATAGCTGGTTCTGTTCCGTTATTAGCTCCAACAGCTTGACTGTTTGTTTGATGTACTCATGTGGAAAAATACTGTGTCTGTAAAGATTTTATTCTGTGATGGATATTGTTTGTGGCATTGGAGTATTGGAATATATATTAATTATATCAATGAGATGAGGGTAGTTGCTTCTTCAGTCTGTATGTGTTTTACGTATTCAGTCAATTCTGTAGCGTTTCTTCCACACCCTGTTACTTACTGCCACAATTAATATTTTGAAATTACAAACCTGTTTATACTGTCGCGACCATACTGTCACAGTAACAGAATGCAATTATTGACACAATTAGCATACATCTATCTTTTTGTGAATCCATTCAAATCCCCGAGATAAAGCACAAGGAACATTGCTGGAATGAACCAGAGCGTCGTTTACGACTCAGATCAATTTTTCCAATAAGTTTTTACCATGCTTTAATACAAAAATTTGCTTTGTATGGCATAACAGTGTATAGTGGTATTCGTTCTCCAAGATTAAACTCTGGCATACTAAGAGACGTGGGCCGTACACGTAATTAGTTACGTGAGTGATGTCTGTGGAAAGAGGCGATAGCCGTCGATACTTATACATATAATTTATTGAATGCTAGTTGAAGAGAAAACAAAGTATACCATGGGAATTTTCTAACACAGGCATATGTAAGCTTCTTTGTGACGAAAGGGTCTAGAACTCGTCGCCGGGCTGCCGTCCAGAACAAGACGAATGAGTATTAAGAAAACGTCTGAAATTAGTTTTGAATAACTAAGATTTAACGCTCATAGTTATCTTTTTTATCGGAAGCCAATTGGAAAAGAAGGTCTTTGGAATAATGCCGACTCTTCTGTGTGATACATAAGGGTGTCTGGTATCAGCGCTGCTTCATTCTCCGTTTCGGATTCACTAAAACGCAGCTGCTGTTCCTCATGTAGTAAAGTAAAAGAATATCCACGACGCTTAGCAGGTCTTACATTAAAAAACGTCATATTCTCCATGACAACTGCCTGAACAAGGAAATTGTTCCTAGCTTTTCCGGTCGGACAGATCAACATCAGGTATCACAAAATGTCAGTCCAGCATATTTCACGAACATAATAATCTGTGGCGTTCTACGGATCGGAGCGTGGAATGTCAGATCCCTTAATCGGGCAGGTAGGTTAGAAAATTTAAAAAGGGAAATGGATAGGTTGAAGTTAGATATAGTGGGAATTAGTGAAGTTCGGTGGCAGGAGGAACAAGACTTCTGGTCAGGTGACTACAGGGTTATAAACACAAAATCAAATAGGGGTAATGCAGGAGTAGGATTAATAATGAATAGGAAAATAGGAATGCGGGTAATCTACTACAAACAGCATAGTGAACGCATTATTGTGGCCAAGATAGATACGAAGCCCACACCTACTACAGTAGTACAAGTTTATATGCCAACTAGCTCTGCAGATGACGAAGAAATTGAAGAAATGTATGATGAAATAAAAGAAATTATTCAGATTGTGAAGGGAGACGAAAATTTAATAGTCATGGGTGACTGGAATTCGAGTGTATGAAAAGGGAGAGAAGGAAACATAGTAGGTGAATATGGATTGGGGGACAGAAATGAAAGAGGAAGCCGCCTGGTAGAATTTTGCACAGAGCACAACATAATCATAACTAACACTTGGTTTAAGAATCATGACAGAAGGTTGTATACATGGAAGAACCCTGGAGGTACTAAAAGGTATCAGATAGATTATATAATGGTAAGACAGAGATTTAGGAACCAGGTTTTAAATTGTAAGACATTTCCAGGGGCAGATGTGGACTCTGACCACAATCTATTGGTTATGACCTGTAGATTAAAACTGAAGAAACTGCAAAAAGGTGGGAATTTAAGGAGATGGGACCTGGATAAACTAAAAGAACCAGAGGTTGTACAGAGATTCAGGGAGAGCATAAGGGAGCAATTGACAGGAATGGGGGAAATAAATACAGTAGAAGAAGAATGGGTAGCTTTGAGGGATGAAGTAGTGAAGGCAGCAGAGGATCAAGTAGGTAAAAGGACGAGGGCTAGTAGAAATCCTTGGGTAACAGAAGAAATATTGAATTTAATTGATGAAAGGAGAAAATATAAAAATGCAGTAAGTGAAACAGGCAAAAAGGAATACAAACGTCTCAAAAATGAGATCGACAGGAAGTGCATAATGGCTAAGCAGGGATGGCTAGAGGACAAATGTAAGGATGTAGAGGCCTATCTCACTAGGGGTAAGATAGATACCGCCTACAGGAAAATTAAAGAGACCTTTGGAGATAAGAGAACGACTTGTATGAATATCAAGAGCTCAGATGGAAACCCAGTTCTAAGCAAAGAAGGGAAAGCAGAAAGGTGGAAGGAGTATATAGAGGGTCTATACAAGGGCGATGTACTTGAGGACAATATTATGGAAATGGAAGAGGATGTAGGTGAAGATGAAATGGGAGATATGATACTGCGTGAAGAGTTTGACAGAGCACTGAAAGACCTGAGTCGAAACAAGGCCCCCGGAGTAGACAATATTCCATTGGAACTACTGACGGCCGTGGGAGAGCCAGTCCTGACAAAACTCTACCATCTGGTGAGCAAGATGTATGAAACAGGCGAAATACCCTCAGACTTCAAGAAGAATATAATAATTCCAATCCCAAAGAAAGCAGGTGTTGACAGATGTGAAAATTACCGAACTATCAGCTTAATAAGTCACAGCTGCAAAATACTAACACGAATTCTTTACAGACGAATGGAAAAACTAGTAGAAGCCAACCTCGGGGAAGATCAGTTTGGATTCCGTAGAAACACTGGAACACGTGAGGCAATACTGACCTTACGACTTATCTTAGAAGAAAGATTAAGGAAAGGCAAACCTACGTTTCTAGCATTTGTAGACTTAGAGAAAGCTTTTGACAATGTTGACTGGAATACTCTCTTTCAAATTCTAAAGGTGGCAGGGGTAAAATACAGGGAGCGAAAGGCTATTTACAATTTGTACAGAAGCCAGATGGCAGTTATAAGAGTCGAGGGACATGAAAGGGAAGCAGTGGTTGGGAAGGGAGTAAGACAGGGTTGTAGCCTCTCCCCGATGTTGTTCAATCTGTATATTGAGCAAGCAGTAAAGGAAACAAAAGAAAAATTCGGAGTAGGTATTAAAATTCATGGAGAAGAAATAAAAACTTTGATGTTCGCCGATGATATTGTAATTTTGTCAGAGACAGCAAAGGACTTGGAAGAGCAGTTGAATGGAATGGACAGTGTCTTGAAGGGAGGATATAGGATGAACATCAACAAAAGCAAAACAAGGATAATGGAATGTAGTCTAATTATGTCGGGTGATGCTGAGGGAATTAGATTAGGAAATGAGGCACTTAAAGTAGTAAAGGAGTTTTGCTATTTGGGGAGCAAAATAACTGATGATGGTCGAAGTAGAGAGGATATAAAATGTAGGCTGGCAATGGCAAGGAAAGCGTTTCTGAAGAAGAGAAATTTGTTAACATCCAGTATTGATTTATGTGTCAGGAAGTCATTTCTGAAAGTATTCGTATGGAGTGTAGCCATGTATGGAAGTGAAACATGGACGATAAATAGTTTGGACAAGAAGAGAATAGAAGCTTTCGAAATGTGGTGCTACAGAAGAATGCTGAAGATTAGATGGGTAGATCACATAACTAATGAGGATGTATTGAATAGAATTGGGGAGAAGAGAAGTTTGTGGCACAACTTGACCAGAAGAAGGGATCGGTTGGTAGGACATGTTCTGAGGCATCAAGGGATCACCAATTTAGTATTGGAGGGCAGCGCGGAGGGTAAAAATCGTAGGGGGAGACCAAGAGATGAATACACTAAGCAGATTCAGAAGGATGTAGGTTGCAGTAGGTACTGGGAGATGAAAAAGCTTGCACAGGATAGAGTAGCATGGAGAGCTGCATCAAACCAGTCTCAGGACTGAAGACCACAACAACAACAACAACAACAACAACAATCTGTCATCAGTGATGAAATGTACCATGTTGGGTTCTGTTAAGACAAGTCAGTAAAATATCATACTTGCGTCATATATCTGATAGTTAAAGTTTAAAGTTGTATGGCATTAGCGGCTCGGAGATCCCTAAGGGCAGGTTCAGCCGCCTAACTGCAGACGTTTTCCCTATCCTTCGCGAAGGAAACGCGCCCGCAGGCACCTTTCCTTCGCGAAGCGATAGTGTTGTGTTGGGAAGTGTTTCTGTTAAGTGCAGGTGACTGTTAATGTGTGTGTGAGTGTGTGTGTATGTGTTATGTGTGTGTATGGAATATGACATTATGTCCATGTTGTAGTTTACACGTGATTAATTGTGCTGATTGCAATTTTTTGAACGTGGTATTGATCTATGCGATCGAGATTACTAGTAAATATATTTTTGTTAATCGGGAGCTTACCTTAAAGGAATATGATGCTTTTCAAATTTTTGCCAACTGAGAGTCACGGTCCATATAAAATTTATTACTTTGTTTCTCGTACAAACTGTCCAGAGGAGTCTCCCTTCCCTTGATGTAAATTTTTCGCCTCAGCAGTGAAGCATTAAGACGTGGAGCTCGCATATGAGCCTCTTCACCTTGTCAGTGGGGTCTTTTGAGCAGCGCGAAGCTGCGCTGACTCGAAATTGCAGAGGTGAGGGAGGTGTCCGCAGGGACGCATCTTAAAACTGCAAGACCAGCGCGTGCTGCTTGCCGTCCCGGCAGCCCCACTCACCCCTTCCCCCCTCCCGGCCCTACCACTCCCTCCCTAGCCCCTCTCATGCGGGGCGGCCTGTAATCAGAGCGAGCATTGTGCTCCCTGTTTGGCTGGCCCGCGCTCATTTGAATAATGCCGATGACGTCGGAATTAGCCCGACTCCGGGGCCAGCTGACCACAGCCTGACTCACCAACCACCCCACCTCCTCACCCCGGCATGAGACGATGAGCGCCACACCCCACGGCTCTGCACTGCTCCTCATCTCGTCTAACAGCGCGCTGCCAACGGCCCTCCCGAGGACAACGTCAGTTTTATTCCCGATGGAAAGGATGGAGGGAATGTTCGAAATGCGCACCGGAATTTAAAATCATTTGGAGTGAAGCATGGAGAGTTAGGAAAAATTACACAGGAGACTACATGATCACACACAAACGGCCAGAAATTGGACTAATGCTTGCCTGAGGCTCTCCCTTCGTGATGGAACCAAAGCTCCTGATCATTACGACTATAAAGTGTTCTGGAAATTTGTCTGTGTTGAAACATTTATTGAGTCAAAAACACACTACCTGCTTAATGGCACATCATACCCTATTGGATAGGAAATTAGCACAACCTTTCAGAGGTTCCCAATGCAGTCAAGATTTATCGTTGCAATAGTACATATTGAGTCCATGAAATTATTACTTACACACAAATGGTTTTGAGGTAACAGTTATCGAACCATCCATATTTGTGAGTGTCGTAACCTTCACGGCGACAATGGAAGAGCTGACTGTGGTATCCAGTCGATTGTACAGATGGCGAGTTCTCTCCTATGATACATTACACCACGCCTGCTCAACCTGTTAACGTAGTTCTGTAGAAGTTATTGGTTGACGAGTCGCACATGTCATTTCTCGTCCTATCATATCCCACAGGTGCTCTACTGGAGACAAGTCCACAGATCGTGCTGACCAGGGAAATTGCTGTACGTGTCGGAGAGGACGTTGAGTGTCACAGGCAGTGTGTGGGCGAGCTTTATGATGTTGGACAAAACGTCACCTTCCTGTTGCAAGAATGGCAAAAAACAGGTCCAACAACATTTTGCATGTATCGAGCGATGATTACATCTACATCTACATTTATACTCCGCAAGCCACCCAACGGTGTGTGGCGGAGGGCACTTTACGTGCCACTGCCATTACCTCCCTTTCCTGTTCCACTCGCGTATGGTTCGCGGGAAGAATGACTGCCGGAAAGCCTCCGTGCGCGCTCGAATCTCTCTAATTTTACATTCGTAATCTCCTCGGGAGGTATAAGTAGGGGAATAGGTATAAGTAGGGATACCTCATCCAGAAATGCACCCTGTCGAAACCTGGACAGCAAGCTACACCGCGATGCAGAGCGCCTCTCTTGAAGAGTCTGCCACTTGAGTTTGCTAAACATCTCCGTAACGCTATCACGGTTACCAAATAACCCTGTGACGAAACGCGCGCTCTTCTTTGGATCTTCTCTATCGCCTCTGTCAACCCGACCTGGTATGGATCCCACACTGATGAGCAATACTCAAGTATAGGCCGAACGAGTGTTTTGTAAGCCACCTCCTTTGTTGATGGACTACATTTTCTAAGGACTCTCCCAATGAATCTCAACCTGGCACCCGCCTTACCAACAATTAATTTTATATGATCATTCCACTTCAAATCGTTCCGCACGCATACTCCCAGATATTTTACAGAAGTAACTGCTACCAGTGTTTGTTCCGCTATCATGTTCTGCAATAAAGGATCCTTCTTTCTATGTATTTGCAATACATTACATTTGTCTATGTTAAGGGTCAGTTGTTACCCCCAGCACCAAGTGCCTATCCGCTGCGGATCTTCCTGCATTTCGCTGCAATTTCCTATGCTGCAACTTCTCTATATACTACAGCATCATCCGCGAAAAGCCGCATGGAACTTCCGACACTATCTACTAAGTCATTTATATATATTGTGAAAAGCAATGGTCCCATAACACTCCCCTGCGTTACGCCAGAGGTTACTTTAACGTCTGTAGACGTCTCTCCATTGAGAACAACATGCTGTGTTCTGTTTGCTAAAAACCCTTCAATCCAGCCACACAGCTGGTCTGATATTCCGTAGGCTCTTACTTTGTTTATCAGGCGACAGTGCGGAACTGTATCGAACGCCTTCCGGAAGTCAAGGAAAATGGAATCTACCTGTGAGACTGTATCTAATATTTTCTGGGTCTCATGAACATGAACAAATATAGCGAGTTAGGTCTCACACGATCGCTGTTTCCGGAATCCATGTTCATTCCTACAGAGTAGATTCCGGATTTCCGGAAATGACATGATACGCGAGCAAAAAACATGTTCTAAAATTCTACAACAGATCGATGTCAGAGATATAGGCCTATAGTTTTGCGCATCTGCTCGTCGACCCTTCTTGAAAACTGGGACTACCTGTGCTCTTTTCCAATCATTTGGAACCTTCCGTTCCTCTAGAGACTAGCGTCCCTTGTAGAAACACAAAAGGCGAAGTTGTAGTTTAACGCGTCCCAGAGCATAATGCCGGGTGTGGGGACAATGTGACTTGGACGAATGCACGCTACGAGACAGCGCTCATCAGATCTACGTCGTGCGTGCAAATGACCATTAGTTGCCCCCTGAAAGAATCAGCTTTTATCGCTGAAGAACATGGTGCACCATCCCATCTTTCAAGTGATCCTCTGACGGCACCAGTCGAGCCGTTGACGTCGATCTATAGCGTTAGAGGAAGACGGGTACAGGTGTGAGTGCCCGTGGCCCCGCTGATAATAACCGGTTCGAAAGAGTTCGTGATGACACGTCTGGGCTCGAAAGCCCTCTTACTTATGCTGTGGTAGCTGTACGACCTGCAACTCATGCCCTGACAATACGACGATACTGGCAGGTGTTTGTGCTGCGTGGAGGTCCAGGATCTCGTCTACGTAGCTCGTCCACCTTGTACGGCAATTCTCCGAATCGATCATTCCGACACTGGGAAGGCCATAGTTCAACCATTTCCAAACTCATTCATTTGGCCGTAGGAAGCACGAGTGCGTCTCCGCGGCATGATTGTCTGGATGCTTCATGCGTTGGCGCCATACTACGCCTGCTGGGTGTCAGCATTCCCTATTAAAGGATAGGCACAGATGACATTCTAGTACCTACGCCACTCACTACTCCACCTGTCGGCGGACGACGTTGAAACCATTATCAGTACATCTCCTATCCCCCAGGTGCCATCATCGGATCAAAATCGACGTCGTCTTTCCATGTGTACTAATTTGTTTCCGGCTTTGTATATGATAGGTAGAAAATGGCTCTGAGCACTATGCGACTTAACTTCTGAGGTCATCAGTCCCCTAGAACTTAGAACTAATTAAACCTAACTAACCTAAAGACGTCACACACATCCATACCCGAGGCAGGATTCGAACATGCGACCGTAGCGGTCGCTCGGTTCCAGACTGTAGCTCCTAGAACCGCACGGCCACTCATGCCGGCTATGATAGGTAGAGCTATCATCTACAACTCGTGCTGCATGTCCTTACGCAAGTGTTCTGACACTTACCTATGTGAACAGACGCTTACATCAATGTCATCTTGAGTACTACTAACAAAAATGTATGTAATCAACTGAAGTAATCAGTACGAGGCCTCTGATACACCTCTTTCAGTTGCTTCATTAAGGCAGTTTGCAAACAGATAGGAGCCTCCCTACCAGAAATGACCATGCTCACATAAAAAATTCCGTAATAAAAAGGAACATTTCTTTTAAACAGAAGCAGCATTAAAACAAATATACTAAAAGTGGACGAAACCTGATACGTTTCTTATGAAATGAGCATTATGTCTCCAGTATGTAATCTTAGAATAACTAAGAAATGTAAAGTTTTGACTGGAATACCATAGCACGACGAGTCCTGAGATATAAATAAAAGCCAGCCAACATGTACCTATCAGATTTAAAGTTTTCGCGCTGTCTAAATGCTTCACCAACAAAAATCCACCTCTTTCCTGATTGGTCGTTTAATTTGACATGCAATATAGAAACATGAAAAAGCAAGAAGTGACACTCGTATATACTACAAATGCACCTTTTATCTAATGGAAGATGTAGACATAAAATGGAAAAATTTGTATCACTGCAGATGAGTATATAGCTCACTTATTTCGAAAATGAACATCTCCTCTACAAAAAAACAACATGGATTTCTCAAACAGAGATCCTGCGAAACTGAGCTTGCTCTGTTCCTCCATGAGATCCACAGCGCAGTGGACAACGGCGAACAGGTTGATGCCGTGTTCCTGGAATTCAGTAATGCACTCGACACCGTTCCGCATTGCCATTTAACGAAAAAAAAAAACGAGCTTACGGAGTATCTGAGCAGTCTAGCGATTGCATTCAAGACTGTCTTGCGGATAGAACTCAACATGTCGCTCTCAACGGAAAAAAATCGACTGATGTACACGTAATATCCGGAGTACCACAAGGAAGTGTGATAGGACCATGGCTGTTTACATTAGGTATAAATGATCTTGTAGAAAACGTCGGATGCTCTTTAAGGCTATTCGCAGATGATGCAGTTGTCTATACCAAAGCAGCAACACAGAATGACCTGCAGAGAACTGATGACTGGTGTAGGCTCTGCCAGTTAATCCTGAACATAAATAAATGTAACATATTGCGCATGCATAGGAAAACAAATCCACTACTGTACAGCTGTACTATTAATGACAGACAGGTGGAGACAGCGTCTGCTGCAAAATATCTAGGCGTAAGTATCCAGAGCGACCTTAAGTGGAATGACCACAAACAACAGTGGGAAAAGCAGACACCAGACTCAGATTCACCGAAAGAATCTTAAGGAAATGAAACTCATCCATGAAAGAAGTCGCTTATAAGGTGCTTGTTCGGCGGATTCTTGTGAGTATTGTTCATCTATCTGGGATCCCTATCAGGTATGACTGATAGAGGAGATACAACGAAGAGCAGCGCGTTTCGTCGAGGGATCGTTTAGCTGGCGAGAGAGCGTTACCGAGATGCTAACCAAACTCCACTGGCAGGAGAAAATTCGAGATATTAGAGCCAATACAGAGGCTTGCCGACAATCATTCTTCCCATGCACTATTCGCGAGTGGAATAGGCTTGGGGGGGGATCAGATAGTGTTACCGAAAGTACCTTATACCACACACCATTAGTTCGCTTGCGGTGTATGATGTAGATGAAATGATAGAAGAGTGAAAGCAATGTCAAAAGAAAAGTGTTTGCATAGACATATTCTGTTATAAAAAAACGTTTAATAGAGGTAGTTAGTTTCAAGTTAATCGTTTTAAATTATTGAAAGTATGATTGAAAGCGCTATGGAATTGAGTTACACGAGATAATTAATAACAATGGGAAGTCGTAAATGTAGCTTCAGCAAAAGAATTAAATATTTATTATGGAAGTCTTTTTGAAACAAGTGTAGGAGAGGAGAGCTTTCTAACAGTCATAATTTCGGATGAAGGAACATTTATCTGTGTTAAATGTTGCGTCGTCATTCTGCTTTGCCGGCTCATAAACTAGAAGTGTAACCGTAATTAACAGTTACGTATGTAGTTGTCGACGTGAAATTGGCGCCTGTACAGCGAGGCAGCAATGAGTTATTTCGACTTCTCGTCGACTGAATTATCTGTAGTCGGCAGAAAACCAATTGTGCTTCACATTTGTGTTTACAGTTCACGGCATGGGCTCGGTGGCAAAAACAATCCACTTACTAATGTTGCACCACTGTTCGAACAGCGTTGCTTTTCAATTATTTTGTGAAATATTAGTTCGTGACAAGATACGTATTTGTACCTCATCTTCACAGAATCCACACTTTGCATCGGAAACAGTTCGTTTGGCAAACTTGTCTCTTCAACGCTCTTCACATTGTTACCTTCGGATGCTATAGTTCATAACAAAATTCACTTTGATTTATTCGTCCATTAAGTTCACAGTCTGCGCTATACACTGAAAACAATCCACAAAACAGTCACTCAGCAACACACGTTACTCAACTGTCCGCACTTCCCTATTTTCAAGTTCCTTTGCGACATGGTATTCCACAACATGAAGCACTTTAATATATTTATATTTTAACTTCACAGACGGCATATGCGTCCTTATACAACACATTCTAAAGCTGCTGCTGTAAACACATCATTCCGTCACTCACGCATGACAACAACCTATCTCCTACGACTGCCATGCTTCCGAGTAACACCGGATTTGTCCTAATTTTGAGGGCATCCACGACGCCCTGGGAATAGATTGGGGTTACACAGCAGTGCGGATTAAACCAGAGCCTTTTTTGTTTGTAGATAAATTAGATATATCCAGCGATTATCACTTCTGATATAGATGAAATATTGAAACGCCCGCTAAACACGCTGGGCAGAACAGGTGATTAGAATTATGGAAAAGACCAAATAAGGTTGGGGCCAGTTTCACTTTAAAATTGTAATTTAATAACACATTTATAACGAAAGCGGCATATAGTCCAACTTTTACAACTACGAGTTTCAACTCCAAATCTTTCACCTTTCACCGAAGGCCTCCACACAAGAAATCTTAAAAATCAACAAGATAAATTTGCAGTTATAATTGCAAATATATATATATATATATCACAGCTAGGCTGAAAGCCTCAAGGCAAGGGTGGATAGACAAACACAAAGAAGATGCAATACAAACGGCTGAAGACTACAATAAAATTTTCAAGATTTTTAAATAAATTATCATAACCTTTCAAGGGCAGAATGCCACAATGTTTAAGCTTGAAAGATAATTTTAAGAATAAGTTTCCAAGGCTGAAGGCCCATAATTTGTTTTCCAGAACTAAAAAAAATATAACCATAAGCCTTAAGTTTTGAGTTGCTAAAACCGGACTAAAAAAAAAGACACAACGGCAATAACCTTCCAGCAAATATCCACTTGCCAGAATTCAAACTTACTTACATAAAACATAGTAAAACCAAAAATTTTTTTATCTTTGGCTATTATAGATTGTAAACAGACAATTAAACACCGGTGAGAAAGACAGTAAAGACAACAGCACTCAGAAGCCTCCAGGGGGACGGTCTGCCCTCGTTCACTTAGGTGAGACAGGTGGTGAGCCCAACTACATTCGACCTGTCAGAATCCCAAACAAGGGACAGCCACGGACCGACCGACAAAACGACTTGCTCGCTAGCAATCGGTACATGAGAACTCAAACACAAAATGTTACGGACGTAATTATCCACAATCAAATATGTATATGCATTAAGCTGTCAAAACTACACACCGTGTTGGACAGCGACAACAGGTGAGGATAGGAAACTGCCTGAAATTACGTTAGTGGCCATAGCAGGTAACCGGAAAACTAACGGTCACAAAGCAGAAAATTCCACTGGTGCACTTGAATTGTAGTCAACCAATATAGTTAATTCCACCGCATGGCGGCTAAATTTCAGCAATACAAAGACTCGGTTTTGCTCACAGGGAAACCTCCCCATCAGCGAACCACCGAAACGAACCACACAACATGAGTGGATGTGGCTTGGGAACTTAAAACACCACCCAACTTTGACGTCCTGGGTAGGTGAGCTACGAAGCTCGTAGCGATCGCACAGTTCCACATACGCTTCGACACTGCGCAGGAACCGCCAGCGGACCCAGCCGACTGCACCGCACGAACATACCCTCCCTGGTCCGCACCAACCGACCGACTAGCCTCAGAATGCCGACAACGTCTGAAATAGTCGTCAGTGGAATTAACGCCAACCACACAAACAACCTGACAAACACTTGCACGAAAACCTGATCGATACCCAACAGTAACTAAGGACGCATGAAGGCAAATCGGGAGTCGATGCACACACACACACACACACACACACACACACACACACACAGCCGACTCATGAACGATCGGCGAGCCAAAACGCGTCGTCCGGTAGGACGACCGACCAGCAATCCACCAAGACCGTGGCCCGGCTCAAGTGATTTGTGGCGGCAATGATCGGGCGAGCCATGTCGACGCAGACCTCACTGCTCCAACGCGACTGCACTAGTGCCGCAATGCAACTCCTCGACTGGCAGTCCGCCGCTCGTGGTCTCGCGGTAGCGTTCTCGCTTCCCGAGCACGGGGTCCCGGGTTCGATTCCCGGCGGGGTCAGGGATTTTCACCTGCCTCGAGATGACTGGGTGTTTGTGTTGTCCTCATCATTTCATCACCATCCAGGAAAGTGGCGGAATTGGACTGAGCAAAGATTGGGTAATTGTACGGGCGCTGATAACCACGCAGTTGAGCGCCCCACCAACCAAACATCATCATCATCGACTGGCAGGTCCGGACTGCGCTCCAGACGCGTTTCAACTGACTGGCAGACCCGAACTCGCAACCCGAAGTGCCTTACGACAGACAACGACCGGGAAGTAATAGCAGTGGAGAAAAGATACTACGACAGGGGATATATCGATACGCGCTGCTAGCACCGGTCACGGTCAGGCAAAGCAGCAATTCAGTGACAGTAGTGATTCAAATAAACGTAGTGAGGTGGAATACGTTAAAAACAGGGTGTAAAATACATGATGGCGGGGACACGAACCACGTACGGCTCAAATATAATCGCAGTTGCGAATACGAACAGCCATCTGCTGTGTAATGGAATGACGACAGTGAAAAATTGGCGCCGGACCGGGACTAGAACACAGATTTCACGATTATCGCGAGGGGTCGCCTTATCTTTTGGCTATCTATGCTCGACTCACAACCAGACCCAAACTTCCATATGTTGTCAACCACGTATCTACAACCTATATTCGTACATCCACTACCTATATTCCCGTACAGGGGAGGCAATTCATTTGAAAGTCGCACGCTCGGTGTCAGCGGATAAATACGATATTGTAGTGCCTGTGTTATTCCGAATTACGATGCAGTGTTACTTCGGACATGCATCACACCGTATGTAAGTAGGCTGTTTATGTTTTTTTTTATTGGTAACGCGACGTAGCGCTCTGTGTGAGAATCACTGGCTGTGCTGTGTGCAGTCTGTGGCTAGTTTGCATTGTTGTCTGCCATTGTAGTGTTGGGCAGCTGGATGTGAACAGCGCGTAGCGTTGCGCAGTTGGAGGTGAGCCGCCAGCAGTGGTGGATGTGGGGAGAGAGATGGCGGAGTTTTGAAATTTTTAAAACTGCATGTCATGAACTGATATGTATATTATGAGTTTTCAACATTATTAAGGTAAATACATTGTTTGTTCTCTATTAAAATCTTTCATTTGCTAACTACGCCTATCAGTAGTTAGTGCCTTCCGTAGTGTGAATCTTTTATTTAGCTGGCAGTAGTGGCGCTTGCTGTATTACAGTAGTTCGAGTAACCAAGATTTTTGTGAGGTAAATGATTTGTGAAACGTATAGGTTAATGTTAGTCAGGGCCATTCTTTTGTAGGGATTTTTGAAAGTCAGATTGCGTTGCGCTAAAAATATTGTGTGTCATGTATAATTGTTCAAAGGGGACGTTTCATACGTAGTTCTGAACAACACAGCCACTGCAAAATCACATTTATCCGCGGACACCAGGCGTGCGACTTTCAAGTAAATTGCCTCCCCTGTACGGAAATGTACCGGGTGATCAAAAAGTCAGTATAAATTTGAAAACTTAATGAACCACGGAATAATGTAGGTAGAGAGGTAAAAATTGACACACATGCTTGGAATGACATGGGATTTTATTATGACGAAGAAGAAAAACGAAGTTATCGGGCCTTTTTTCTTCGAGGAACTGTATGATTCTGGTTTTGTAACTGCTACCGTGACGGGTGAGAGGTACGCCGATATGTTATAGAATGGCATCATCCCTATTCTGGCTGATAAACACCTGCTGGAACGTATGATGTTTATGCAGGATGGCGCTCCACCCCATGTTGCTAGACGCGTGAAAGATCTCTTGCGTGCGTCGTTTGGTGATGATCGTGTGCTCAGCCGCCACTTTCGTCATGCTTGGCCTCCCAGGTCCCCAGACCTCAGTCCGTGCGATTATTGGCTTTGGCGTTACCTAAAGTCGCAAGTGTATCGTGATCGACCGACATCTCTAGGGATGCTGAAAGACAACATCCGACGCCAGTGCCTCACCATAACTCCGGACATGCTTTACAGTGCTGTTCACAACATTATTCCTCGACTACAGCTATTGTTGAGGGATGATGGTGAACATATTGAGCATTTCCTGTAAAGAACATCATCTTTGCTTTGTCTTACTTTGTTATGCTAATTATTGGTATTCTGATCAGATGAAGCGCCATCTGTCGGACATTTTTTAACTTTTATATTTTTTGGTTCTAGTAAAACCCCATGTCATTCCAAGCAATTTGTACCTCTCTGTCTACATTATTCCGTGATTTATTCAGTTTTCAAATTTATACTGAGTTTTTGATCATACGGTATGTAGTGTATCTACGAGTACGAATAGTACTCACATGGTTGACGATATATGGAAGTTGGGGTCTGGCAATGAGTCGAGCTCGGATATCCAAATAATAAGGCGACTGCGCCCGATAATCGGGAAATCCATGTTCGAGCCCCGGTCCGGCACCATTTTTTCACTGTCGTCATTCCATTGCACAGCAGATGGCTGTTCGTATTCGCAACTAAGAATAGATTTCATGTATTTCATGACGGGTATAGTCGCCTCAGTGCCTGTTCCTTTGGGCTTGCTTGCTTGTCCGAAGGAACATTGCATCGTTATTCGGAGTAACACAGTCACTGGAATGTCGTACCACTCCTGGTTGTCGGGAAGTAAGAAGGGCAATAGTCCGGTTGGTATCTCTTCACTATCCGGGGAGTCTCCTGACACGTCTTCGGGCTATAATCTCATTACTCGAGTAGAATTGTCTTTAGTAATCAGTCTCGCTTTGAACTGAGTCCCTATCTCCAACGAAAACGTGTCTGGAGACGACCCGCATTGTTGCCTGTCATACGGCCAGACAACCACGTTCGATGGTCTGGGCTACCACCTCTTTTCAATGCAGGACCCCTTAGGTCGTCATCCACGGCACACTTGCAGCACGGCGGTACGTCAACAATATTCTACGCCCCCTTTTGATGCCCTTCAAGGCATGCCATCCTAGGCCTCCATTTCCGCAAGATAATGCCCGCCCGCACGGGTTGAGAGTTTCTGCTGGTTGTCTTCGTGTCTGCCAAACCCCACCATAGCCAGCCAGCTAGGTCGCCGGACCTTCCACGAATTCAGACGTTTGAAACGTTAGGGGCTTGGCCCACCAACCAGCTTGAGATTTTGACGATCTAACGCACCAACTGGACAGGATTTTGCACAATGTCCCTTAGGAGGACGCCCAACAACTCTGTCACTCGACGTCAAGCAGAATAACTGGTTGCATTAGGGCCAGAGGTGGACGATCACAAATTGACTCAATTTGTGAAGCTCTTTCTCTTGAATAAATCTTTCACTTTTCCGAAATTGTAATCATTAGTTTGTCTGTACAGGTGCCGATTTTCGTCTCATTCGTGTAATTCATTCGTGGTGCGTCGTTTTTATATCTTAGAGTATATATAGGAGGAAATACAAAACTTGTACTATTGCAATTCCATCTTTGATGTAAATCAGATTACAGTAGTATCTTCACAGGTCCCAAACTAGCGTACCATGTGTGGTTATATTAAGAAATACATAATGGCCGCAGGAATAAGAAATGATAACGGATTTGTGTTTGGACTAGTCTATTCGCATACCTGATTTGGTATAGGAGTTACTGCAGGAAATGTTGAGCTGATTTGCAAGTCCTGCAGAGGAAAGAATCATTACGGAAAAGTATGAGGGAACTGCAACAGATTGAGGAAGTAGTGGGGCTAGTAACTGGAATATATTCTAATTAAATTTAATGATACTCGAGTGTAATTTGTACGTTTTCACGTCTGATTTAAGGTTCAGTGTTCGTTTTAATAATCTTCTCCGTTGTGGGACCTGTGAACCTTGGAATGCAAACCAATTAGTTTTGTTAGTACAGTGTTCTTTTCATTCTCGTGTTCCTCGACAAAGCTAGGCCACAGGCGTCGGTGAGGATGTGTTAGTTTCCAGCAGACTTTGAGCTGACGATCAAAGATTCAGGCGTCGACTACTGTTGTAGCTTTTTTGAGTGGCTTCATAATATGGCGATTGCTATTGGCGGCATTTCGTCTTGTACCATCGTCAATATATTACTTTAAAATTTAATAATATCCTTACTTCCTATTCCCCAATTTCCGAACTGTCATAAGATGTATTACAGCCTGTACTTTCTCTCTTACACAAAACTTGCACTAGTGCAATTCTACCTTCAGAGATTCCAAACTCGCTTACAGTAATACGTGTGGCCATATTAGGAAATATATAATGGCCACAGGAAGACAAAATGACAACGTAGTTGCGCTTGGACTTGTCTGTCCACATACGTGATCTGGACATATTGTACACGGCTAAGGGTTGTGATAGGTCTCCTCGATTATATGCAGCGTTATTTCTCGATCTGAACGACTCTCGCTATGGTTCTGAAATTTTCACGTGGGACGAAATTTGTTTCATTCCTGGAATATTGGAAATTTGGTGATAAAATTTAGATGATCATGCGGTTTCTGGGAAGCAGTTACAGTTGACAACCCAACCCTGACTAGAACAGAAGAGCAATAGATTTTATCTCAGGACAAAGAACACAGGTTTCCCAGTTAGCAATTCTATTTTTCGCCTATGACCGTTTGTTACAAGGTGTACCTTCTCCTTCGGACAGTCTATCTTACGCACTAGTTACCTTTTTTGGATTTAGTACATCCTTAACAACAAACTTAGTGTAGTAACACTTACATTCAGATTCTCCGGCTACCGAGCTCCGTAATCACTGAAGCTCGCAAGCCCTGCCTAGCATTTGTCTGCTGTGTCTGCCTCTGCGTTTTCACGCCCCATTAAATCATGGATTGGGTGTAGTACCTTTATATGTGTCATTTTGTTCTAGGAAATACCATTAATATTTCATACGTCTCTTAGCTATACTTTCTGTAAAGAGGATAATTAACAGGTTTGATTTATTGCTATCAATGCAGAATTGTACCTAGCGTTCCACTGGACGGAAACGAAGTCCGCTAGCAAGAACTGTCGGTGTCATGAAGTTAGCTCCGTTCACTAGCGCTGTAATCAGATACCGCCAAATATTTGAGTCTCATTTTAAGCCACTTTTCTTCTTCACGAAATCCGCAGTACGTAAATAAGACAGAGCAATTTTTTGCAGATCTCGGAGCAATCGACGTCCAGTATCAGTGGAAAAGGGAAGAAAGATTACGCTGTAACATCCGGTTGAAGTCGAGGAAGTCGAAATGAAGCTTTAGTGTGTAATGAACGCATGGAGGGAAGAACACCTGCCGCATCAATGATCTTTGAATTGGTCCTAGACGTTCCAGGATAACCACAAAAGTCTAGGACGGGTCTCAACATTGCTCTTCAGAATTAAAATGCACGCAGCACATGCCTGGTTAGTATGTGACTGCATTAATGCACGAGAACTTCAAGTCCTTTTTTAACATAGAGAGATATACTAAAATGAAGACCAGTACCACTAAATCAGTTTGTTGGAAAATAGAATGAATCTTTCACTTTGTAACAAAGTGTGCATCGCTGGGCTCTTCAGTAGTTGTGTACTCACCTGATGATGGCCGGACGTCTCTGGGCCGAAATATCGTGGCAGAATGTCGACGGGATCCGGCTGCATACCCGGAAATTATTAGAAGTAGTTTTTTTTTTTTTGCCTATCCAGTTACATTATATTACAGGGTACGAGTCACCTAATTATGACGTTATTAAAGACATAACAGATTGTTCACTTTGACTTTCCTGTACTAGCACACAAAACAGGTAACTCATCCACTTGTTGGAGGTGACAGTAAACAAATGGAAGCACGAACAAAATGCACATTGGTCATCCAGTTAACCGTGGTGAACCACAATAAAATAAGAGTAATGATGGTGCAGTTTTTTTGATCGAGAACAGCCTTTTCTGTACATAACATTCAGTTTAAAAGTAGAACATTAGTGTATTAGTCGTGACAGTATTTTATATAAGAGAACATTATTGCATTTCTTGCTCTTCAAATTTTCATTCTGCAGATGAGTAGCATTTCAACCTTTTCTTCATTGGTGTGTAAATTGCACCCACATAACCTTCAACTGAAGGTAGTTGACTGAATAACTCGCGAATCTTTCAAAATGACGGAGCACATATATCAGTCGTCCTTTTGTTTAAGGTTTTGTTAAGCTAATCTGGATTTCACCTAGTTCCTGGCCATTATCAATGAGCTATATCATAGTATCAATGCATGTCCTAATACGAGTATGTCAGTCCCCTGTTCTAAGCCCTGAACGAACTGTGACAGAAGCCCGAACAATAGGGGACTGACGTACTAAGACATACATTGATACTACGATATAGTGCACTGATAATGGCTAGGCGCTAGCCGGAACCTTGATTTGCTTAATAAAACCTGTAAGAAAAGAATACCTGTGCTCCATCATTTTGAAAGTCATACCCGTAATGGAAAGTAACTTGATGAATGGCCTGTATCCATTCTCCTTGTATTTCTCCTTTTTATTGTCAGCTCCAGCAAGTGGACGTGTTACTGAGTGCTATTACTGGAGACTCAGTCAGTTGTGCTTACAGTAATGCCATTTTTACGTGAATGGTGCACCTATGATACATTTCAGGACTGGTCTTGGGTAGAGGAAATAGATTGCGGAATAAAAAAAATGTAGGGTGCTGTTTAAAAAGGACGTACGGCTGTTCGTATCTTTGTACCGAACAAAGTTGCTGGCCGTTGTGGCCGAGCGGTTCTAGGCGCTTCAGTCCGGAATCGCGCTGCTGCTACTGTCGGAGGTTCGAATCCTGCCATGGGCATGGATGTGTGTGATGTACTTAGGTTAGTTAGGTTTGAGTAGTTCTAAGTCTAGGGGAACGGCCGCGGTGGCCATGCGGTTCTAGGCGCTCCGGTCCGGAACCGCGCGACTGCTACGGTCGCAGGTTCGAATCCTGCCTCGGGTATGGATGTGTGTGATGTCCTTAGGTTAGTTAGGTTTAAGTAGTTCTAAGTTGTAGGGGACTGATGACATCTTAAGTCCCATAGTGCTCAGAGCCATTTGAACCATTTTAAGTCTAGGGGACTGATGACCTCAGATGTTAAGTACCAAGTGCTTAGAGCCGTTTGAACCATTTTTCGAACAAAGTTACAAGAAAAGCAATGGAAATGGTTAAAGTTCCCTTGGTAACCCAAAATTTGCAAGACAATTTTTTTACTTCTTTTCTGGATAGAAAAAGAATTTATTTGGGGGCCGGCCGCGGCGGCCGAGCGGTTCTAGACGCTTCAGTTCGGAACCGCGCGACGGCTACGGTCGCGGGTTAGATTCCTGCCTCGGGCATGGATGTGCGTGATGTCCTTAGGTTAGTTAGGTTTAAATAGTTCTAAGTTCTAGGGGACTGATGACCTCAGATGTTAAGTCCCATAGTGTTCAGAGCAATTTGAATTTGAATTTATTTGGGGGATGAGGCACCTTGTGTATTTATCACATACAGCTATGTTAGCATGCGGAAGTGTAATTGAGAAGCACATAGGGACGTGGACGTACCATATTTTATTTTGCTGTATTTGCGTGCTTAATAATATTACATTTAAGAGTAGTGCAGTAAAAACTAATCATAACTTTACACGCGAATGATAATTATGGCAATGTAGTTGTAAAAGTAATTTGATAACAGAACTGGCGATAAATTTGTTGAGTATGAAAAAGTTAACTCGAGTTGATGGATAGTGCGAGAAAGAGTTGTGAGCGCCAGCTTTAGCAGCCAGCGACCTCCCCCGCCTACTGGGCCCTGCACGCCCGCTACCCGGGCACCGCCGCAGCCGCCTCGGCCGCTCCCCGCACCTTGCCGGCGCCAGGCCACAGACTGACAGCCGTGATAAATGCCGCCACACCACAAGGCTGCGTTTATATTTATACAGCGGTCAGACCTATCAAAAGTTAATCTCTACCATATATCCACTGGCTGTTGACTGCCGAGACCTTTCCGGGAGCCGACACCGCCGAAAACATCGATCAAAATTATCACGGCCTTCGGCAGTGGTGCTACACAGGTAGCACCTAGTGAAGTTTGCCTTTTGCTCCTGTTTCCATGAAGAAGGTGAAATATGAGGGCAGAGACACATTTGTAGCTGACGTGTTGCCAAGTCCAAAAAAAGGGGGTTTCTGCAATGAGCAAACCAGAAAGTTTAGCTGTTTACGGTGCCATAGGACAGAGTGTCACTTGTGAGTTTGAAAGATTCTTTTTGTGGTCCTCATATCTCACCAACTGTCCGTGATGGTCCAGCGACTGGAACAGTAGACTCCAGTCCTGGAGATCGCGGTTTCAATAGCGTATACTGTGGTGGATTTTTCCTCGTTCCAATAATCCCAGGACGACCAGAGACAGATCCATTCAACTTGCTATCAAATGAATGAAGCGGATCTTTACCTCGGTCAAATTGTAAGTACCGTGTTTGTATGTTGGCAGCGCTATAGACTGTGTTAATATCTCGGACACCGCTCTGCGCCCTCGGTAAGAGATTCTGTGGTTGGCTTGGTTCAAAACGGTTGAAATGGCTCTGAGCACTACGGGACTTAACATCTGAGGTCATCTGTCCCCTAGAACTTGGAACTACTTAAAGCTAACTAACCTAAGGACATCACACACAACCATGCCCGAGGCAGGATTCGAACCTGCGACCGTAGCGGTCGCGCGGTTCCAGACTGTAGCGCCTAGAACCGCTCGGCCACACCGGCCGGCTTCTGTGGTTGGATGGACTAGAAGTTAGTGAGTGGACACTTAATGGAGACTCTGTGTTGGTACGACTTGCATTGTAAAGTGAGACGCTAGGAAATGTGAAATGAGGATGGATGTTGTTGGAATTGTTGACAACAATATTATTTTTGGAACTGAATGTCGCATGGTTAAGATAAAATCTGCTAAATAACATGTTTCCTCTTCAACAAAATCTTTCTTTTGTAACCATATGCGTCCTAGCATTTAGAGCCTATAGTAGTTAGAATCTTATTATTTAGCGGGCTGTATTTGCTGCTTGCTGTAGTTGTAGTTCGGGTTATGAAGGTTATCCGTGACGTAAGTGACTTATGAAAAAGTGTGGGTTATTGTTAGGATTTCTTCCAATTCACGGCCATTCTTTTGAGTTGATTATTTGAATCATGTTGTCATTTTAGAGCAGTCAGACTGCGTTGCGCTTGTATATTGTGGGTAATAAATGAAAAGGTTAACTTGAGTCGTTCTAGTGAGGGAAAATTCTGTAGGTCAGTGTTGTAATGATAAAAATAAGTACGCATTCAGCACTTTCGGTACAAACTAAGAAGTTCCACCCACTCGGTTATTTCAGTAGACAAGAAAACAAAGAAGTCTCAAAATGGCAATCGATACCACCTCCCAGTGCCGTAGCGGTGTTAGGCTGCACCCTTCCTGTAGTCAGGCCAATATCACGGTCACGGGCTGGCGCCACAGATAGAGATACATCTCGCCAACGAATGGTCAGGATTACACTGCAACGCATTATAGGTGTTCCCATGCAGCAAACACGTCTGTCTGCAATGCTTAGCAAATGCTTTATACGGAGATGGCATAACAGCATCATTAGCTGGTAAGTCCTCTAGGATTTCAGCCTCCTATTTCGGAAACATTTTTCTTATTCGTACTCACTGAGCCGTGGCGGCTTGCGTGATGGCGCACGCGTGATCCTACTCGCGCCGCTTGTGCGCGCGTTCCATCGGCTCCTCTGAGGCTGTGTGGTGGTGAGTGGTGTGTCGGACACGGAACTGGACGGGTGTGCCTGAGTGCTTGGCGTCCTGGGGATTGTAGCGAGTTTACATCACAGACCGCTGTGCTGTGGGGGCCCGCGTTTCCTGCAGAGTTGACGGTTGCTACCGGCGCGTTTAGTGGGCAAGGAGCGGCTCTCGCCGCGTGCAACATGGTAACGAAGTGCACCAGTCAACTGTGGTGCTAAATACGCAGAGAAGTAGTGAACAACTTGCTAGCTGTCACGAGTAGCAGGGCAGTATTATCCGGTGCGTACCTATTGGACACTTTGACATTTGTTTGAAATTATCTATGAAGACTGTTTAGTAAGTACTAAAAGATTCATAATTCTACCCGGTCTGAGCTGGCCAGGAATCCAGTTTCTTAATGCCTTTCGGTGACCCCTGTGGGGCTGTGTGTCTCAATCTGTAGGTTTCTGTATGGGCCAAGCTAGTATTTTGCAATGTTAATCTTGCACTTGAAATCATAGTTTGTTATTACTGAGTATTTGACAATCCTGACTGTAATTTCTGTTTGTCGTAGACCTCATGGCCCTTCCTGGGGGGAATCTTTAGCTTGTAACTAAAGTTGTCTGCGCTCAGCCTAAAGGTACGCACATGTGGATCGTGTGTGTGTGTGTGTGTGTGTGTGTGTGTGTGTGTGTGTGTGAGTGTGTGTGTGTGTGTGTGTGTATGTGCACTTGTATTTCGAGACTCTCTTACTCCGTGTTGAAGAGCTCTTCGGGCTATAATTGTACAGTTTAATCGACCATTTGCCATTTGGTACGTAACCCAATTACAGTGTCTATTAGCCCCTAACAAGTACCAGTACAGGTATACCTTGATTTTTTAAAATTTTGTGTGAATCATTATGTGATTATACTTTTAAATGACCGTGTACATTGCTTCTTGCTATTGCTGGGTTGGCAAACTTGCAATTTTATGAGTGGGCCGCTCCCATACTGAAGCTTTAGTAGCTGAATTTTCAATTGGCCATTTAAGTATTACTGTGTAAATTTTTATCAGATTTGCTTTGCTGTTTTGTATATGTTAACAGCCTTGTTTCGGCAGCGGTTGACGCGTTGCTGTTTTGCTGGTCCGTGGCAGGGACGCGCTTTCCTTCTGCTTCGGCGGCCTTCCCGCCATCACACGAAGCCTGTGTGTTGACAGGTCACACGCGATTCTTCGCATCTCCAGTTTCAGCGTCAAGTTGAGTACTTTGTTGTAATTCTTTTGTGCCACAGCCAGAGTGTCGCCGGATTAGGGAGTATCTGAGTCAGTATTTCTGTTACTGTAAGGCCCTCGTGGGCATGAGATGAAAGTCTTCGGACAAACTGAGTACTGAGTTTCTAGATTTCTTTAAAAAAATAAGAAGTTAATTGTAAAGATCATTTTAATCCTGTTTTAGGGGCCCGGTAATTTATTTAAGTACTTAACGTGATTTATGGGGAACAGGGTTGTGGCCAATCAGTGAAGTACTAGTGTTCCTTCAGTCTTTGTAGATAGTCTTTGGGCAGCTAGGCCATATCCTGTCTATTTTTTTTTTTTTGGTCATCAGTCTACTGACTGGTTTGATGCGGCCCGCCACGAATTCCTCTCCTGCGCTAACCTCTTCATCTCAGAGTAGCACTTGCAACCTACGTCCTCAATTATTTGCTTGACGTATTCCAATCTCTGTCTTCCTCTACAGTTTTTGCCCTCTACAGCTCCCTCTAGTACCATAGAAGTCATTCCCTCATGTCTTAGCAGATGTCCTATCATCCTGTCCCTTCTCCTTATCAGTGTTTTCCACATATTCCTTTCCTCTTCGATTCTGCATAGAACCTCCTTATTCCTTACCTTATCAGTCCACCTAATTTTCAACATTCGTCTATAGCACCACATCTCAAATGCTTCGATTCTCTTCTGTTCCGGTTTTCCCACAGTCCATGTTTCACTACCATACAATGCTGTACTCCAGACGTACATCCTCAGAAATTTCTTCCTCAAATTAAGGCCGGTATTTGATATTAGAAGACTTCTCTCGGCCAGAAATGCCTTTTTTGCCATAGCGAGTCTGCTTTTGATGTCCCCATTGCTCCGTCCGTCATTGGTTATTTTACTGCCTAGGTAGCAGAATTCCTTAACTTCATTGACTTCGTGGCCATCAATCCTGATGTTAAGTTTCTCGCTGTTCTCATTTCTACTACTTCTCATAACCTTCGTCTTTCTCCGATTTACTCTCAAACCATACTGTGTACTCATTAGACTGTTCATTCCGTTCATCAGATCATTTAATTCTTCCTCACTTTCACTCAGGATAGCAATGTCATCAGCGAATCGTATCATTGATATCCTTTCAGCTTGTATTTTAATTCCACTTCTGAACCTTTCTTTTATTTCCATCATTGCTTCCTCGATGTACAGATTGAAGAGTAGGGGCGAAAGGCTACAGCCTTGTCTTACACCCTTCTTAATACGAGCACTTCGTTCTTGATCGTCCACTCTTATTATTCCCTCTTGGTTGTTGTACATATTGTATATGACCCGTCTCTCCTTATAGCTTACCCCAAGTTTCTTCAGAATATCGAACAGCTTGCACAATTTTATATTGTCGAACGCTTTTTCAAGGTCGACAAATCCTATGTAAGTGTCTTGATTTTTCTTTAGCCTTGCTTCCATTATTAGCCGTAACGTCAGAATTGCCTCTCTCGTCCCTTTCCTTTTCCTAAAGCCAAACTGATCGTCACCTAGCGCATTCTCAATTTTCTTTTCCATTCTTGTGTATATTATTTTTGTAAGCAGCTTCGATGCATGAACTGTTAAGCTGATTGTGCGATAATTCTCGCACTTGTCAACTCTTGCCGTCTTCGGAATTGTGTGGATGATGCTTTTCCGAAAGTCAGATGGTATGTCGCCAGACTCATATATTCTACACACCAACGTGAATAGTCGTTTTGTTGCCACTTCCCCTAATGATTTTAGAAATTCTGATGGAATGTTACCTATCCCTTCTGCCTTATTTGACCGTAAGTCCTCCAAAGCTCCTTTAAATTCCGATTCTAATACTGGATCCCCTATCTCTTCTAAATCGACTCCTGTTTCTTCTTCTATCACATCAGACAAATCTTCACCCTCATAGAGGCTTTCAATGTATTCTTTCCACCTATCTGCTCTCTCCTCTGCATTTAACAGTGGAATCCCTGTTGCACTCTTAATGTTACCACCGTTGCTTTTAATGTCACCAAAGGTTGTTTTGACTTTCCTGTATGCTGAGTCTGTCCTTCCGACAGTCATATCTTTTTCGATGTCTTCACATTTTTCCTGCAGCCATTTCGTCTTAGCTTCCTTGCACTTCCTATTTATTTCATTCCTCAGCGACTTGTATTTCTGTATTCCTGATTTTCCCGCAACATGTTTGTACTTCCTCCTTTCATCAATCAACTGAAGTATTTCTTCTGTTACCCATGGTTTCTTCGTAGCTACCTTCTTTGTACCTATGTTTTCCTTCCCAACATCTGTGATGGCCCTTTTTAGAGATGTCCATTCCCCTTCAACTGTACTGCCTACTGCGCTATTCCTTATTGCTGTATCTATAGCGTTAGAGAACTTCAAACGTATCTCGTCATTCCTTAGTACTTCCGCATCCCACTTCTTTGCGTATTGATTCTTCCTGACTAATGTGTTGAACTTCAGTCTACTCTTCATCACTACTATATTGTGATCTGAGTCTATATCTGCTCCTGGGTATACCTTACAATCCAGTATCTGATTTCGGAATGTCTGACCATGATGTAATCTAATTGAAATCTTCCCGTATCTCCCGGCCTTTTCCAGGTATACCTCCTCCTCTTGTGATTCTTGAACAGGGTATTCGCTATTACTAGCTGAAACTTGTTACAGAACTCAATTAGTCTTTTTCCTCTTTCATTCCTTGTCCCAAGGCCATATTCACCTGTAACCTTTTCTTCTACTCCTTCCCCTACAATTGCAGTCCAGTCGCCCATGACTATTAGATTTTCGTCCCCATTTACATACTGCATTACCCTTTCAATATCCTCATACACTTTCTCTATCTGTTCATCTTCAGCTTGCGACGTCGGCATGTATACCTGAACTATCGTTGTCGGCGTTGGTCTGCTGTCGATTCTGATTAGAACAACCCGGTCACTGAACTGTTCACAGTAACACACCCTCTGCCCTACCTTCCTATTCATAACGAATCCTACACCGGTTATACCATTTTCTGCTGCTGTTGATATTACCCGATACTCATCTGACCAGAAATCCTTGTCTTCCTTCCACTTCTTTTCACTGACCCCTACTATATCTACATTGAGCCTTTGCATTTCCCTTTTCAAATTTTCTAGTCTCCCGACCATGTTCAAGCTTCTGACATTCCACGCCCCGACTCGTAGAACGTTATCCTTTCGTTGATTACTCAATCTTTTTCTCATGGTAACCTCCCCCTTGGCAGTCCTCTCCCGGAGATCCGAGTGGCGGACTATTCCGGAATCTTTTGCCAATGGAGAGATCATCATGACACTTCTTCAAATACAGGCCACATGTCCTGTGGATACACGTTACGTGTCTTTAATGCAGTGGTTTCCATTGCCTTCTGCATCCTCATGTCGTTGATCATTGCTGATTCTTCTGCCTTTAGGGGCAATTTCCCACCCCTTTTTTTTTTTTTTTAGTTTTGAAATTGCCTTTCGCGGGCAAGTGCTCTACCAACTTTTTTTTTGTTTTTTTTTTTTTTTTATTAGTAAGGAACTGAAAACTAGTAAGTGCACTCTTGGCGTCGAGTTGGGGACGCACATAACTAAAACCATGCTAATAGGTGTAGAAAAAGGCATAAAGAAAGAGAGCAAAGTGCGGGGCGAAGGAAACCATGAAACAAAACTGAAGGGTGGAATCCATACCACCATTAACCAGTGCTACATCTTGCAGCGGATGGGAAAACTAAAACTGCGAAGACCTTTTCGCACCGCGGACAAAAAGAGGAAATGGGGCAAATACTGCTACAGGGTTCACAACGAAACTCTCCATCTGCGGTATCATCCAGGTATGACTTCTCGTAATGATGAAAGTAGATCCCACGTTGTACCGTGTAGTGTTCTATCATCGTATTGAAATTTTAGCTTCTCCTACCCGTGATGTTCCAGCTACGTGGAGGGTCGTGGAACGCACTCCACAAAAAATTGGAAAAATACTGTCGATACTTAGGGTTACGGAGGATCTTGCAATGTCGTTCCCGCAAATAGTTCCAAAAGTCTAAAGTGTCCTTAGTGCCGTCTCGAAACAAATAATGCACTGCATGTCCACGAAGCCACGTCATTGCATTAGTTTTAGTGCGTGGGTAATACGTTTCATCCGGGAATAAGATAGTCTTGGGGTCGATATGATTCGGCGTTGCCCGGAGGAAGTATGCTGACATTTGCCTCACTAAGTGCCACACTGCCGTAGACTCGCCACAGCTAAGACGGTGTTCATCGTCGTCATAAACGCCACAGCTCGTGCACGTGGGTGAGTCAACCATGTGGATCGCACGTAGCCTTGATCTGGTCACCCGCTTACCGTTGACAGTGATATACCACATCGCCGTGACGTCAGTGTCCAGTGTTACGTGGTGAATTGTCCTCCACACTACTCGCCAGTTGACGTTCGGGTGCTTCCTCTCCACGACGTTATCGGGTCGTCCACGTTGCAGGACCCTATAAACCGTCTTTGCCGTCGCCAGTTGAGTCGCTGGTAAGGCAAGTCGAACGTAACTGAGTTCGATGTAAAAGACACCGATGTAGAAGAGCGAGGAGGGGACGTGGGGTATCGGCCCAGGCGGCAACAGGGAGGGCGGTGCTAGTTCTTGTATTAACAAACTGGTCAGACTGTCCGGACGGCGGTGCCATAGTTTGACTAATGTGCTCACAAATAGGGCGACCGCTCTGTCATAAACGTGATAAAGGCCAAGTCCTCCCCGATCCGGGGGAAGGGTGAGAGTCTCATATTTGATCTTGAAAAGCATTCCTGAACTCACGAAGGACCCAAAAGCCGCAAGTATACGGCGAGCTAACATCACCGGTATAGGTAATATCTGGGCGATGTACGGAATGCGTGACGCTAAATGTGTGTTAACATACTGGGTCCGTTGGACGATGTCCTGGGCTCGTAGGCGGTTGTTGGCAATGCCAGTCCGAACATTCCGTAAAAGCCATCGAAAGTTGTGAGCAGCGGTCCGTCTTATATCGCCTGTAAAGTCAATGCCGAGACATTTCAAACTATCTCTGAGCTGTAAGGGGGTGACACTGTTCTCAGACAATCCGACCCCGATGTTCATCGCCACCGATTTTGCGACGTTGATACGACTACCAGTGGCCATGCCATATTTCGTTATCCAATTTAGTGCGCTAGCGGTGTCGTCACCGTTGCGGATGACAATCACCAGGTCGTCAGCGTACGCTTTACACCCGAAAGTGTGGCCTCGTAACGTCATACCCGTGAGTCGTTGGCGCAGGCCGCAGAGGAGAGGTTCCATGGCCACAGCGTAAAGTAAAGTGGACAGAGGGCACCCTTGGCGTATCGATCGAGAAATGGTGAGGGGCTGCGAAGGTCGGCCGTTGACGATTACCTTGGACGTCGCGCCACGGAGTAGTCGCATGACGACAGTGGCGAATGGCTGTTGGTTGGTTGGTTGGTTTTTGGGAAAGAGACCAAACAGCGAGGTCATCGGTCTCATCGGATTAGGGAAGGACAGGGAAGGAAGTCGGCCGTGCCCTTTCAGAGGAACCATCCCGGCATTTGCCTGGAGCGATTTAGGGAAATCACGGAAAACCTAAATCAGGATTGCCGGACGCGGGATTGAACCGTCGTCCTCCCGAATGCGAGTCCAGTGTGCTAACCACTGCGCCACCTCGCTCGGTGCGAATGGCTGTGGGTACCGCATATGTTGGAGGACCGCTTCCACATAGTTGTGATCCACTCGGTCGAAAGCTTGACTAAAATCGATTGCCGCCAGTGCACCCTTCAGACGACATGCCCTCGCCAGTGAGATCAAGTCACGATATTCACTGAGTGCTGTTTGAATATTATTGTCGCCTCCTAATGACGTTTGATCGGGTGAAATAACATTTCGTAGGGTCTGGCGTATCCGCGCCGCCAACAGTCGAGAAAAGATCTTAAAGTCGCAGTTCAATAGCGTCAACGGGCGGTAGTCCTGCAGTCGTGAGCCACCGGACGGTTTGTGAATAGGAATAATCATCCTTCCACAAGGGCCGCAGGGAGCGGCACGTTCGGGGATAGGAGTTCGCGACAGACGTCCGTCCATCGGAAGGCTAATAAATATTGAAAAGTCCGGTAAAATTCCAAGGGGAGGCCGTCAGGACCCGGAGACTTGTTGACAGCTCCTTTTCTAATGGCGTCGATCACTTCTTCTTCTGTAATTTCTTCCATCAAGGCCGCTTCCATTGCCGGGGTGACGGTGCCGTAAATCGTCTGAGAGACGTCCTCCAGTGCTGTCGGATCAGGGGTCTGAGCGGAATAGGGTTGGGAATAATGATTGTAGAACGCTGTGTTTATGTCTTGTTGCGTGGTGAGGCGATGACCGTCCTCCGTGTCGATGAAGCGTATCAGCGCTCGTTGGCGTCCTTTACGTTCACGAAGGACGTGGAACATTGACGGGCGTTCGCTCGGTATCCGATCCTGCGTCCTCGAGCGGATGACTACCCCCTCTAGGTGGCGTCGCACATGAGCGAGGATCTGAGCCTTAGCACGGTGGACCGCCGTTTGTCGTTCCGGAGACGGCGCCGTAGCAGGACCCGGAAGTAAAAGTCGAGTGTATGTCTTCGCCAAGTAGCGTGGTCACGACCGTAGGTTATCAACGTTCGCCTCAGTGCCGGTTTGGCGCAGTCCAACCACCAGCGGATCGTGGGATATGCACGGAGGCAATTTTCACACGAATGCCACGTATCCTCAACGGCTTGGCGGCAATCGGAGTACGACAGATGAGCGATGTTTAATTTCCACGGGCTGCGGCTTCTCCACACTTGTTGCCGCCGCAGGGTGACGGCACAAATGTAAGCTGAGTGGTCCGAGAATGCTGCACGCCACAGTTCCGCATCCTGTGTTCCAGCGGCGAGAGAGCGTGAGACATAACTCCGATCGATACGACTGGAAGAGTGACTTGTGAAGTGCGTGAATCCCGGTCGGTGGCCGTGAAGATGTTCCCAAGTGTCCACCATCTGCAGGTCTCGAATTAGCGTCCCGAGTTCCGGGCACGGATTATGTCGTGGGAGTTGATCTCTGGGCGCCAGTACGCAATTGTAGTCACCTCGAAACACCAGATGGTCGTGGCGGCCTTGGAAGAGCGGGGCGACATCTTCCGCAAAGAATCGTGAACGTTCGCGACGTTTGTCCGTCCTGGAAGGTGCGTAGATATTGATAAGGCGGACACCCAGTACTGTGAGTGCCATTCCTCTTGCCCCAGGCAGAAACAGGATATCGTCCGCCACTATCCCTTCCCGAAGAAGTACAGCGACACCGCTGCCTGTTGGGGAAGCTGGAGAGACGCAAGCATCGTAACCGTACATGCCTGGGAAGTCGTTGACGTACACTTCCTGGGGAAGGGCTGTGTCGATGGAAGCAGAGTTCAACATATCCTGAAGCAAGGATAACTTAGCGCGCGTCCGTATAGTGTTGATGTTTATAGTTGCAACGCGATAAGTTTGAGGTCTATCCACAGCATCCGTGTTGGCCATCAATACCCTGGTAAGGCTGTCTCGTTACTGTAACTGACGGCGGGAAAGGATCAACACTGGTGGGGTAAATTTTCCCCCGTGTCGTCCGACACGATGGGCAAGGAGTGTACCTCACAGTCGTCCGCCCAGTCGCCATGAAACACCATCGGCTGTTGGTGGCTGTTGGTGGCTGCTGCAGCACTGGGCGCTGACTCCATCGGCTCTGCTGGCTGGGAATCGGCAGCGGCTGTCTGCTTGTGATCCTGCTGTTCTGTGGAGTCGGAGGGGCTGAAGCCGTCACCACGGCGATCTGTTGAGTTTGAAGTTACAGCGGCCTCCGTACCGCCGGTACCGTCGTCGGAGTGTCCACAGTCCATGTCAGACGATCGCTGCAAACACTCGTCCCATGGAGCACGCCGCCGTCTCTTGTGTTTTCGCGGGGAACGCTGTTTACGGACGTGTGTTTCAGTATCTGAATGTGGGTGGATTTCGTCAGCTGCTCCGGTGTCTGGAAGAAAAGCCGCTGTCGGCACAACCCGTGGGTCAATGTCCATCCTGACATCCACGCCTTCTTGCAAGGTCGGTCGGTGATTATCTTCAGGTGGGGGCGCCGTTGTAGAGGCCGGATCCTGTACTGCAGAAGCCATTTTCGTCTCTCCATCGGGGGCGGCTATCGGACTAATGTCGTCAGCATCGGAAAAGGTTGCTGCCCGTGTAACTTCGGCGTAATTGAGAGGAAGGGTCTTCACCGTAGAAGGAGTCATAGATTCACCTGTCGGGATTTGAGGAAGCCGTCGTCGGAGACAATCCGACCGGACGTGCCCTACTTGGCCACAACCAGAGCAAGTGCGTGGCTGACCGTCATACATAATGATCGCCCTACATCCACCGATGACAAGATATGACGGAACATGTTTGGTCAATTTTAATCTGCCGTACCCCGTTAAGAACGGGGTACGTTGTAAAGGTGGCCCATTTTTCGGCCATATGGCTGATCACTTTGCCGTAGGGCTGGAAAGCCGCGGTGACTACGTCCGGTGGTACTTCGATAGGGAGTTCGAAGACGCGTATCGTACGGAAGCCAAGCCCCGCGTGATCGATAGAGACCGCCCCAATATGGCCATCAGAATGTTTGAATTTAAGATCGTTCGCATGTGCGCTCACGATTCTGTTGCACACCTCGTCACTTACTAGCTTGACGTAGACAACACTGCTCGTGATGGAGAGATGGATACCAATTATGTCTCGCGGGTCAATTTTAACGTCGTCACGTAGAAAACGTTCCACTTCAAAAGCTCGCGGTCGTGCATGATCGGTTTGAAAACTGATCTTGATGGTGGTTTGTCTGTATGAATGTGCCATGTTGCGTCGGTAGTGATGGACTCTAAACTAGCGACAACGCAGTAGTAAACAACTACGAGCACTCGCGACCGCGCGGACGGGACGTAAACAAGACGTCCTCGCCGCAGCGCTGCGGAAAGCAGACGCCCCTAGGACAAGAGAGTGCCCTGAACCTCTATCCGCTCCTCCGCCCTCTTTGACAAGGCCGTTGGCAGAATGAGGCTGACTTCCTATGCCGGAAGTCTTCGGCCGCCAATGCTGATTATTTATCAAAATTTAGGCAGTGGCGGGGATCGAACCCGGGACCGAAGACGTTTTGATTATGATGAATCAAAGACGCTACCCTTTTTTTTTTTTTTGCTCTACCATTTTTTTTTATTAGTCATAACATTCTACAGTAGTACATATTTTTCAACTACATTTAAAAGCAATAAAACAAAGATTCCTTGGCATTTTAGAAAAAAAATCCAAGTCTAAACCAGATAGTGATGTTCGTCACTTGATCGTATTTGCTTTTCAAAGATCAAATTGTCTCTCGTTTCTTCATGTTCTGAATCGCATAATCGAAAATGGAGTTCACATGACTGTTCTTCTGAGGAAGTTGGCGTATGTATCATAATAATTATTCGTGCGTAGTAGCTTGTGATGCTGGTCGGACCACGGGTGTTGTCTGTACAACAGCAGAATAACCAGTGGAGATGTATGCGTTTTAATGTCTTTATTTAATGTATATTCAAGTCCTGTTGTGGGATTAGCCCACATTTGTGATCTAGCTGGGGGGAGAGGGGGGGACAGATTGCTGCTTCAGGTTTATTTAATTAATTAACTGTTTGTAATAGGATCATAATGGTGTTGCAGGGTTGACAGTTTGGAGTACTACGTGTAATTTTTATATGCAATTCAAATATTCTTATACACATTGAATTTAATTTAAAAATCTTAACTACTTGTATGTATTTCGCAAGAATCTTGCTAACTGTCAGCTGGTTCATGGTACATTTTTATTGAATAAAAATTCTGTTTCGGAATTATCAATGACGCATCAAGTTCGGCCTCCTTCCACGTGTTTTCCTTAAATTAATCTTGATCCTTGTTCTTGGTCACACTCATTAGGTACCTTTCTTTTTCAGGCTGTGAATGATGTGAGTAAAGTGTAACTGTTAAGCGAAGATGGCGAGTTGCTTGAAGAGGGTGGGGAAAAGGGTGGGTGAACGGAGAGGAGAGGTAATTTTTTGCCGTATTTCTTTAGACCTGTAACCCAATATTCGAGGTCGGTTCGCATTTACAATACGAATACCACAGATCTTAAATCGAAATTTTGAATTCCAATGTAGAATTTCGATATATTCCACGTAGTTCTCCAAACCCTGACCTTAATGTACGAAGGGCATTCAGTAAGTAATGCAATAAATTTTATTTCAGAAAGCACTTCGGTTTTGTTAAGAAATTCCAGTATACAATATTATTTCCCCTCAACAAAACACTGTCTTTCAACATAATCTCCTTTCAGTGCGACGGCCTTACATCACCTTACAGGGAGACTGTTTGCCCGCACGGTACTACTCTACTGGTCGACGTCGGAGCCGCTGTCCTACTGCATTAATAACCACCCCATCACCCATATACTGCTTCTCCGGGAGTGCATTCTTCATTGGGCTAAACAGATTTGTCGGAAGGTGCGAGATCCGAGTTGAAGGGTGGATGAGTAACAACAGTCCAATGAGGTTTTTGTGCTCCTCTCGAGTGCACGGGTTTGTGTGCGGCCTTGAATTTTCATGGAAGAGGAGAGGTTCGTTTGCATTTTTTTGGCAGCTAACACACTGCACGAGTTACAGCTGTGTGTGGCCGATCGGCACGCGGGAGATCGGACAGATCTGCACGACCTTGTTGCGATAATGACAGACGCCTCGCCCAACGACTCACCGTGCTTTGTTTCAACGGCAGGTCTCCGTAGACACTCTGCAAGCGCCTATGAATACATGCGATGCTCTGCTTTTCCACCAAAAGCCACTCAATGACAGTTCTCTGTGTGGTACACACCTTCGTTACAGACGCTATTTTGGAAGCTATCTACAGCGTCGCTACCTTCAGAGATTCATGAACCTATAGAAGCTCATGAAATTTCGATTTTTTTCAACCGAAATTGGCTGAGAAAAAAAGTGTTGACTATTTACTGAATGCTTTTCGTATATTGTGCTTCCCAATATTGTTCCCGATGTGCAAGTTCACGGTTTTTATTAGGAGCTTGGGACGTCTCGTTCCGGTCTTCCGAAAGAATATATTGTTTTCAAGAACGTTTTGGCCACTGGAAAATATTTGGTGTTGCAACCCCATAATCTTTGTTCTTTACTGCGAGTTTATTGTTTAAGAGAAATTGTGTCTCTTTGATACAGCACAGTTAGTCTGACAATAAAAATAGCTTCCCGTCCAGTTGTGTTGTGTTTTCAGTCTGTGAAGAACATATTTAAAAAACTTACTCCCATCATGTTTGTCTGTATACAGTAGTCAGCACTTCCGGACAGTATTTTCACTACGCAATATGGAATAGTTTTCGCGCGAAGTGCACGTACGACGTACGACACCACCTTCTCGCCGTCTTGAGCCAATCATAGGGCTCTAGAGGCGGTAAATCTCCCCTCCGTCACGACAGCACAAACTCCTGTCGAACCAGGGCAAGAGTTAAGAAACCTGCGTCTCAGAAAAAGAAGAAACAGCAAATTACTGGCTTTTTTAAGTTTTCATGGAGGGGGAAGATGTTTTTCTCCGAAGTCGCTTCGGTTCCTGCAGCAACAAGCGAACATATACAATCTTAAAGATCTTCATCTAAATCGCCTGTGCCTTGGAGCATGTTAGTCATAGCTATGAGGTGTAATAAAGGTTCTATCTGTAAAAGTTTCTCAGAGGCCAGAGTTTCTTATACAACCGAGGTGGCCAACAGAAGTGGGTCACAGGTCTATTTGCAGTATCGGCGAACACGAAAACTTGTGAATTTTTATTACACATGGCTCTGCACTGTGTAGACACGTCCCTTCAGTCCATCGGCCCGAGCCCAGCCTTCGGCTCGTGCAAATGCAGGTATAGCAGCATTGTTCTGCTGGAGACCTGTCTCAATGAGAAGCTACTCCTTCTGCCTTGTACTTCTGTGGATCGGTCCGGCAACATTTGTGAGGGATGGGCTCGCCGCCAATTGCTTTCCACTCCAAACATCGAGCTAAGAACCATAAAAATACCTGATGCTCTTAGCACCCTACCAGGCTCTATCAACGTCTGCTCAGGCCGTTAACTTTCTAGAGCCTCGCTCAAGGTGCTACAGGTTATAACAAAATCTTTAATAATTTCCGATATACGAGAAAATAGGTGAGAATAACTTGTCCTCTCTCAAAGTATGCAGCCACGTGGGCAGAGAATGTTTGTTCGTTTCAATTCTCATTTCGTAGCATTCCGAGACGACGAACATTCAGTAGCGTTTCACCGACAAGTGAAGGAGCAACCTTCAGTAGCCGGTCAGCTAATATCACGGCCCACGCATCTTGCATTAATGGGATTTTCCTCTTCCTCTGTCTCATTTATTTCCTGGCGTCAGTTATTTAATATTATAGGATCAAATACTGCAAATATTGGTATTGTACCCTTTGAAGCTCTAATTTGCTTATGTTAAGCCGCAACGTGTCCCGAAGCCTTGCACGTTACACAATTTAAAACCAATGTTTGTCATCACTTCAATGTTCAACTCATTCATGTAGTGAACATAATCGTACGTCAGTGCTAAAAATATACATTGCTATTCGGTCCAATCTGTGCTTTCAAACATATTTCTGATTGTTGTTATGATGCCTACCCTTCATAGCTGTGCTCCTTGTAACTAACAAATTATATTACGCGATGGGGAAAAATGCCTGTGACAAACAATTGAACGCCATGCCTAGGCGCCAAGATTGTAAACAATCCGGTAATAGGTGACTTGCGGTGGACTCTGCAGTCGCAGGAACTGGCTAGTCCACATACATAACACTGCAATGTACCACAACAACTACATCATCCAGTGTATTTGTTACCTAGCTTAAAAACTATCGAAGGCTTCGTGGTTCAAACCAGGTCACTTTCGCATGGTGTAGTAACTAGGACGCTTATACCTTCTCTTCCCAACCAAAATATGATGCTCCAGACTTTCCCAGTTCCAGGAAACGAACCTGTTACTTCTATATCGTGTAACGCAGCACTAAGGAACACTGGAGATTTTTCACTGTGGCAGCAGTTCACAAAGGAAAATTACGATAATGAAGTGATGCAAGTAGAGGCGAGTCGGCCAGGAGGGCAGTTGCTTCTCCAGGCGGGCGTCTCCTACGTAAGGCGCCTTGCCCTGGACCTCGCCATTTTAATTAATCGTTGTTTTTTCCAGTTTTCCAAAGTAGTAGATTGCAATTAAACAAGAACAAATAAAAATAAACAACAAGTTTGTCATTAATTTCGAGCTGCTTTTCTGTAGACTGCAGGACAGGATCCCGTAGCATCCTGCAGACAAGAAACACCGTAATACCACCACATTCAGCAAGTGCCTCTCAGGTGATGAATCCTCAGCAAGTTCTTTGGTCCTGAATCTAATAATCTGTGCAGTGCATCCCGTGACGTTGAGTTGAGTTCATCTACCCCACAGTTTCTTCCCCTTAATATTGTCACGTAGAAGAAGGTGTAATTAGATGAATGACGAACACTAACTTCACTGAGCGAAGGTTTATTCAGCACTTGCACACACAAGAGCGCGGGGCAACTGCCTCCGGCCAGAACTCACACAGTATATATACGGCTACAAAACATTCCAGTACAATGAATCTTGACATTTGTGGTTACTTCTGGAATGTACTCGAACCGTATAAATAAATTAAAATTGTACAGTGCAAGTCAGTTTTGAACTCATGACAGTCCAGGCAACAGTTTTTTTTTCCTTCATTTTGTTGGATATAGTTCGTTGCGTTTGGTCTGGGCGGACGTCACAAGACATCCGTGCAACTTGATCGTTGATGCCTTGACTCAGTTTTTTTATTACAGAGAGCACGCAGCCCTCTGACCGAACACGCTGTGCTACCGTGCCGGCGGTTTAGTAGCATAACCACTACACCACGGTGCTACTCAGCTTGTTCTGCGACAATATTCTCAGGTCGCCGTAGCTTTGTTCGGTAGAAATCAATAGTTGCAACAGGCTTTGTCCTCCTCAGGAAGGTTGTTTCTTGATCTTAACGAGCGAGGTGGCGCAGTGGTAGGGGCACTGGACTCGAATTCTGGTGGGACGGATTTCGAATCCCCGTCTAGTCATCCTCATTTATCATTCTCAGCTGTGCTAGTCTTGCAGGACACCTTCTGTGAAGCTTGGGAGGTAGTGGCTGAGGTACCGGCGGAAGCGCAGTCGCGGGGACGGGTCGTGAGCCGTATTTGGCTAGTTCAGATAACACATTTATATCCAAAGTTTTGGAGTTGAATGGGAGAAAATTCGGTAGACCACAAGAAAAAATAAAAAAAATTGAAGGAAGACCTCCGTAATCGGTGGATCGCTGGATCGAGACTCGCTCATTTTCTTTTAATTTACATTAAAAATAATCTACAACAAAAAAGAGAAAGATGTCCGTAGAACACTTGCCCGCAAATGGTGAAGGTTCCGAGTTCGTATCCAGTTTAACCTGCCAGAAGGTTTCATTCTCACTTAGTCTTTCCGTGTTTACTTTAAACAGACGTAGGTGAATGTACATATGACTTCTTCGGGATACGGCTGATATCCGTTCCCATCTTGCACCAATTCGAACTTCATCTGTAAGGACGTTGCCTCCCGCCGGGGGTTCGAGGCCTCCCTCGGGCATGGGTATGTGTGTTGTTCTTACCATAATTTAAGTTAGTTTAAGTAGTGTGTAAGTCTAGGGACCGATGACCTATGCAGTTTGGTCCCTTAGGAATTCAGAGACTTTTTTTTTTTGGAATGACGTTGCCGTCGACTGAACTTAATGAATGTTCTTCGATTTCTTTTTGACGTGAGACTGGGGAACTGGGAGTTGTAGTTACACAAGGTAAGTCTGGGCCCATTCTTTTCGAATTCTACCGTTGGTCTTGGTTTGACGTATGAACTTGTTTCAGTCATTCTACTACGGTGGATTGCAGGCACCCTGTTAGGTGCGCCCTGACTTATGAAGCGGCTAGCGTTAGAATTCCTCTAGACGTGCACTGCGTACTCTGATCCAGACCTGCTTCGTAACGTTTTTCCCTCACGTGTGATCCACTTGCCGTATCTCACACGAATGCAACGCTGCTGAAGGTGTTATATCCTAGCCAGTAATGCCAACCGAGCCCGCTGCCAAAAGGTTGGCAGCATCAAAGTCCGGACGCCGTCCGCATAAGCAGCGCCAGCGATACAGGAAATCGCCGCAAGTCTGCGCGCGCCACCGCTGGCTTCTGGCTTCTTAAGCGCTGGAGTCGCGAGCGCTAGGACAGTTCTGTATTCGCCGCTCAGTTGTATACTCGCCACCAAATTGTGTACTTGCTAGTCAGTTGTGTGTTCATCGCAGCAGAGTTGTTGTTTGTCGTCAGCCGACGCTGACCTAGCCGCTCCGACTCGAACTAGACAGAGTTCTGTAGACACGGAGTTAACTACTGAGTTTCTGTATCTTCGTTAATAAAGATAAGTACCGACTTTTATTTAATCAGAGTGTTTGAGTTTTCATCTTTCTGTTCACTGTTCCAGCGGACTGGTCGGCCCGCTATTAAAAGTGTGGCGGTGACTTCGTAAGCCGTTTCTACAGCGAATTGTTTGTCGCTACGAACGCCGCCACAAAAGAAGGCAACAGCCGGCGCTCTGGGTGATCACAATGTAGCGGATGCGTGTGCGTGCCTCCGCGTTTGACGATCCCACGGCCCACGGTGGGGCGCGGACACGCGCGGACAGGTGCGGCCGGGCTCGGCTGCGGCTGCGGCAGATTGCGAGCCGCGCTCGAGTTTCAGCTGCTTCCCGCGCCAGCATCCGCTTCCGCCGCGCGCCGCGCGACACGTCACCATTTTTAACGGGCTTCCGCCGCCCGCAGCAGGTGGACTGCCGGAGCGCGCCATCTGCGGCGCTGGCCGCGGGGCGCCGCGAGCCGCCCTCAGGGGTCCATACACGGTCCACACAGTATTTCGCGTGTTCTGACGAGGACTAGGTGCAGCATTTAGTAAGGAGCTGTGAGTCGTAGCAAATCAGAAACACAGATTAAGGTATAATTTGCAACAGTGTGTTGTAGAAATAATTACGGGGAAGCATTTCGACTTTTTCCCACGTGAATTTAAATAAGGTCAGCTTGCTTAGAACTGTGTTATTTTTCATACAGGTAATAGCTAAGGGTGGAAGTGGTGACGTCGTTGGCATTCGTTACGTCACATACAAAAAAATTACATATATATTTTATATATTTTTATTTTTAGTTTTTCAGCATGCTTCTTTCTCTCAGGGATATTGTCTTTTCTTATCACTTTTACTGACGTGCGTAAGTAAATATGAAACGGGTTCTTGAAGGGCCTCAGTTATTCATGTACCAACTTTAGATTTTGAACGTGGTGACTAAAGTATAGTGGCCGTTAACTGAAATGAATGTAATTTTGTTAATTTCTATTTATTGGTTGCAAAGCAAGGCTCGAGAGAATTTCGATTGTTGCCGTGGAGCGACCAAGATAAAACTTATCGAACTCATGGAATCCGTATAGTTTAAAAACATGAACTTTAACATAAATTAATTATCTGTTGCAATTTAAAAAGGTTCTTATAACGAAATCTCTCGCATTTACAGTTACTGTTAACACTGAAAAATAAATTACTACTTCGGCGCGCAATGGCCGACCAGAGGCTGCATCGGAAGATCAGCTTCTCGCAGCGCATATTACTGAAAAAATGCTTATTAAAAATAGTTAGCTACTGCGAGCATTTGAGGTGACAACTATTACAAAGAAATTCATTTTGTAATAATAATAACAAGTTTATTTTAGCAATAAATACGAATAACTTCCATAAAATGTGTGTAGCTGCTCAATGGCTGCCTTCCGTATAGCGAAACAAAACAGTATGTGTACCATAAAGTACGTCCTTCCTCCTCGGCCGTACAATCGCGTCTCTTTTGATCCTTTTTTATTTTCATAGACATGAAATAAAGATGCTACTCTTTAATTATCGCTGCATATCAGTTGTTTCAAGAACGTTAACTATATCTTTTACACTAATTATATTCATAAAATACTTAATTACGGTTTACAACCAATAAAATGTCAATATTTATGTGACGTACCGTCACAAAGTGAAGCTGTGAGGGCGGATCGTGAGTCGTACTTGCGCAGCTCCAGCAGAGCATTATGCCCCGAAAGGCAGAGGTCCCGAGTTCGAGTCTCTGTCCAGCACACAGTTTTCATGTGCCAGGATTTTTCATATCAGCGCACCTCCGATGCAGAGTGAAAATTTCATTCTGGAAACATCCCCAAGGCTGCGGCAAACCATGTCTCCGCAAGAACCTTTTCTCCAGTCTCCCGATTTTCGCAGTAGGAAACGCAGGACCTTCAATAGCAATAAATTTAATTTCTCTATTAATTATTGGGACAAATACTTTTGTGAAGTTTAGAAGGCAGGAGACGAGGCACTGGCGGAAGTAAAGCTGCGAAGATGGGTCGTGGGCTATGCTTCGATAACTCAGCTGGTAGAGCACTCATTTATTCCAGGCATGCTGCCAGAGGATGCTAGTCCCGCAAGTGTGCAACTGGAGTTACTAGAGTCTTTTTTTTTCATCCGTCGCAGTAGCATTGATTAAAATTCAGACTGACACAACCATCAAACTTCCTGGCAGATTAAAGCTGTGTGCCCGACCGAGACTCGAACTCGGGACCTTTGCCTTTCGCGGGCAAGTGCTCTAAAGCTGTCAGTACCGGGCGTGAGTCGTGCTTCGGTAGCTCAGATGGTAGAGCACTTGCCCGCGAAAGGCAAAGGTCCCGAGTTCGAGTCTCGGTCGGGCACACAATTTTAATCTGCCAGGAAGTTTCATATCAGCTCACACTCCACTGCAGAGTGAAAATCTCATTCTGTGACACAACCATACTGGTCGTGTCAGTCCGTCAGATGCAACAGACACATAGGGGATACTTGTTGCCCACTGTATACTTTGTTGTACAGAAACTGTTCATGCGTTTTGGCACCCTATTGAATGAGAAGTTATGGTTAATATCAAGGTGCGGTCGCGCGGTTCCAGGCTGAAGCGCCTAGAACCGCTCGGCCACACCGGCTGGCTACAGTAGTCGTATAAACCTTAACAAAATATTCATGTTGCGATTCTTACAACGAAAGACAGTCAGCAAAGTCTCTGTACGTCCATCTTCATACACGTGATGCTTGAAGTGATCACTGTCTCAAAAATCTACGGATATCTGTCATTGAATGCTGGCTCCTTTTTGACTTGTCCAGGCGTCTGTCAGGGGGCCTGTTGATGGCGTAATATATCGCCGAAACTAGTTGCTCAATAAAATAACAATTTGGAAATTTAGACGGCTGAAAGGTGTTTTGATATGGCATTCTCTAATCAGCAGAGTGGCTCTCTATGTCTTTCTATTATGCTACGGTGCAACCTTAATCGATGTTTCATACCAATGTTTTGATACTGTTAAGTATATTCTTTTGTTTTTGACTTGGCAGTTCTGTTCATTGTAGTAAAGGCATTTGAGCTTTTAAAGACTCGCTACACTATAATACAGTTACATGTCACCTTGCAGTATGTTTCTGCCCAAAAAATTACTTTACCAACGTGAAAAATGATGGACTCGAGGAAAAAATTATTGGAACCATCAGCTTGTTCACAACATTCAGCAGTCGCTGATTTCCCCGTTACTCGTATTTGAAAAGAAATTGTGATTGGTGAACGATTTGTGTCGAATGGCTGTGAATGGTTGTTTTACAGGCTCCCCACAACTGCATTCGGGGCTGAAATCTACTAACATAGAAATGTTGGCTGGAAGTTATTAGCTGAAAAGTCACTGAATTGGTAAATAAAAGCAGTTTAGGGCTAAGAATCTCAGACCTTCACTGCCAGTCCTCGCATTCTCTAAAAACCATTAGAAATGTTTACCTTGTGGCGTAGAGTCCCCGCTTCTGGTATGGTTGCCAGCTCAGCCCCCACCTGTATTGGGGTGTCGCGTTACCGTGATAATCTCAGGGATTGTCACAAAAAAATTCTTGAGAAAAGACAGCAACACAGCAAATATAAATGCCTTAGGAATGAAGTAAATAGGAAGTACACGGCAGGCAAGGCGAAATCGCTATCGGAAAGGTCTAACTTGGCATATAGCAAAGTAAAAACAACTTTCGGTGAAATTAAAAGCAGCGTGGTACCATTAAAAGTGCAGTTTAGGACTTGCCCAGTAACGTGACGGAAGAATAAATAGACTTGGATAATGTAGGCGATCCAGAATTACAGTCAAAATGTAAAAGAACTCTGGAAGAATTGAAATATCAGCCGAGGACGAAGATACCAGCAGAACTACATCTTGAACATTGGCGTCTCAAAATAGCCAAGGCACAATAAGCACTCAAAAATATGAACAACACCAAAGGCTGTCAAACTACACGCGGTACGGACAGCGTCAACACGGCGAGGAAAAACTCACTGCGGAACACGTCGCTAATGCCCTCGTCGCGGAGACTTCCTCCCTCACTGTCCCAACCGACCGACTGCGTACTCCGGTACGCAGACGGCATTAACGTAACTATTCAGTCGAAATTAGAGAAGCTAGACACAGTTCCACGAAAACACTTCCACAAGAACTCGAATAATCGTAAAAGCAATCACTGTGGAACAACCAGGGCGAATGACAAGTCGACACACACAGAGAACGCGAAGCGGTCGGTGACCAAATATACGTCGTCCGATGAGACGGCCGACCGAACGACCAACCAAGGTCGTCCCCACTCAAGTCATGTGTGGCGACAACGGTCGGAGGAGTCATGGCTCCCCGGACCTCACTGCTGCTCCGTCCCGACTCCCTTCGGACGCACGACGACCCAGAGACACTGGCTCGGACCCAACCATGCAGAGGGAACACTTGCCCATTGGCCACCCGACATCTCTGCACAAGGAAGGAACCGATCCATGTCCGGCTAGATGACCAACTGACGAGGTCCAGAAACTGTCAAAAGACCAACTACACGTCGCCCAATGAAACGACCGACTGAACGACCAACCAACGGTCGTTCGCGCTCCAGTCTCCTTCCGTCGGACACTGCATGTGTGTAGCAAGCGGTCAGTGAGTACTGGCTATCCGGACCTCACTGGCGCTGCGTCACGACTGAACTCCCGACACACGATGAGCCGGAAATACTAGCGGTCTTTTCAAAGATAATACGACAATGCTCCTATCGATAGTCGCTGCTGCTGTCACTCACGGGCAGGCAAGCCAGAAACTTAGTAACATCAGTAAATCGAATAAGAAACGAGGCGACAGTTCCGTAAAGAGAAGCTGTCAAGCAAGAAACGGCATGAACACGAGCCGCGCACCACTCAGGTACATGGCGTTCTAAATTCTGAGAAGAGGAGAAGTAAACTATAGGGAAAGACGGGTAGTAAGCAATACATACAATAACCAAGAAGGAACAATAATACTGAAAGACCAAAAACGAAGAGCACGGATTAAAATGTGTGTGAGACCTTTCGTCCTACTGTTCAAGGTACACATCGAAGAAACAGTGACGAAAATAACAGGAAGGTGCAGGGCGAAAAGATTTAAATGATAAGATTCGCTAATGACATTGCCATCCTCAGTGAAAGTGAAGAAGAATTACAGGATTTGCTGCGTAGAATGAACAGTCTAATGAGTACAGAGTATCGGCTGAGAAGAAACCAAAGAAAGACGAAAGTAATGAAAAGTCACAGAAATAAGAACAGCGAGAAACTTAACATCAGAATTGGGGTTCACCAAATAGAGGAGGTTACAAATTTTGCTACCTAGACAGAAAAATAGCCCATCATGGACTGGGCAAAGAGGACATAAAAAGCAGACTAGCACTAGCAAAGAGGCACTCATGGCCAATACAAGTCTACTAGTACGAAACATAGGCCTTCATTTGAGGGAGAATTGCTGAGAATGTACGTTTGGAACAGAGCATATAATGGTAGTGAATCATGGACAGTGGGGAAACTGGAACAGAATTCAGGCCCTTGAGATTTGTTGATACATAAAAATGCTGAAAATTGAGTGGACCGATAAGATAAAGAATGATGAGGTTCCGCTCTGAATCGGCGAGGAAAGGAAAATTTGAAAAACATTGACAAGATGAAGGGTAGCATTACAGGACACCTGTTACCACATGGTACTAGAGAGAACTATAGAGGTAAAAAATTTAGTGGAAGACAGAGACTGGAACAAGTCCAGCGAATAACTGAGGACGCTGGTTGCAAGTGCTACTCTGAGACGAAGAGGTTAGCGCAGGAGAGGAATTCGTGACGAACGCATCAAACGTTTTTATAATATTTGACGATGCCAATAAAGGCTATAAATTAATTTTACTTCTTTTATTAACTTCAAGGAGGCAGATCAGTCTGATGATGATCATAACGATCTAAATTTGTCATTAAAAGACACAACTAGTTGTGATCTGAGACTGTGTTGGTCTGTACATATTTTCGAACATTGGATCGCTGTTTTCTTCAAGGTGTCCATTTCACTCCTCATCAATTATTATTCTTGTTTACAATAAATTATGAATGTGAATTTCGTCCTCATATTTTCACTTCTTTAATTCTTCTTATTTTCGCCACACTAATGACAACTTTACCAAATCGCATTTGATCGTATTTAACTTGTTTGCTAAGAAAGCAGCACTTTGTGCAGCAGGGCTATAGCGCGAACAGGAAATGGCCAACTGAAATGTCTCCACTAGGCTCCTAAAACTAACTGGCAGGAAGGCCTGAATGTGAAAATAATTTCAGGTAGCAGTTTGGAAATCGCAGAAGGAGAGTTGGCCGACTGTTCTAGCAAGATGTGGGAGGCAAATCTTGTGCTCTCTCGGGCAGAGACGGTGTTATCCTGTAAGAATCCGATGAGTGCTCTGGAAAATTCAAGTGTGATGGTTTTGTATGCTCTTTACCTGTTGACTCTGAACTATTATCCGGTTTGCTCTTTGTGAAGACAATAGGCCGAAAGTGCTAGGAGCCAACAGCAGGCGGAGTACGAACTATACTGAAGAGCCAAAGAAACAGGTGCATCTGCTTAATATCGAGTAGGACCCCCCACGAACAGGCAGATGTGCCGCATCACGGTCGTGGTATGGACTCGACTAATGTCTGAAGTAGCGCTGGAGGGCACTGACACCATGAATCCTGCAGGGTTGTCCATAAATCCGTAAGAGTACGAGAGGGTGGACATCTCTTCTGAACAGCACGTTGAAAAGCATCCCACATATCTCAATAATGTTCATGTCTGCGGAATGTTTAAACTCAGAAGTGTGTTCCTTGAGCCAATCTGTAGCAATTCTGGACGTGTGGGGTGTCGCATTGTCCTGCTGGAATTGCCCAAGTGTGTCGGAACGCACATTGGACATGAATGGATGCAGGTAATCAGACAGGATACTTACAAACGTGTTACCTGTCAGAGTCGTATCTACACGTATCTGTGGCCCCACATCACTCCAACTGCACACGCCCCTCACCATTACAGGGCCTCCACCAGCATGACAGTCCCTTGCTGACATGCAGGGTCAATAGATTCATGAGGTTGTCTCCGTACCCGTACTCGTCCATCCGCTCGATACAACTGAAACGAGACTCGTTCGATCAGGCAACATGTTTCCAGTCAACAACAGTCCAATGTCGGTGTTGACGGGCCTAGGCGAGGCGTAAAGCTTCGGATCGTGCAGTCATCAAGGGTACACGAGAGGGACTTTGGCTCCAAAATCCTATATCGATGATGTTTCAGTGAATGGTTCGTGCAGCATTGAAATCTGCAGGAATTTGCGGAAGGGTTGCACTTCTGCCACGTTGAATGATTCTCTTCAGTCGTCATTGGTCCTGTTCTTGTAGGGTCTTTTCCCGGCTACAGCGATGCCGGAGATTTGATTTTTTACCAGATTCCTGATATTCACGGTATACTCGTGAAACGGTCGTACGGGAAAATCCCCAAATCATCGCTACATCGGAAATGCTGAGCGCCACCGCTCGTGCGCCGACTACAACACCACGTTGAAACTCACTTGAATCTTGATAACCTGCAATTGTAGCACCAGTAACCGATCTAACAACTGCGCCAGACTCTTGTTGTCTTATATAGGCGTTGCCGACCGCAGCGCCGTCTTCTACATGTTTACATATATCTGAATTTGAATACGTATGCCTATACCAGTTTCTTTGGCGCTTCAGTGTATTAGCGGTGCGAATTTTCGAGTCCAGTGGCTCAACATCGGAAAGCTTTCGAAAGCAAACTGGCACATAGCAGTAATTACCGATTATGTAGTATTAAATCAGTATGAATTCGAAGATTGTTCTGAACATCACAGTGCATTCATTACTAGGCATGGTCCTGTTGGAGCTTCTATGCCGTTCCCTTCCTCTGAGCTTCTACCTGACTTACCCAGCCAGTTATAGGGGTCCTACAGTTTAACATGTATTCCGAAGCACGATGTAACTCCGTATTTTCACATCAACTAACATTGCCAGAAGTGTAAGAAGTGATAAGTGACTGGTAACAATCCTTCGAATAACCAGGGATCGAACCCGTGACGTTAGGATTTTTAGCTGCCTTCTTTTTCCTCTAGCCACCAAGTTGGAGTTGTGGCAACTTCAGCACTATGACGACGGTAAAAATGAGGCTGGCGACCCTTAGACAAATTTTTAATAGAGTAGCGTTGCGAGGAATCAATTCAGATTAGTCTACAGCTTTCAAATCTGTATTTCAGAGATACTTCTCCAGTTCTTGAATTCCGTTTTCCTTTATTACCTCTGTAGTTTTCGAGTTGTTCTCATTTGTCATGCACACTCATATTAAACATGAGGGCCATGAACTGAGAGTTAACCTCAGCATTTGCACTATGATTGAGCACTCTCTATGAATCTATAAAAATATTATCAGCAGCAGTGCAGCTTCCCAAAACTCGTGTTTTCAGATTGTATGAGGGCAGTTAGATTACATGCATTGGCAAGGGACTTACGTACAGCTCTAGAATGGGTATACTATAGATAATGTGAATTAAAATCTTCACCTAATGTTATCTCGATACTGTTTCGAAGCTAAAATGTTTAACAGTGCATCAAGTTGTTTTATGAATAAGTAAAAATTGCCACGTGAACCCTGTATATTCCATCTCGCAGCCGTATTAATCGAAATGACGAGCGATTCTACCAAGCCGTTTTGGGTATGTAAATAAGTAACGAGGGAATAGAGCGCTAATGTACGATTTTCATGTCCAGCGTATGGAACGCGATGGTGCAAAATCTGCAATTGTACTATTACTTGGGATGAAATGAAAACATCAGTTGCTCTTATGTTTCTATTTTTGATTACCAAGACCGATTGGGGCCATTAAATCAATTTTCCAGTGGTTTTAGGTCTATCATCGCGGCATTACACAGAACTGGCCTTATGGCCAAAACCGGTCTTAATAATCGAAAAGGTAATGTAAGTGCAACTTTTTATGTCATTTTATCCCAAAAACTTTCTCAGATTGCTGTTGTTAGATAATGGAAAGGACACCTACACTATTTGTAAGTTCCCGTTCCTTCTGTTTGTCACGAGATGTGTACAACTGAATGAAATATTATGAGGTGATATAGATCTCAATATATATTTTCTTTCAAATTCTCAGTCTCTTTAATACAATGGTTACACAGAGTAATGCAATGGTTACAGAATAGATAAATCACAACTACATCGCATGTAGCCTCGAGTGAAAACCCGACGATATTCTGTGGTCGCGATAAATATTCGTCTCATGCTGTCACGTTGCCGTCTTACACCTATGTACCGAAACATTACAATCACCTGATAAATAGCATGTTTTTCCGACTTTGGAACGAAATATATCACTGATTCTGTGTATCGGGATTCGACAGCTTGTTGGTAGATTTGTAGAGGTATGTGGCATTACATATCTACGCCCAAGGCATGTAATTCAAGTAAGTAACGAGTCACTGATTTGTGTACACAGTGGTGGTGCGCGATACCGACCCAGATGGGTTCCGCAGGATTTACATCAGGCAAATTTGTTCTCCGAGACATCAACGTCAGTTCACCTTAATGCTCCTCAAACCACTGTAGCATGCTTCTGGCTCCGAGACAGGGACAATTATACTGTTGAAAGATGACATCAAGTGAAGAGATGCAAGTGATTCAGGTCCCGTGCAAGCGCGGAAGAATGTCTCCCAAAGCATACTACTGCTCCCACCAGCCTACGTCAGCGGCGCGCTGCTCATTTCGAGCCGCCGTTCACTTCGATGAGTGCGTTTGTGGAGACGGCCATTGACCTATTATGGAAAAAATGTGCTTCGCCCGAAGAGCCGATACGTTTCCATTGATCGACGGTCGAGTCCCGATCGTCCCGTGTCTACTGCAATAGAAACTGACAATGTCGTTGGGCCAACATGTCAACGCATAGGAATCGTCTACTGCGGATCTCCATGTTCAACTATGCACTCCGTGCATTGTGCTCCGAAACACTTGTGCGTGCACCAGCACTGTGCTCTTTCGGAAGAGAAGCCACAAGGCACCACCTATCTTACTTTACAGACCAGACAAGCCTCCGACCCTTATGTTCTGTGAAGAGACGTGGAGGTTCAAACATTTAGAGCCTAGTGGTAGTTCTACTGTCATTCTACCTCTTTCAGTGGATGTCACAACAGTTTAGCACTTGAACATTCGACCAGCTTCGCCGTTTTCGAGATACATGAGATACAGCACGTGCCCACAGCACTACCAGGCGGCATCCAACGTCGCAGTGGGCAGCGGTCATTTTTGTTCTGACTGGTCCGTTCATGACTGTATTAACATTGTTTTCTGTATTGCCCTCCAAAGACGCCTGCAATCGATTGATTTACGTTTTTACAGTGGTTGGCCGTTGCATGCCCGAAGGACCTGTCACGTAATCACTTTACGTGCTTTTTTATTATTTCCTTTTCGACGCCGCCCAAGCTTTCTTTTACTCGACACTGGACTTCTTTTGCTTTTTTTATTGCTGTGAACGAGAGCTTTCCTGTGAATTTCTGTAATTCCGAGCACATTTACGGCTCATATGAGACTGAAACGTCCCCTTAGAAAAATTAATGCATTACTGTGCTGATAAACTTCTACGTTATTTGATTTTCAAACAGCTGAGCAAAACTGAACGCACTCAGACATTACTCTCTTTACTTATTCTGATCAACACTAAACTGACATACAATATTTTTAGCGCAACGCAATCTGACTTTCAAAGATCCCTACAAAAGAATGGCCCTGACGAACAATAACCTATTCCTTTCATGAATCACTTACCTCACAAAAATCTTCGTTACTCGACTACTGCAATACAGCGAGTTCCAATGCTGCCAAATAAAAGATTTAACTACTAAAGGCACTAACCACTTATAGGCATAGTTAGCAAATGAAAGATTTTTTTAGAGAACAAACAATGTATTTACCTTAATAGTGTTCAAAAGTCATTATATATATATATCAGTTCATGATATCCAGTATTACAAATTTGCTCTTTCTGGCGGACACACGTCCAGATCGTCCGCTCTTAAAATTCTGCCATCTCTCTCCCCACATCCACCACTGCTGGCGGCTCACCTCCAACTGCGCAACGCTACGCGCCCAGTACTACAATAGCGAATATTACAACAATGCCAACCAGCCACAGACTGCACACAGCACAGCCAGTGATTTTCATACAGAGCGCTACGTGGCGTTACCAATATAAAAGCCTAAACAGCCTACTTATAAGACGACAACTTTGATTTTTTGGTAATTTTCAATTTAATAGCTACTTTCATATATATTTGGGAAATATTTTAATTGTCTCTTTTTGGGTCCTAGTAGAACTCCGCACGTTCTTCACAGTGAGACGCGGATCAATGTCCTAACTAAGAGCGTGTCCACGCTACACCGGTACGCATGCGACGATGCCGTCGCACGAAAACAAATACGGTGCGGCAAACACATAAATACAGACATGATCTGTCGACTGTGGGATCAAGCACTGTTTACGCGTTGTCTGCCTGATTTGTAAGTAAAACTGACAGTATTTTGTCACACAAGGAAGTTCGACCGAGTGCCACAGTAACTGGCGTATAAAAGTTTTCATGTCAAAAAACAAAACAAAACGTACAAGAAGCAAGTGTTTCGAATTTTTCAGTAGACTGGTGCGATGTACGAGGTACTGCGTGTTGGTGACAGAGTTTGCCAGGTTGCGTGTGTAGGGTTCCGGTACACATGCCGCCAGGCCCCGCCTCCGTGCCCGGAACTGTGACGGCGGCATCGGACGCAGCAGGTGAGCTGCCGTGGGACTCTGTAGGGTCGTGGGTGCCCAGAGGCACGGACGCGGTTCCCACGGCGACCGCCATGCGGGCACTTGCTGCAGTTTCCGGACAGGCTGCACTTGCCGGGGATCGGTGTGCAGACAGCGAATCCGCCGTGCGTTGCTGCCCCAATCGTTCCGCACTTCTGCTCTACTTGCAGCTGAAGCCGTCTCGCCGTGGCAATTAGCATGGGCCACTGAAACACGACAGTGCTAAACTCAACGAGGTCTCTTTTGTTTCCTATTGGAAACACACCGGATCCAATTAATAGTGTGCAACAGCTAATCTTCTTCTAAGAGCAGTCTATCTTACATCGCTAGAGCATCGACGGATACTATATATATATATCTTGGTAGATGATTGTTGAAGTGTCTGTGTGTTTATGGGTTGCATTTTTTCATATGACTTGTCAAGCCAATGGCAGCACGGCATCTCTTGCCGCAATTGTCACAAGTATATCTGGCTGCTGAGGCAGGAGCAGTGGTAGCATTGCGAAGCTTTTTCTGCCTTAATCTGTCTAACAAGCCTTCATCATGCTTCGACATTCCAGATGATATATCATCACGCCACTCTGGTCTCATGCTAGCTCGTGCCTCCCATCTGTTTGTGTCGATTCCAAAGCTCTCCATATCTCGTTTACAGGAGTCCTTGAACCTCAATACAGGACGTCCTACAGTTCTTTTGGCTAAAGAGATCTCTCCAAGCATCACTTCACGTGGTAATCTGTCAGGATCCATACGGTGGACGTGTCCCAGCCAGCGGAGTCGCCTCTGCTTCAAGATAGCTGAAATACTAATCGGTAGGGAAAAAGCGCAAGTCGTACCTATTTTTGAGATGGATCGTCGGACGGATGTACATAATTATACACCTATATTGCTGACGTCAATTTGTAGTAGAACTGTAGAATTTGTATTATACTCATGCATTATACCGTTTCTGGACAACTCTGTTCGTCCAGAAGATCCAGTGCACCTCTAAAGTGCTTTTTCTAAATAAACTATTTTCATCATTAGCAAAAGACGCAAAATAATCTACACTGCCCTTGGTCTGCGATCATGGAAAGACATCTGTACTCTTCACCAACATTAGCCATGCAAATAAACAATTCTCCACCTGAAGACGACGGTGTGAATCGTCGAAACGGGTAATGGCTTAATAAACAAGTGAAACACACACTACACACTTGCCGGCTCAGCCAACACATATGCACCCGTTATTTTGATAAGAACTCCTACGAATGAAAATTTTTGGCCCTGTAACAGTTTCAAAACAATTTTTTCATAGCTTCAAGCCGCGTAGAGTGGCCGCGAGGTTAGAGGCACCTTGTCACGGATTGCGCGGTCCCTCCCGCCGGAGGTTCGAGTCGTCCCTCGGGCATGGGTGTGTGTGTGGTGTTCTTACCATAAGTTAGTTTAAGTAATATGCAAGTCTAGGGTTCGATGACCTTAGCAGATTGGTCCCTTAGGAATTCACACACATTTTAACATTTGAACATTGCTTCAAGGAATTCTCGAAGTTACGTCGCGTGATTCTAAATATAGTAGGAGTGTGCAAAAACAGGAATTTTTCGGGGTATCTTCGATTTACATCTTCGGTTTTGCTGGTTACTTTGAGCAACAACAGACTGCTTTTAGTGAGATTATTCTTTGAGCCTTCTATCGACTCCGATGAGAGTAACGAAAGAAACTGCAGATTCATGAGGATGTCAAGGAGAATAACGATACCTTTAGTTTGAAGTCCATCAATACACGATAAAAACGTTACATATATTTGCAAATAGTGAATGTGGCTCGGTCTTTTTTTGTTTTCAGAACGGCCATGAAATGCTGCATCTGTAGCCCAGTCACATTCGACGTTGTTGAAACTAATACAGTGCGATCGATATCTATGTATCCGATCTCTTTGTGTCAAAGCGGCACTGACAACACAAACAACATCAGGAGGCTTAGTACCTGCAGCAGTACATTTTCTACGGTGTGTTAAGAATTCTACATAAATAAGGGCACTGCGATTTTCAATATATTCTTGAACAGTGGAGAAAATCTTAGTCACCAGTTTACCACTCCTGAAAACCACTTTGAAAATAAGTTGTGGTTGATATTTTCTATAAGTTCTCTATATGTATATCGATATCCCAGTCGATTTGCTAACTTTTATACAAAAGCCTTACACAGTTAACATTTTCCTGTACCAGGACCGTGTGAAATAAAACTGCGCCATCGACTTAATTATTTCGATATCTGCCCCACTGTCAGAGAATAGTAAAGTTGTTTCCAAAAACGTCAGTAATTTTCTGGAGAGATTTACCGAGTCGGACAAAAAACAAATGTTCAAATGTGTGTGAAATCTTATGGGACTTAACTGCTAAGGTCATCAGTCCCTAAGCTTACACACTACTTAACTTAAATTATCCTAAGGACAAACACACACACCCATGCCCGAGGGAGGACTCGAACCTCCGCCGGGACCAGCCGCACAGTCCATGACTGCAGCGCCTTAGACCGCTCGGCTAATCCCGCGCGGCCGAGTCGGACAAAATATTACTTCCTCTCAGATGTTTCGCGGAATGATCATTACGTAAAAGTTACAGGAAGAAGAGTTCATACTGAGGTTTACTGACACTCGTTCCTCTCACGCCCTACTCGCATATGGAACAGAAAAGGGAGAAAGTGACAGCGCTACCAGAAGTATCCCCAGCCACACGCCGTCAGGTGGCTTACCGGGGTTCTCACGTGGAGCGTTTCTTTCACAGACAGGCCCACATCCCATGCCAAAAAGTCCTTTAGATGTTTCTTACACGTGTATAGTATATCACAAATATTTAATGTTAAAGTTAAGCAGCTGGTTGAGCTTCCTAAACTGATCAGTCTGAGATAAGCATCCAGCGGTAGAAAAAATATTTCACGCAACCCGAGATCTGCAACGCGTATCGCAAGTGAGGCACGTATTTATAAACTGTTGGTGACTGATGGTACTTCACTGCCCGGCGCATCGCCGTTAGTTGAACTGCTGTGGAAAACCAGTACACACTCGTCTGTGATGTGTCCACCGTGGACTTCACCACTGTTTGCACTTGAGGAATAGTTGTCGGAAACGGAGCATTGTCGGTAACAGAAACTTGTTAACGTGTAGATGGAGATGTTACACACTTAATTGTTGTTCGTAAATTATGTTACAAAACATAGAGTTCTCATTTATTGCTGTGTATGTTGTTTCCTAGCCACGCTGTTAATCGATTACTTACAGATTTCTGACGTGACCAGTTTGTTCAGCTATGAGAAGTAATCTGTTTCTTTTGGTTGTCATCCAGCATCCAGCTGTCTAGAAGCAAGAGGCAGACGAGAGCAGCAGCTGGTTCGAGCAAACAGGCCAGCCAGCTTCCTGCGATACCGCCGGACGAGACACAGCGCTTCACTGTCGGCGCGCACCGCGCGGACGATCTGCAAACAGGCTCCCGTACGACGCTTCGCGAGAATCCCGATCGGGGCTCTGATTCGCTGCTGTTTCAAGGACACCGGCCACATTTCCGCAGCTCTTATGTAATCGAAAAGCGCTCAAGAGCAAACAGGGTAGAATGGCTTCCTAGAGTGACTGAAGATGGCCGGCCGCGGTGGTCTTGCGGTTCTAGGCGCTGCAGTCCGGAACCGTGGGACTGCTACGGTCGCAGGTTCGAATCCTGCCTCGGGCATGGATGTGTGTGATGTTCTTAGGTTAGTTAGGTTTAAGTAGTTCTAAGTTCTAGGGGACTGATGACCTAAGATGTTAAGTCCCATAGTGCTCAGAACCATTTGAACCATTTGAACTGAAGATGGTTCAAATGGCTCTGAGCACTATGGGACTTAACATCTGAGGTCATCAGTCCCCCTAGAACTTAGAATTACTTAAACTTAACTAATCGAAGGACGTCACACACGTCCACGCCTGAGGCAGGATTCGAACATGCGACCGTAGCGGTCGCGCGTTCCCAGACTGAAGCGCCTAGAACCGATCGGCCACATCGGCCGGCAGTGACTGAAGAGTTCATACTTCAGGGACACCTGATACGATCTCTTTAACAGCTAAGTGAGACAGGCGGCAGACAGCCGCCACAGCTTAAGGTGGTTCGATACGCCGTGAACGTTAGTAGGAGAAAGGGCGGGATGATTCTTGGTAGAGGAAGTGGTTTTGTCGCTGGTACGAAACCCTCACAAAGTAATTAATTACTTTGGTATGTTTTTTGTAACCTGTATTAATATTAAGGCGCAACTCGTATTTTCATGCTCGGAAATCAAATGAGCCAAGAAATTAACAGCGGGTTTTATAAAGGGGATGCTTTCCAGACTCCATATTACATTTAATAGGGCTATTATACTGACTTCTCCAATGGCCTTGCCGCAGTGGTAACACCGGTTGTCGTCAGATGGCCGAAGTTAAGCACTGTCGGGTTGGGCTAGTACTTGGTTGGGTGACCATCCAGTCGGGCCGACCAGGATGGCCGAGCGGTTCTAGGCGCTACAGTCTGGAACCGCGCGACCGCTACGGTCGCAGGTTCGAGTCCTGCCTCGGGCATGGGTGTCGGTGATGTCCTTAGGTTAGTTAGGCTTAAGTAGTTCTAAGTTCTAGGGGACTGATGACCTCAGAAGTTAAGTCCCATAGTGCTCAGACCCATTTGAACCATCCCGTCGGCTGGCGATGTTGGCAAGCGGGGTGCACTCAGCCTTTGAGAAGCAAACTGAGGAGCTACTTGTCTGCGAAGTAGTGGCTCCGGTTTCGTAAACTGACAATCGTTTTGAACCTCGAATGCGTTCATTTCATAAGTGTAGACAGTATTACAATGGCTTGGAGTCGACTGCCACCTTTACAAAATGTGCAACACACTGTGACGATAAAGTAGTAATTTCCTTTTGAACAATTTGAAATTGCTTGTTATGACTAACCGTTACCATACAGTGTGTTCAGCGTATTATCAGCAAGTGTGACTGGTGCTCCGCGACTTGCCGTAGAGTGTGGCAACCATTTGTCGACAGCGTACTCTATTTTGAGATCAGGAAATAGTTAATTTCGGCTGATGTGTTATGCACCAGCGTTACAGTAGGTGAGGCTCACGATTCTCTTGCTGTTAAAATTTTTGCTGGTGCGAAAGAACTACAAACTTCATGCAACGTGATTACGTAATTGATGGTCCCAAGTATTAAAAACTAACAATGTTCCCCTTCTTGTTTATAATTTTTGTGTGCCACAATCACGTGATAAAATTTATTCCATTCTGTTTTGGTACGGTACGGCAGTACAGCAGACTTGCATTGTAACTGATATTAAAAAGCAGTCCTAGGTTGCAAACTGCTTTTCATTGGTTCAGAATACGCTGTATGAGCGCTGTTCGACCGCAAGATTTTGCACCTGGGCCATGTTTACGATTTATAAGCGTGGTCTTACCCCAAACCGTTACGAATGATGACTCAAATCGTACGAGATAACCTGATGATACCTTGCCCGGGTGAAAAGTGTCGTTTTCGAACCACTAAACAGCACTGTGCAGAGTAAGACTTTTTTAAATATTAACGCTCACATGAGCTCTTCACAATGTTGAAATCGGTATCGACCAGCAGTTGGTCACCTTCAGACTTCCAACAGATAAAAAGAGGACAGAAAGAATCATTACAGAGCTTATAAACACCTCTACGTAATTATAAAAACGAATGAAATCATACTTAAAGGCACATGCTAATAGCATTTCCCGTTACTTTGTCAGCAATACTGCTGGCAACTGTAAGCAGAGGTAGAGGTTTTGTAAACAGACTGAAATCCACTATTGATTCACTCGCGAAAAGTCACAATTAATGAACCGTTCCGGGCTGTTATGCTGTGGTCAAATGGATTTCACATTTAATCCCAGCATTGAGTTTAAATGCGAAATCCATTCGACCACGGTATAGTAGCCCGGAACAATTTATTAACTGTGACATTCCTGGCTGTGAAAATTTACATTTTTCATGCACTTTTCAAATTTAAGGGGTGCGGGGAGCGCTTCATAGGGACATATGGATGCATTAAAAAAGAAAATTATTGTACAGGATTAATGATTTGTTCGTTAGCAACAATGAATATGAGGTGCATTCTGTCATCTAGGCATTTGTGATGGTACGTGGCTATTAGGCGACCACTTCGTTAGCTTACCGGGTTGGAAAGGACGACACACAGAAGTCAAATATAGCGACTTCCCGCTACGAACTATATGTAATGAGATATCAGGAAGGTGGTGAAACGAAAGTCAGTTGAGTTAGCCCCTCTAGATGTAGGAATAGGCATCAGGTCTACGAAGAATCGCTCATTTGATTTAAATGTGTCTTAAAATATATAAGAAATAAAGCAACGTAAGTCGATCAGTCTCAAGTACAGTATGTAATTTTTTTCAGATGTCCCCCTTCTCTGCGAGAGTTTCGCAGCCGTCGGTGGGAAACTCACAAGCCCAGCGACGGTTGACACAAGGGAAGCACTTTAGCAAGAATCACTGAGTCTGGATAGGTGGACAGGATGCTGGATCCCTTTCGACTGTGTTTTGAGCAGTTCACCATTTCGCCCTGTGCGTTGCACGGAGTCCCTCTTGTCTTGTCAGTTGCGCGTCTCTGTTTACTTCGAGTGACGCCTGAAAATGCAGACGTCATCTGTCCCTGGCACTACCGGCATCTTCCATAATGCTGACGCAACCTATTTACGGTCGGTAAACGAAGTTTGGTGCAAGTATTCTATGTTCCACGTCACTACAAAACGCCTGTTTCACACGTTTTATCATACTGTTACTGAAGTGCTCTGACATCAATCATACGAACTCAAATAACTGTCACACACAAAGAACACCACATTTCGGAAGGTTTTACTTTCCTTGTCTCAAATGTTAAACTCCCCTGTTTCCCTTCGGTCCAAAGTTGCATTCTACAGCAATCCCTTCAGAAAAGACTTCCTGACACCTAAATTTACATTCTGTGTTAGCAAACTTATCTTCTATAGAAATAATTTTCTTACTGTTGCCAGTTTGCATTTTATATGCTCTCTGTGTGTTGCATCGTCAATTATTTTTTCTTCCCAGATAGCGAAACTAAAAGTTTTTTCACTCTTTGGGCAGCTAAATAGTTGTCATTTCCCACTTTCTTCAGCATCACCTGATTTAGTTATGCTACATTTCATTGCCATTGTTTTACTTTTGTTGATGTTTATTTTATAACGTCTTTCCAAGACAGTATCCGTTCCTTTCAGCTAATCTTCCGAGTCCTTCGCAGTTTGTGATAGGATTACAATGTCGTGAAGTGTTAGTGCGACGCAGAGTTTCATCACCCAATTGTACCCTCACAGTGTGTCAAGCTCCACCAAAACCCATCAACTCAGTGGCAGTAGACTAGTTGTTTACTAGTGATGTGTTCTGATGCTCCAACTAAAAAAAACGAAGATGGTGGAACACCTGCGGCGCATTGCATAAAACGAGATGAAAAATTATTTGCGGTATGGTAATGAGGAAGGTAGGTACATGGAACCAGACATGTCCTAGAACACTAGCGACCACTACGATAATTTTGAAGCATTAGTCTGTTTCTTTCGTGTCAGAACTCGTTTGGCATTTTCTCAGATGGAATGCCAAAGTACGTCTTCCGAAACTTAAGGTCTACGCCCCTTGAGTTGATCCATTTTCATTAGACTTCGCACAGCGTAAGGATTCGAAAACAGTCGCTCACTAATACAGGCTGAACTACGAGAAATTGACGAATTCGCTCTGCTGAACAGCCAGCATTTTAGATGGATGAAATTTTAAATCCAAACCTAAAACTTTTCTGAAGAACTCACGGCTCATTTGAAGACTATGTGTATTTTGACGTGCTGCTAGTCTCGAACTGTTGACGATTTTCTCTCTCAAAAGAGTTATGTGTTCAGGTGTCGTCCCATTTTTATTGGGACCTATTTTCTTAAGAACGATTCCTGTTTTTCTGGAAGATATAACTCATCTTACAAACGTATTTCGACTTTGAGATGTGCGATGAAAATGATGATGCAATATCTGCTGTGTCGGAAACACAGTGTCAATGTCAGGAAAAATCTTTCGTAAGCGAACAAGCGATGCTCTAATTTTATCTGTACCGTTGCTAATGAAATGGCGGACGCTCCTCAAGTGAATAACTACGTCTCATTTCCAAAAAAATGCTTCAAATGGCTCTAATCACTATGGGACCTAACATCTGAGGTCATCAGTTGCCTAGACTTAGGACTACTTAAACCTAACTAACCTAAGGACATCACACACATCCATGCCTGATGCAGGATTCGAACCTGCGACCATAGCAGCAGCGCGGTTCCGGTCTGAAGCACCCAGAACCTCTCGGTCACAGCGGCCGGCGTCTTATTTCCCTCTTACCACTCACAGAGGTGTTTTTTTTGAATTATCAGTCGTCTCATTGATTTGCAGGGGCCCGACACTAATTCCTCTCCTGTACCAACCTCTTCATCTCAGCGTAGTACCTGCAACCTATGTCCTCAATTTTTTTCTGGATGTATGTCTTCCCCTACACTTTTCACCCTCTATAGCTTCTTCTCGTACCATGGAGGTTAATCTCTGACGTCTCAACACGTGTCCTATCACCGTCCCCCTTCTTCTTGTCAGTGTTTTCCATATGTTCCATTCCTCATCTGCTCTTCGAAGAACCTCCTCATCTTTGATCTTATCAGTACACCTAATTTTCAGAATTTTTCTGCAGCACCACATTTCAGACGTTTCTATTCCCTTCTGTTCCGGTTTCCCCACTGTCCATGATTCCTTGCCAAGCAATGTTCTGTTCCAAACGTACATTCTCAGAAATTTCTTCCTCAAATTAAGACCTTTGTCCGAGACAGGTAGACCCTTCTTGGGCAGGAATGCTCTTTTTGCCTGCTTTTAGGGCCACACGCCTCATCCGGTATAAACAGAACCTTTCAGAGGGTCGCTATGTTGTGCGTCCGTTTGTCTGTCCGTTAAGACCCCTTTTTGTCTTTTCGCACTGTAAAAGAATAAGGTTCTAAGTCAATTCAATCAAAAGGTACGGTCACTTATGCCATATTTGTTGATACAAGCTCACTCATTGCTATCTAATAGAGTACTTCCTCTTGACGTAGAATCATGAAATTTGGCAAGAAGCAATTTTTCACAGTACAATTACGGGAAATAATCTGAAAATTGTTAATATGTTATTATTCATACGAAAAAAAATTATTTTGTAAAGTGTTATTCGATTTAAAACTTAAAATTAAAACACTCTCGAAGATCTTGGAATCTCTGGGACCGATGTCTTTCCAGTTTCATTATCGATAGCACGAAAAAGTTGTCGGGATCCAGGAATGGATGAACTGTCTATACACATACTTAAGTTTGTACGGAACGCTCAGAGCACGAGTCCTTACTTCGACCGTCATGGGTTGTTTTGATTCCAAGATAGCAAAATCCCTTAAATTCGTCTGCTTCGTCATCAGCCATCTGATGTTATATTTCTCGCTATTCTCATTTCTGCTACCTCTCATTACTTTCGTCTTCGTACGGTTTACTCTCACTCCATATGCTGCACTAATCAGACTGTTTATTCCACTCAAAAAATCCTGTAATTCTTCGCACTTTCAACGAGGACAGCAATGTCATTAGCGAATCTTATCATTAATATCCATCCACCCTGATTTTTAACCGAAGTTTTAAACCTTTCATTTATTTCTGTCATTACCTCTTCGACGCATAGATTGAAGAGCAGGCGCGAAAGATTACGTTCTTGCCTTATCCTCTTTTTAATTCGAGCACTTTATTTTGGTCTTGCAGTCTTATTGTTTCCTGCTAGTTCTTGTACATGTTGTATATTACACGTCATTCCCTACAGCTTACCTCTATTTTTTTCAAAATTTCTGACATCTTGCGCCATTTTACATTGTCAGACGCTGTTACTAGGTCGCGATTCCAATGAACGTGTCTTGATTTTTCTTCTGTCTTGCTTCCATTATCAAAAGCAGCTTGATAACTGTCTTTGTGGTGCCTTTAACTTTCCTAAAGCCAAAATGATCGTCATCTAACAGATACTCAGGTTTCTTTTGCACTTCTGCATATTGTTCTCGTCATCAGCTTGGATGCATGATATATTAAGCAAGGTTTTGCGATAGTTCTCGCACGTGTCCGCTCTTGAAGTCTTCGACATTGTGATAATATTATTCCGAAAGTCTGATGGTGAGTCGTCAGTCTCACAGATTTTACACAGCAGGCTGAGTAGTCGTTTGAATGTCACTTCCCCAATGATTTTAGAAATTCCGAAGGAATTTTATCATCCTTTCTGCCTTATTCGAGCTTAAGTATTCCAAAACTCTTTTAAAGTCTGATACTAATACTGGATCCCCTATCTCTTCTATATCGACTTCTCTTTCTTCTCCTATCACGTCATCACGTAAGTCCTCCCACTCGTAGAGGCCTTCCCTGTAGTCTTTTCACCTATCAACTCTCTCCACTGCATTTAACAGTGGAATTCGCATTGCCTTGTTAACGTTACCATCCATGCTTTCAGTTTCATGGAAAGTTGTTTTTACTCCCCTATACGCTGAGTCAATCTTTTACACAATCATTTCTTTTCCGATTTCTTCACATATTTCATGCAGCCATTTTGCCGTAACTTCCGTGCACTTTCTGTTAATTTCATTTCTAAGTGACTTGTATTTCTGTATTCCTAAATTTCCCTGAACACTTTTTGACTTCCTTCTTTCATCGATCAACTGAAGTACCTCTTCTTCTGCTATCCAAGGTTTCTTCAAAGTTATGTTTCTTGCACCTGTGTTTGTCTGTTCAACATCTGTGATTGCCCTTTACAGAGATGTCCACTCCTTTTCCGGTGAACAGCTTACCCTGGTATTCCTCATTGCAGTATCCACATCCATAGCGAATTTTAAGGTCTGTCATCATTCCCCAGTACTTCAGCATCCCTCCACAGTGATTCTTCGTAACGATTCTCTTAAACTTATTTCTGCTGCTTATCATTACTGACTTGTGATCTGAGTCTGTTTCAGCATCTGGGTACGCCTTGCAGTCCAGTGTCTGATTTCTGAATCTCGGTCTGAACATGATATAATCCAGCAGGAATCTTCCCGTGTCTCCCGGGTCTTTTCGAAGCAAACCTCCTTCTCTTGTGATGCTTGAACATAGAATTCGCTATTACCCTTTGAAATTTGTTGGAGAACTCAATTAGTCCTACTCCTTTCTCGTTCCTACTATTAAGTCCATATTCTCGGGTAACCCTTTCTTCTATTCGTTCCCCTACAACCGCATTTCAATCACTCTAGCAATAAACTCTTAGTTTCTCTATCTCTCCATCTTCTGCTTGCGACTTTGGCTTGTATAAACTATCGTTTCGGCCTTTGTGTGCTATCTAATCTGACTTTCCCATTCATGACGAATCCTACTACCATTATACCATTTTCCGCTGCTGTTGGTGTTACCATATATTTGTCTGAACAGAAGGCCTTCTCTTCTTTCCATTTTTCTCTCAGATGTACTACTACTTCTGAAAACGACCGTTCTACATCTACATCGATAGTCTGCAAACCACCTTCGTGTATCAATGTCATTTCTCTGTCCCCTGTTCCAGTCGCTAACTGTCGGCGGGAAAACCGATTGACTGTAAGTCCCCGTGTAGGATCGAATCTCTCAGATTTTATCTTCATGGTCTTTCCGTGAGATATACGTAAGAGGAAGTAACACAACTGATACCTCTTCTAGGAACGTACGCTCTCGGAGCTTTAACAGTAAATCACAGGTTGACGCAGTACGTCTCCGCTGCAGCGTCTGCCATTGGAGTTGGCTGATAATCTATGTAACGCTGCTCTTCTTTGGACCTTCTCTACTTCCTGTAAGTCCTGTCTGGTACGGATCCCATACTGAAGAGCAGTTTTCAAGTACTGGTCGAACGAGAGTTTTGTAAGTTATCTCCTTTGTTACTGGACTACATTTCCTGAGGATTCTTCCGGGATGTCTTAGTCTGGCATCTGCCTTTACAGCGATTAGTTTTGTGTGGTCGTTCCAATTTAAATAGCTCCATACTCGTACTCCTAGATATTTTATACAATTAAAACTTCCAGTGATTGTTCAGAAATAGTGTAATCATGTAACAAAGGGTCATACTGTCTATTTATCTGCAGTACGTTACGTCGTTCACGCTGAGGATAAATTGTCAGTCCCCGCACCAATCGTCGATGCATTGCATATCTTCCTGGATTTCGCTACAGTTTCCTAGCATTCCGACTTCTCTGTGTACATCATCCGCAGAAAAACGTACTGAATCTTCCTATTTTGTTTATTAAGTCATTTGTACACTGAAGCGCCAGACAAACTGTTATAGGAATGCATATTCCAATACAGAGGTATGTAAACAGGTAGAAGACTGCGCTGCGGTCGGCACGCCCGTGTAAGACCAAAAGTGTCTGGCGCAGTTGTTAGATCGGTTACTGCTGCTACAATTGCAGGTTATCAAGATTTAAGTCAGTTTGAACATGGTGTTATAGTCGGTGCACGAGCGATGGGATACAGCATATTCGAGTGGCGATGATGTGGGGAATTACCCGTATGACCGTACCCTGAATATAAGGAATCCGGTAAAACATCAAATCTCCGACATCGCTGCGACCGAAAAAAAGATCCTGCAAGAACGGGACGCTGAAGAGAATCGTTCAACGTGACAGAAGTGCAACCCTTCCGCAAATTTTTGCGGATTTCAGTGACGGGCATCAACAACTGTCAGCGTGCGAACCATTGAACGAAACATCATCGATATGGGCTTTCGGAGCACGGCACAAAGCTTTACGCCTAGCCTGGACCCGTCAACACCGACATTGGACTGTTGGTGGTTGGTAACATGTTGCCTGGTCGGACGAGTCTCGCTTCAAACTGTATCGAGTGGATGGACGTGTACGGGTATGGAGAAAATCTCATGAATTCATGGACCCTGGATGTCAGCACAGGACAGTTCAAGCTAGTGGATGCTCTGTAATGGTGTGGGGCGTGTGCAGTTGGAGTCACATGGCACCCGTCATACGTCTAGGTACGACTCTGACATGCATCCATTCATGTCGATTGTGCATTCCGACGAACTTGGGCAATTCCAACAGGCAATACGACACCCCACACGTCCAGAATTGCTACAGAGTGGCTCGAGGAACACTCTTCTGAGTTTAAACACTTCCGCTGGCCACAGAACTCTACAGACATGAACATTATTGAGCTTGTCTGGGATGTCTTGAGACGTGATGACCAGAACAGATCTCGACCCCGTCGCACTCTTACGCATCTATGGACAGCCCTGCACGACCCACGGTGTCAGTTTCCTCCAGCACTACTTCAGACATTAGTCGAGTCCATGCCACGTCGTGTTGCTGCACTTCTGCGTGCCCGCGGGGGACCTAAACGATATTAGGCAAGTGTACCAGTTTCTTTGGCCCTTCAGTGTATTTAGTGTTGAAAGCAATGAAGCTATAGCACTTCCTTTGGGTACGCCAGAAATTGGTTGTACGTCTGAAGACTTCTCTCCATTGAGAGTGACATGCCGCGTACTGTTTCCTGGAAACTCTTCAATCCAGCCACACTGATGGTCTGATATTCCGTACGCTCATATTTTGTTCATAAGGCGGCAGTGCGGAAGTGCATCGAATGCGTTATGGATGTTGTGCCGTATGTTGCCCTGTATGTCACACACAGATTCCTTATCAATTTGTTCAGCCTGTCCTGTCTTTTGCCATAATAGTACAAACACTGGTTAAAAACTCGATTAGAGATAATCTCATTTCCTTTTGAATGTTGGGCTCCATAAGGTTGCCTTTTTGTGCAGCGACCGTTGAATATAAAATTATAAAGAATGTAGCAACCAGTCGCGGAAACATAATTTATTTATGTTGTTGCAAATCGATTTCGACTGATATCAGTTATCATCGGTGCATTTTTCTAACCAATACATGCCATAAGTAGAAGTACTGTCTTTAGCAGATTTCTGTCATGACTTTTACTTGTGGCATGTGTCGGTTAGAAAAATGCACCGATGATGACTGATATCAGTCGAAATCGATTTACAACAACATAAATAAATTATGTTTCCGCGACTAGTTGCTACATTCTTTATAATTTTATATTCAACGGTCGCTTTCCTCTATATTTGACTATTTTTCTCGAAATTCACGACTATGTATGATAGAAAACAACTCAAAATACTTTTCTCAATTATTTTTATCAGCGTCCTCGACATATTTAGGTTCTCTCCCTCATCGTCATGTGGATTCCGTTAACGTTTATGTATGTGTTTTAGCTGGATGCAGTCGGTTGTTGGCGTTTTCTTTCTTCTTCGTATTGGCGCTTCAAAGGTTTATACTATATGGGACAATATATACTTTGGGTGGATTAGAGTGATCGGTTATAAGAAATTTTATCGCTGTTTATAACTCACTATATAATTTGGCTTCCATGTCGTTTCTGAATAAAGTGAGACGCACAATAACTACGTTACTGCACAAAACATCTGTAGTAGACGGCTCGCTGTACTACGCTGAAAGGCACTTTTAAAAAACATCTAGATCTACTATAGGGAACAGAAGGCATTATCCAGCACATTCATCTCTGCCCAACACCCGTCACAAGCCACGAAGTTTCTTATGACTGCAAGATCACCGCTTTTCAACACCGTAATCGTGCAAAGGGATCGACTGGACCGGTACACAGTGCCAAACGCCTATGAAACGGTTCAGATACGTCAATGACCACTTGTGGTGGTGCAATCCACTTGCCATTGGGTAGAAATCACGGACCAGAAAAATAATATATCTGCAACTGCACCGCACCCTTAAGTCCTTTATCCGCATCCATAGCCTCAGTTCTTTTATCCGCATCCACATTAACGGATTGCAAAATATTGTTAATCACTGTAGCGAGTTCCGTACCCTAACGGTAGATGTCCGCTCGACCGGTTTGAATTTTGGTCTGCTGAAGTCGGTCCTCGTAATTTACATACATTTTCAACAAACGCAGAAGCCGACTGTGTCCACAATGTAATGTTGTTGTTGTTGTGGTCTTCAGTCCTGAGACTGGTTTGATGCAGCTCTCCATGCTACTCTATCCTGTGCAAGCTTTTTCATCTCCCAGTACCTACTGCAACCTACATCCTTCTGAATCTGCTTAGTGTATTCGTCTCTTGGTCTCCCTCTACGCTTTTTACCCTCCACGCTGCCCTCCAATACTAAATTGGTGATCCCTTGATGCCTCAGAACATGTCCTACCAACCGATCCCTTCTTCTGGTCAAGTTGTGCCACAAACTTCTCTTCTCCCCAATCCTATTCAATACTTCCTCATTAGTTATGTGATCTACCCATCTAATCTTCAGCATTCTTCTGTAGCACCACATTTCGAAAGCTTCTATTCTCTTCTTGTCCAAACTATTTATCGTCCATGTTTCACTTCCATACATGGCTACACTCCATACGAATACTTTCAGAAATGACTTCCTGACACTTAAATCAATACTGGATGTTAACAAATTTCTCTTCTTCAGAAACGCTTTCCTTGCCATTGCCAGCCTACATTTTATATCCTCTCTACTTCGACCATCATCAGTTATTTTGCTCCCCAAATAGCAAAACTCCTTTACTACTTTAAATGCCTCATTTCCTAATCTAATTCCCTCAGCATCACCCGACTTAATTAGACTACATTCCATTATCCTTGTTTTGCTTTTGTTGATGTTCATCTTATATCCTCCTTTCAAGACACTGTCCATTCCATTCAACTGCTCTTGCAAGTCCTTTGCTGTCTCTGACAGAATTACAATGTCATCGGCGAACCTCAAAGTTTTTATTTCTTCTCCATGAATTTTAATACCTACTCCGAATTTTTCTTTTGTTTCCTTTACTGCTTGCTCAATATACAGATTGAACAACATCGAGGAGAGGCTACAACCCTGTCTTACCCCCTTCCCAACCACTGCTTCCCTTTCATGTCCCTCGACTCTTATAACTGCCATCTGGTTTCTGTACAAATTGTAAATAGCCTTTCGCCCCCGGAATTTTACCCCTGCCACCTTTAGAATTTGAAAGAGAGTATTCCAGTCAACATTGTCAAAAGCTTTCTCTAAGTCTACAAATGCTAGAAACGTAGGTTTGCCTTTCCTTAATCTTTCTTCTAAGATAAGTCGTAAGGTCAGTATTGCCTCGCGTGTTCCAGTGTTTCTACGGAATCCAAACTGATCTTCCCCGAGGTTGGCTTCTACTAGGTTTTCCATTCGTCTGTAAAGAATTCGTGTTAGTATTTTGCAGCTGTGACTTATTAAGCTGATAGTTCGGTAATTTTCACATCTGTCAACACCTGCTTTCTTTGGGATTGGAATTATTATATTCTTCTTGAAGTCTGAGGGTATTTCGCCTGTTTCATACATCTTGCTCACCAGATGGTAGAGTTTTGTCAGGACTGGCTCTCCCACGGCCGTCAGTAGTTCCAATGGAATATTGTCTACTCCGGGGGCCTTGTTTCGACTCAGGTCTTTCAGTGCTCTGCCCAACTCTTCACGCAGTATCATATCTCCCATTTCATCTTCATCTACATCCTCTTCCATTTCCATAATATTGTCCTCAAGTACATCGCCCTTGTATAGACCCTCTATATACTCCTTCCACCTTTCTGCTTTCTCTTCTTTGCTTAGAACTGGGTTTACATCTGAGCTCTTGATATTCATACAAGTCGTTCTATTATCTCCAAAGGTCTCTTTAATTTTCCTGTAGGCGGTATCTATCTTACCCCTAGTGAGATAGGCCTCTACATCCTTACATTTGTCCTCTAGCCATCCCTGCTTAGCCATTTTGCACTTACTGTCGATCTCATTTTTGAGACGTTTGTATTCCTTTTTGCCTGTTTCACTTACTGCATTTTTATATTTTCTCCTTTCATCAATTAAATTCAATATTTCTTCTGTTACCCAAGGATTTCTACTAGCCCTCGTCTTTTTACCTACTTGATCCTCAGCTGCCTTCACTACTTCATTCCTCAAAGCTACCCATTCTTCTTCTACTGTATTTATTTCCCCCATTCCTGTCAGTTGCTCCCTTATGCTCTCCCTGAATCTCTGTACAACCTCTGGTTCTTTTAGTTTATCCAGGTCCCATCTCCTTAAATTCCCACCTTTTTGCAGTTTCTTCAGTTTTAATCTACAGGTCATAACCAATAGATTGTGGTCAGAGTCCACATCTGCCCCTGGAAATGTCTTACAATTTAAAACCTGGTTCCTAAATCTCTGTCTTACCATTATATAATCTATCTGAAACCTTTTAGTTTCTCCAGGGTTCTTCCATGTATACAACCTTCTTTCATGATTCTTAAACCAAGTGTTAGTTATGATTATGTTGTGCTCTGTGCAAAATTCGACCAGGCGGCCTCCTCTTTCATTTCTGTCCCCCAATCCATATTCACCTACTATGTTTCCTTCTCTCCCTTTTCCTACACTCGAATTCCAGTCACCCATGGCTATTAAATTTTCGTCTCCCTTCACAATCTGAATAATTTCTTTTATTTCATCATACATTTCTTCAATTTCTTCGTCATTTGCAGAGCTAGTTGGCATATAAACTTGTACTACTGTAGTAGGCGTGGGCTTCGTATCTATCTTGGCCACAATAATGCGTTCACTATGCTGTTTGTAGTAGCTTACCCGCATTCCTATTTTCCTATTCATTATTAAACCTACTCCTGCATTACCCCTATTTGATTTTGTGTTTATAACCCTGTAGTCACCTGACCAGAAGTCTTGTTCCTCCTGCCACCGAATTTCACTAATTCCCACTATATATAACTTCAACCTATCCATTTCCATTTTTAAATTTTCTAAGCTACCTGCCCGATTAAGGGATCTGACATTCCACGCTCCGATCCGTAGAACGCCAGTTTTCTTTCTCCTGATAACGACATCCTCTTGAGTAGTCCCCGCCCGGAGATCCGAATGGGGGACTATTTTACCTCCGGAATATTTTACTCAAGAGGACGCCATCATCATGTGATCATACAGTAAAGCTGCATGCCCTCGGGAAAAATTACGGCTGTAGTTTCCCCTTGCTTTCAGCCGTTCGCAGTACCAGCACAGCAAGGCCGTTTTGGTTATTGTTACAAGGCCAGATCAGTCAATCATCCAGACTGTTGCCCTTGCAACTACTGAAAAGGCTGCTGCCCCTCTTCAGGAACCACACGTTTGTCTGGCCTCTCAACAGATACCCCTCCGTTGTGGTTGCACCTACGGTACGGCTATCTGTATCGCTGAGGCACGCAAGCCTCCCCACCAACGGCAAGGTCCATGGTTCATGGGGGGGGGGGGGGGGGGGCACAATGTAATATAACATTTTAATAACACATTCCTTAAGTTAAAATTCTGTCGTATTCTCTTAAACGGATATTATGAATACTGAAACTTTCTGGTAGATTAAAACTATGTGCCGGGCCGAGACTCGAACTCGGGACCTTTGCCTTTCGCGGGCAAGTGCTCTACCAGCTGAGCTATCCAAGCACGACTCACGGCCCGTCCTCACAGCCGTACTTCTGCCAGTACCTCGTCTCCTACCCGCCAAACTTTACAGAAGCTCTCCTGCGAACCTTGCAGAACTAACACTCCTGAAAGAAAGGATATTGCGGAGACATGGCTTAGCCACAGCCTGGGGGATGTTTCCAGAATGAAATTTTCACTCTGCAACGGAGTGTGCCCTGATATGAAACTTCTGCAGAATATATCCTTAACATAGGGAGCCAAATTGAGGTCGTGTCTCAAGTTTTTATCACATATTACAGGTTCTTAAATGATAATAACGTAGTTTATTTATAAAATGTACGTTAATGCAGCACAATGTCAAATCAAGCTAACTGTAGCTCTTAGGACATTTAGGGCTGCAGTGTGTATTGTATTTCACAGCAACGTTGATAGCATCGTCACTCCTATCATCGTCAGACACTTACTAACGCCTTTTCTCTCCCTTGCCATCTGTATCGTTTGGTTGTAGTTGCTGCAGTTCATTCCACTGATAATAATTAGTAATATAGATGTTTTAATCCTGCCTCATAATTTTTTCCCCATGATTTCACCTTCAAGATGGTTTTATGTTGCTACTGTGTCGAATTGGGCATCCAATTAATTAATTTTTTTCTGCGTATCATGTTAATCAATGTCCTTCTCTCTTTAATTCTTTTTCAGTATTTTTCCTTTGGATTTTCCTTCAGTACAAGACGTTTTAGTGGCTCTTCTCCAAGTCTACGTCTCTAATGCTTCTATTTTTTTTTAATTTTTTTTTTGGTTTCGCCAGTCCTCTCTTCATAGCCGTTGCTTACAGTGCTTTTGTCTCTGTATTCAGGGGTTTTTTTGTTACTAAATTAGTTTTATTTGTGGAGGCTTATATAGACATTCAAATTACCCTTTTAGTATCTATTATACTACCGTTGTCATCTCTGATTATTCTTGCCAAGTAGCGAAATTCATTTACTTGCAGTGGTATTTCATATTCCATTTTAATGTTCGTCCTTACTTGCCTAATAGAGTTATTCTAATCCTGTTTGTGTTTATTTTCAGCTTGTTGTTGTACAAGGCATCAAAAAAATTTTTTGACTTGCGGTTCATGTCCTTTGCAGAATCTGCTGACACTGTTATATTTTCATAAGAAAGGAAAGGAACACAGCAATCAGTCGCAATACCACTGGTTGTTTATTATTCTTGTACATTCAGATTTCGGCTATTTATGGCTGAAATCTGGATATGCAAGAACAATGAAAGGCCAGTGGGACTGCGACTTGCGACTGATGGCCGCGTTATTGTCCTCCCTGGTAAGAGCCTACAGTCACTGTGCACAACGATACCTTATGGGATCAAAATTGGTTATCACATTTTAAAAAATCGAATAAATTGTGTTTTTACCATTAGTTTTGAACACCGTTTTGCCGATTATCGAACTTGCAATTTCTATGAATAAATATGGCGAGAGGACAGCTTTGTTAGATACATCCACGTACCCTACCCTCTTTCTTAAAAGGTACAGTCACATTAATGCGACTACAGCTTATCTTCGACGTCAACATGCAAAAGCTACTCACAGAGAGCAGGTGGCACCACTAGCAGTGGAAGGTATGTAAAGCGTCTCTGAGTACCCAGAAAACAGTGCAGTCGTTGTCGTAATACGAAAACAGAGTGATTTGTCCGACGTCCAGAGGGCATCTTCACTGCCTTTCGGGCTTCGGGTAGAAACTGATGGCCTTTCGCCGTGGTTAAAGTATTAAAGTATACCATGGATAGCGAAATGGCGCTGTCCAAAACCGGCGCCGATGGAAATGTGGTACACCGGCTACCATATATGACAGGGGTAGACGACGGCTGCGGAGATGTGCACGTGCGAATAGACGTTGAACTCTTCAGTGACTGACAACCCACATAAAACAAGAGGCTACCCATAGTGCCCGCTCAACGAACGTTGAGCGTATGTTTCTACGTGTGGGCCTCCGTAGCAAGCACCTGATTCGTGCATCCATATTGCCTGCTATTATTCAACGAAAGCTCCAACTTCCATGCCATTACCGCAACTGGACGCCTACTGAGTATCGACATGTGGGCTTTCCAGGAGAATCACGTTTTATTCTCCAGCGAACTGAAAGGAAACACGCTACAACACCCATCGGAAGGGTCCAGGCTGGAGAGCACTCCATGGATGGTCTCGACATTATGGAAGGCACAAATTTACATCTATCATTGGGCACCATGTCCACCCCTACATGCATTTTGTTATTCCTCGGTACGATGCTATATACCATCAGGACAATACAACGCGACACACATCTCGAGTGTATGTGCGTGGTTCGAAGAGCGACATGGTGAGTCTGGCAAACCAATTTCCCTGGATTGAAACCCAATCGAGAATCTGTGGAACCACCTCGATCTCACTATTGGCACCGTGGAGCCTCACCCGAGAAACCTAGCGCATCTGTTCACGGCAGTGGAGTCGGCACGGCTTCACATCCCGGTCGCTGCCTTCTATTAAAAAATAATAATAATAATAATAATAAAAAGAACCTCACTGACACGTCTGGCATCGGCCCTTGCATCAAAAGATGGTTCTTCAGTCGTCTGGTAGGTGCTCACATTGATGTGACTGGACAGTGTAGTGCCAGTGATATCTATGTACTCTGATTTGCGTATAGACTGCAAAATCAATCTTACATCTGTCTATTGTATTCCAAACAGTATCTTCCATTCCACTGCAATTGCGTAGAATATTATTTACGACATACGTAACACGTAAACAGGTGTCAGAGCGTGAAGTGGAGATACCAGTGGATTAAGTGACTTAAAACAGCCTCCAGGTAGCTTTGTTCCACCTTTTATGTGCATAAGTGCCCTCCGTTACAACAAATGCAACAGAAATAATTTCGAACAAGGCAACTGCTGATACGACGGAAATGGGACGTGAGTGTTATTATTCTCAGATAGATACACAAGGACAAGACGTCGTCTTTAGCAGTTCCAGGCACCAACCGAAGCATCTAGCGTCTTCACGACAGTGTGCATTTAAGCCATTATTGATGCGCTCGGTTCCAAGTGGATAATAATACTGACTTAACCTATAACAGTTATTATTCGCTTGTTAAGTAAGAACAGAAGAGCGTATTACTGGCAATTGCCTCTAACTTCTAATCAGAAAGTAATTATTATTTGCGGATATCTGCAAATACCCTCGCACGTGTCAGCTTTGGCGCAGACTTTGATCCGAAAAGTTAATATTACTGCTGATACCGGCATCGCTCAGGAAACCTTCAGGCGGGCTTTGCAGTTATTCTTGTTTGCGAGAAATCTGGATGAGGTTGATTTCGCTATTGTATATAAAAAGGTTCGCCGATGACATTGTAATTCTGTCAGAGACAGCAAAGGACCTGGAAGAGCAGCTGAACGGAATGGACAGTGTCTTGAAAGTAGGATATAAGATGAACATCAACAGAAGCAAAACAAGGATAATGGAATGTAGTCGAATTAAACCGGGTGATACTGCGGGAATAAGATAAGAAAACGAGACATTTAATATAGTACATGAGTTTTGCTATTTGGAGAGCAACATAACTGATGATGGTCGAAGTAGAGAGGATACAAAATATAGACTGGCAATGGCAGCGAAAGCGTTTCTGAAGAAGAGAAATTTTGTTAACATCGAGTATAGATTTAAGTGTCAGGAAGTCGTTTCTGAAAGTATTTGTATGGAGTGTAGCCATGTATGAAAGTGTAACGTGGACGATAAATAGTTTGGGCAAGAAGAGAATAGAAGCTTTCGAAATGTGGTGCTACAGAAGAATGCTGAAGATTAGATGCGTAGATCACATAACTAATCAGGAGGTACTGAATAGAATTGGAGAGAAGAGAAATTTGTGGCACAACTTGACTAGAAGAAGGGATTGGTTGGTAGGGCATATGCTGAGGCATCAAGGTATCACCAATTTAGTATTGGAGGGCAGCGTGGAGGGTAAAAATCGCAGAGGGAGACCAGGAGATGAGTACACTAAACAGATTCAGAAGGATGTAGGTTGCAGTAGGTAGTGGGAGATGAGGAAGCTTGCACAGTATAGAGTAGCATGGAGAGCTGCATCAAACCAGTCTCTGGACTAACGACCACAACAACAACATATAAAAAGCTGTCAAATGCCTTCGTTTGTTTGAATGCAGAGTTACCACTAGGAAGACTATTAATTATCCTGTCGCACTCTTAGAAGTATTTGAAATCTACACGAATAACAGACTTATTAAGTGCCCTCAAAGCTACCCAACTTGAATCGTACAGGAAAAACCTTGGTTGTGTGTGTCTCGAACGTGTTTTTGACCAATCTCTGTGAATTGTAGAGGCAGGATAAGGCTGGCTCCACCGTGCTATATCCTACACACAAATTATACAAAATTAGTCACGACCCTTTATTATTCTTTATTCGTCAGGATGAATCATTGTGTTGACGAGCATCCTACTGAGCTGGAACTGTAGAAAAAACCAAGCAGCACGATATTCTCGAATAAATACACACTGCAAACACATTTCACATTTTTCTGCATATGCTTAGCTTCTGAATATATTTTTACGACCTATAGACGAGGTACAAACTGACCTAATCCTATAGTCTTTTTTACAATGTATACTTCAATGTAATGCACTTTTTTTGGCTTTAACTAAAACTCTGCACCCACTGCTGACATTCAGAAGAAACAGACACTGCGCATTTGAGGATATGAGGCCAGTGGTGATTAAAGACTGTTGTCATATCCACCTACAAGACACTGGCCTGAAAATATTTTCTGACTTGCCAATCTTCTAATTACAGTGAAACTTAACTGAATGGTTTAACCTGCAACTGAGTTACAACGTGGGGAAGATAGGATACGGCTGCCCTCCTAATCGCTTTAGCGTGCCGTATCGCCGCTGTTACGCCTAAACTTAATGGCACTGCAATTGGCCATAACGTGACTTTTGCTGATTTTCCATTCCAGACATATATAGGTGTGGGAATGGGGAATGCCTTCGAAAAGATTGTTCTTTCTGCCCTGTCCTTTCACTGTGGAATGCATACATCGACAGAAAAGTCAATGTGTATGCTGGCTTCAGATCATGTAGACATCGGACGTGTCCTTGGTAAACGTATTGCTTTACATATACCCAGAGGCAAAAGTCACATTGGTTCGGATTAGATGGTCTTGCAGGCCATGCATCTGGAAAACCTCTGCAGATAATATGTTCGTGGGAGATCTTTGACTATGACGTGTTGCCCCTCTTGAATGAAAACAGTGATTACAGCACAGTTACGCTCTTTCAAAGCAGAAAACACATGCTGTGCGAGGAGGTCTCGATATTGTGCAGACGTCACGGCAGGTCTGATAGGCCCTATGTGTGTATTCTGTATAAAGCAGAACGGACTGAAAATTAGGTCCTTGCGAATCAACACCATACAGTCACATATGGAGAGTGCAATGGCTCTCTGTACACAACACGCGGTTTGGCAGCGCCCCACATTCGGCAATCCTGTGTATTCACCCTGTATGGTGAAATGTACCTCGTCACTCTATAGAATATTGCCCTGCCACGTGTCGAGTCCGCAGCTCGTGGTCTAGTGGCTAGCGTTGCTGCCTCTGTATCACGGGGTACCGTGTTCGATTCCCGGCCGGGTTGGGAATTTTCTCTGCCTAGGGACTGGGTCTTTGTGTTGTCCCCATCATTACATCATCATCATCATCATCATCATCATCATCATCATCATCATTCGTGATGTGGCTAGACTGGACTTCTTAAAACATTGGAGTGTGAAAAAATTGGGACTTTGTACGGGTGCTAATGACCGCGCAGTTGAGCGCCCCACAAACTAAACATTATTACATCGCACGTGTCGTCAACTTTGATGCGTGCCAGAAACCGATGAGCAAATCCAGAAGTTTGCTGCGGGTCTTGAGGTTTCAGTTGCTGCAACGTCTGGATCTTGTATGGGTACTAGTGTTAAATGAGACGCGAAGCTTTCTGTACTGTTGACAGTGGAATGGACAATTCTGGAGACACTACACAAGCGCTAACACTACATGGAGCACGTCCTGCATGATCAGTTTAAGCATGAGCAACCCCGTCAATAACTTCCACTGGGATACGACGCCTTCCTGTTCCAGCTACCACATCGTGCTCACGAGTCTTCTCAAATTCCATCCTCTCCAAGCCATTTATTGTCGTCGGGCTTCTCCTAAGACCAGTCAGCCAGCGGTACTTTCTGAAGGCAACACTGTAACTGCTGCCTTACACATAAAACAGAGCACGGCCATACTGTTCACTCACGTCACGATGTGTCAAATGACAACATGGATGTCATACCATCATATAACGTGCAGAACCGGATTTGTAGCTGCTTGCCACAATTGGAACTAATGTTCTGTCTGGGATAAATCTGTCCCGTATAAACGCATTAGCATATCTACCAAGTTTCGCTGGACCCCAGTCAGTAGCTACACTTCAATTATAACCACTGCTTCTAAGGCCCACGTTGTTATGTTTACATTTCTTCCTGTCGTGTCCCAAGTCCGACAACCGCTATCTCACAGCTGCGAAAACAGACAGTTTCAAAATGTCCTAACGTTATACAAGGTGCGTGAATTTTTAGGAGCGAGAGGAATGTGTCTCCAGAAGCCACTCACGCTGCCTTATCTGCCACAAAGTCTGGCAGCAGATGCCTTTCACAGTAAACAGAATAGAGCGGCGGCGCAGGCTTTATGCTCCAGATGAGCCTCTTTGTAGCGGAGGGAGCGCTGAAGCCGGAATTCTTCAACAGATGGCATTATCGACCGCGACAGTGACGGCGCGGCGGTGAATCCCCAGCGCGGGGACGCCGACGCCGCACCGGCGAGTGCGCCTCAATGTTCGCCTAACGACGTCATTAGCGCCACGCTGCGGCTGCGGCAGCGGCAGCGGCCAACGTGCAACAAGTCCCGCCGGGAAACGAGCGCCACTCTCAATAGTGGTCTAACGGTCCGTCTCCAGCGCAGCAGACCGGTAGCCGGAGGCGAATTTTCAGGTACGCCTTGCTATCTCACACGCACCATGTGCAGCTTTTGCAGAAACGCCGGTCCCCCATTTGAAAGCTGTCTGTTATTATTGTCAACTACCAAGTGTTTGAGATTTACGCGTCTGTTATTCCCTAGCAGCCTTCTTCTGTAATATCTGCGGCCACTAATCGCGTATCTGTGTAATCATTACTGCTACGCTCGTTTACCTGGACTATCCTCTCTGAGGCAAGTGGGTACAGCCAATGAAATTTTAAGCTGGCTGTAGAGACGGCATGGTTGGTTCAAATGGTTCAAATGGCTCTGAGCACTATGGGACTTACCATCTGAGGTCATCAGTCCCTTAGAATGTAGAACTACTTAAACCTGACTAACCTGAGGACATTACACACATCCATGCCCGAGGCAGGATTCGAACCTGCGACCGTAGCAGTCGCGCGGTTCCGGACTGAAGCCCCTAGAACCGCTCGGCCACCGATTCTGGCAGAGACGGCATGGTCTGCAAATTTGAAACACATAGTCCTTTCCTTGTTCATTCCTCATGGTTCTGTTCTGCGGTATGATACGAAATGAACCAGCCACGAAACATATTCAGAAGCAAATAGATTGATGAGTAACTGTGGATCAAATGGCTCTGAGCACTATGGGACTCAACTGCTGTGATCATAAGTCCCCTAGAACTTAGAACTACTTAAACCTAACTAACCTAAGAACATCACACACATCCATGCCCGAGGCAGGATTCGAACCTGCGACCGTAGCGGTCGTGCGGTTCCAGACTGTGGCGCCTTTAACCGCTCGGCCACTCTGGCCGGCAGTAACTGTGGCCAGGGTTTGTGTCAGTGATAATAATAACAGAACTGTGAACTGCGTTTGCTCTGCAGACGAGCAGTGTAAATTCGGATATTACCGCAAGGTATGTTCAAAACATGTTGATCTTGTTCGAATCGAGCCATGATGACGTACTGTGAGGAACTTTTGCATCCACCTGGGCCGCTCTCCCGAATTTCCTAAACCGTGAATCGATTTGTAACCGACATGCGCAGAGAAGTCCCCATTCAGCGGTCATTTTCCTGCGTTTTGATGGTTTCAAGAATAATTTACCAGGAAGTTTCATTTCAGAGCACACTCCGCTGCAGAGTGAAAATCTCATTCTGACATGTAACACTAGTTCTGAAGCACTGCGTAACCAGCTGCCTCATTTCAGAAACTATACCAAATCTTCAGTCTTGGTTTATTAATTTGCACCTGGGGATCTTGACAAATCCTACATCACTGTGTCATGGCCCCTGGATGAATAAATAAATGAATAAACAAATTAAATGAAATTAAACACCCATTGATGCGGTGCCTAGCAGCAATAAAAGAGATTAGACTTCTGCTTTCAGTACGACAGTTACTCCGATGAGAGCCATTTCTCATATTGTACAAACAGTAACGAAAGAACGGAATCATTTAATTATTCATTGGTTTGAGGTTCCAGAAGATAAGTTTGCCGCTAGAAGTTTGGATCAGGAACTATTATGCTATGTGTTCATACTAAGTTCGTCCGCTTCCGGTAGCTGAATGATCGCCGGCACGGTAGCTCAACGTGTTCGGTCAGAACTGAGTCAAGGAACCCACGATCAATTTGAACGGATGTCTTTTGACGTCCGCCCCCACCAAACGCAACGAACTATATCGAACAAAATGAGCAAAAAAAAAAAAAAATGGTAATCGCTGACGGATTGTGAATCCTCTGGGCCCGGGTTCGATTCCCGACTGGGTCGGGGAATTTTCTCCACCCAGAGACTGGATGTTGCGCTGTCCTCATCATCATCCTATCATCCTCATCGACTGCAGGTCACCGAAGTGGCGTCAAATTGAAAGACCGGCACCCGGCGAACGTCCTCCCCGACGGGGGGCCCTAGCCATACGATTAAATAAATAAATACTGTGTTATCAATTCTTTACAGCAAAGTATCTGGATTTATAGTTGATAGCTCAGATATCAGGTTTTACTTATAGCTGAAATCCATAAAATGTTCGTGGAATCAAATGTTAGATTCATTGGTGTGAAGTTCGCCCTTCAAACACTAGTAAATTATTTCAGATGGCGAACTACATCCGTTGTGCTTAGTTTGTATGTCTGTATTAGGTTATTCCTGAAGAGCAGTCAGATCGCGTCATGATATTCTTTTTCGGTCACTGTTCAGCAGTAAAGTGGGTAGCTTTCATCAGCGAAATGTTGTTGCCGAAATTTCCTTCCTCCTCCGAGGTCTTTTATTACTACGTGGCCAATGTGATAAAACTCCTTTTGACATCTCGCCTTCTTGCTTTATGTCCAGAAGTGGAAGCAATCTTTGTGTATTTTCATTCATCCCATCTTCTATTTCAAAAATAACAAGCTCCGTCCAAACACTGTTCCTTTCAAATCTATCCAACCTATCGTAGCCTTTGCTGAATCTTACTAATCTAATTTCTGTTGCTTGTCTCTTACCAAGATATTTAATATTTGCCACCTGGTTCTTAATAAAATTTCATTCGTCTTTTTATTATCATTTTCCTAAATAATTTTGTTCCGATTGTTCAACATATGGCCTGGTAGTATGCGGTCAATATCACCACTTTTGTGTCATAAGCTGTGCACCGCCAAGGTATTGGAAGCGGGACACTTGTTCGATAGATCTATTACCTAGTCTCCATGGCCGGTCTGTTGGCCTGGTGGTAAACAGCAGTGTCTGTTAATCGAGATGCCGCGATATTGAATCTCTGTGGAACTACAGAAATTTTCTGTTTACTTTTAGTCTAACCTTCATCTCTCAATCATGTGAAGAGCCACTAAGGACGGTATGTGCATGGGATTCCAATATAAGTTGTAGGTTCACTTCCTCCGGTTTGACAACTGGAGCTGATCAGGAATACGCAAGGCGCCGAAGTGGCGACCGTTTAGCAGACCTTCACTAGGCCACTGAGCCACAAGCAATTACTACAATGGGAGCGATGCACCTGATCTACATGGGCTCTAAAAATGCTTCGAAACCGTCGTCCACTGGTTTAACATACTCGAAACCAAACGTAATTTTCCAGCAATTTGACAGCTAGTTAGCGTATCTACACTTTATTAAAGATAGGATATTTTCGACCAAACAGCTAGCTTATGAAAACCTGTTTGATACACTAACAGAATAATACCGTCTTCACCATCAGTTTCTGCACCAGCTGATGAAGCTGTATGTGAAATAAAGAAAAAAGGAAAGAGATAAATAATAGATTCCAAATGAAACTGAGAAACAAACAGAATGTGAAAAATCTACCACAAAAACACAAAAATAGAAAAGTATAGTAGTACCAGTGGAACCAACTCTAAGAAACCAAGCCATAAAAATACATCAAAATCTCACACACATATGCTCGCTTAACCTAGCAGCAAAATCCATTGCAGGAATAGCACTGTTCAGAACTTCAGTTCAGTGAAGATTTTCATACAAAGAACTTAGAGCCTGCAAGTACTCACTCAAGACCCAATAGACATTCGTAAAATATACACTAAGTAACTTAAATGTATCAGTGGAAAGATAGTTCCTCTGTTGGTGCTTTTTTCATCATTGTGCATATTTTATTTGTGGCCCCTTAAAATAGTATGCATATTGTTTCTTCTGTCGTTTTGTCCCGCTTTATTTTATTCCAGAGCGAACGTCGTTCCTCTGTCTGTTGTTCAACTCACGTGAAATTGGTGCTTTAACTCTTCTGTGACCTTATATTATTTGTGGCAGTCATTATAATATATTTAAATTTTGATGTACTACCATTATTTCATATTCCTTGAACTATTCTATTTTTTCTTCTTTTCTTTTATTAGTTTTCTGTCGATTACACTACTTGTTTCAAAGATTATTTAATTCCTTGTTTTAAAGATGTTTCATATTTTTATCTCTTCGTATTTTGGTATGCGTTTCCCACTGTGCCGTTGCAATTTGTATTATCTGGTACTGTATCTACGTAGCCTTTTTGTCCCCTTCTCTTTGTACGTTCCTTTTCATGTTCTTGTCTAATTCGTGCACTATCTTCCTGTTGCATCAGTTAATTGATGCTGTAGTGATGATCAAGCTTAGCTCTTTAATTGAAGGTGTTCTGCATAATCTGCATGCCATGTGTCTGATGGCAGCCAACGTTTGAGGAAATGGGTGGTTTTAACTCATGTGTATTATCACTTCTGTAGCCGTTTCTTTTCTGAGTATATCGAGGTTGTGGATTTGTATGTCCATTATGAACCGTACATTGGGTGTACACCATTTATCTGCATGTTTATTTGTTAAAAATGGTTCAAATGGCTCTGAGCACTATGGGACTCAACTGCTGTGGTCATAAGTCCCCCAGAACTTAGAACTACTTAAACCTCACCAACCTAAGGACATCACACACATCCATGCCCGAGGCAGGATTCGAACCTGCGACCGTAGTGTCGTGCGGTTCCAGACTGTAGCGCCTTTAACCGCTCGGCCACTCCAGCCGGCCATTAGGTTTATTTGTTACTGTCATTCATCTTTGATATCATCTACTTATCAATACCAATGTATGAGTATACTTTTATGCTTCTATCATTTCTACAAAAATTCTATTTTCAGTGTAGGTTATTAAAATATTTGAACCAGTACATATTAAATAGCATTTCCCTCTGGCTTGCCTTTCTTCTGAACGTAGAATAAACCATTAAATTCAAAATATGTTAGGTCTGTGAGTTGTTATATCAGTTCCGTGTTGGTGTTTCCAATTTATGGAACAGATGTTTCTCTATTATTTTGTTATTTCCTTGAGTGGAATTGAAGTATATATTTACTTTATATTAGAGGAGGCAATATAAGGTTTTGAGCTCATAGGATTGTCTCTCATTTTTTGATTGAACTAACGAGCTTTTAAACTTTTGTCATCTGTCCTGTAATGTTCAACAAACTGCTACAGCGTGAACGTCACCAATTGCTGTGTGGAAGCATTCAGGTTAATAACTGGTAATATGGGATGACTACTGTAATGCATTTTTATGGCTTTCCTTCTTAGAGTTGACTCCACTGGTACCTTTTATACTTACCTATTTTTGTGTTTTCCTGATAGATTTTTCACATTCTGGTTGTTTTTCAGTTTCAATTGGAACCTATTATTTATGTCTTTTCTACCTGATTACTTTTTATTTTTTATTTTTTGAATGATGCTCTATGACGTACTACGATCTGAATATTACTGAGTATACTCTATTGAGGCAAATACCTCGCTTTCTTGAAATCTCGATCTAACTACTTCGGAAATAGCGCGTGCAGGTCTCCTACTTTGGTTAATATATACAGAATTCATCATCGAGACAATATTTTAATATTGTTTTCATAGATAAATTTGTTTTCCTGTATAATTTGCCTATGATCACTTTAAAGAACAATTTATCTTGATAAATCAGTTGTAAAAGATCATCTTGTCACTCTGTAGGCAGTATCGGTATCACTCTAACTCAAACAGTCGACCTTTTTTCATATCCTGTCTGATATCTGTTAGCTGCGCTCTTCTACAACGACAATTCTAGGGAGCTGCCTCTGTATGTTTGTTTATTTCATAGTGTTATTCGGGTGCATAGTTAGTCATTGCGGGACCAGTTGATGTGAAGCTGTAAAACTGTTCTTAGTGGTTTCTGGATTTGGAGAGCGGTTTTATGTGTGATAATGAGAATTATTGTCCTGGAAATATGCTTGTGTTGCCATTTAACTCCTTCATCACATTAAATTGTACACTCTCCGGTGGAAGCTTTCCCTGAAACTTGATGGAAATTCACTTGTTATTTCTGAATAGTCTTGTTAACGTATCTCAGTTCGTATGTGTGCTAAAGTTAATTGAGTTCTGTTAGCAGCTACTTTGTTTATGTTTTGATTTTTTGCTGCCAGAGATTATATTATCTGGTCGATTTTCTTATTTATTGGTTGCACTCAAAACGTTGCGTCACAATGTTATTCCATAGAATCTGTGGAACATATCTTATATAATATTGTCGTTACAAGAGGATAGTATAAGACTGATGTGGTATGATGATTTCATAGTTCCTTCAATACTGGCAGTTGTCATACCAATGGAAAAGTAGTAGGAGAGCAAATATTTATGTGTTAACTCTCACTCATCTTCTGCAGGACTTCTGCCACTCTTTGTTCCATACCTCCCTTGTTGGTTTCAGACTGTTTGGAGAAGATCACTAGGTGGGATTATGTAATTACTTTTTCCATTATAAGTGGCATACTTAGTTAAAACATGTAACATTTTGTTTCCTTTCAGGACGTGATAAACCTTCATGCACACGAATGTGAGCTGCTTTTGAAGATTTTGGAATAAAGTCAGTACTTGCTGTATGTTATATGCAACAGGATGATTGCTTATTATGACGGGTGAATGCCTCGAGAGAATAAGAACTGATCTAGAATATTATTATCAGTTCTTCCGATTGATGAGAATGACACATATCCCGCAGGCTGGCTGTCGATTTTTCTGCACTGCTAGCCCGATCGAGCATGTCACTGACTGATTAGTGCATAACTGGCACGGACTGCTGCAAGCGGCGGTGTTACCGCAATTCGGAACGGCACGTCAGATTTATCCAAAGGGACAACTGCCAAAGGGCATCACGTCGGAGACTGCTGTATTTCCTATTTTTTTCCAAATTGTTTATTTTTCATTTAACGCTTTCACGCAATAACGTCAAATAAAAGAAAATAACACAAACTCATTTTGTAAATTATTGTGTACTCTACAACACATCCACATTTCTATCTCCTTTGCGGAAATTTGTGACAAATTGTCCAGTGACTTATTTCTTACGTGACACTTTTGTACAATCGTTTTGTAAGTAAGATTTTATGTCAAAATATTTTCATGAGCTTTACGTATTGGAACCTTAAGGAAATTCGCGTATGCAATCCTTTATTATGGATGACGGGGTACTTTTTCATGTTCATGTTATAAGTGTGCCATACACTGTAAGATAATTAAAGTCTTAAAATTGTATGAATTTTGTGCGCCACGATCCACGTTGTTGCGTGTCGCTTTCATTGGTAAACGGTTTCAATGTGGGTGGGTATCGTGCCGTTAAGGGTCTGTATTTTGAACGTGGCAGGGAAACTACAAAATCTGAAAAGGGAAATGCAAAGGCTCAATCTACATACACCGGGAGCCAGTGAAGTGAAATGGAAAGATAACAACGATTTCTTTTCAGATGAGTGTAGGATAATATCAACAGCAGGTGAAAATGGCATAACGGAGTAGGATTCTTATGGAAGGAAGTTAGGGGATAGAGTGTGTTCCTGTAACAGTTCAGTGATAGGGTTGTTCTTATTAGAATCGAAGCAAACCAACAACGACAACGATCGTTCAGGTATACATGCCGATGTCGGAAGCTGAAGTGAAGAGATAAAGAAAATATATGAGAATATTGAAAGGATAATATAGTATATAAATGGAGATGAAAATTTAATAGTCATGTGGGACTGGAATGCAGTTGTAAGGGAAGGAGTAGAAGAAAAGGTTACAGGAGAATATGGACTTCGGACAAGGAAAGAGAGAGGAGAATCACTAACTGATCACTCTGATAAATTTCAGCTGGTAATGGCGAATACTCTATGCAAGTATCACAAGAGGAGGAGGTCTACTTGGGAAAAGCCTGGTGATCCGGGAAGATTTCAGTTAGATTACTTCATGGTCAGGCAGAGATTCCGAAATAAGATACTGGACTGTAAGGCGTATCCAGAAACAGATACAGATTCAGATCACAATATAGTAGTGATGAAGAGTAGTCTGAAGTCTAAGAGATTAGTCAGGAGAATCAGTACGCAAATAAGTGGGGTACGGAAGTACTAAAGAATGACGAGATACGATTGAAGTTCTCTAAGGCTATAGATGCAACAATAAGGAATAGCTCAGCAGGCAGTACAGATGAACAGAAATGGACATCTCTAAAAAGGGCAATCGATGAAGTTGTAAAGAAAGACACAGTACAAAGAAGAACCCACTGGTAAAAGAAGAAATACATCAGCTGATCGATGAAAGAAGGAAGTACAAAAATGTTCAGGGAAATTCAGGACTACAGAAATACGAGTCGCTTAGGAATGAAACAAACAGGAAGTTCAGGGAAGCTGAGACGAAATGGCTACGTGAAAAAGATGAAGAAATTGAGAACGAAATTACTGTGCGAAGGACTGACTCGACATACAGAAAAGTTAAAACAACCTTCGATGAATTTAAAAAATAAATGATCGTAACATTAAGAGTGCAACGGGAATGGTTCAAATGGCTCTGGGCACTATGGGACTCAACTGCTGAGGTCATTAGTCCCCTAGAACTTAGAACTAGTTAAACCTAACTAACCTAAGGACATCACACACATCCATGCACGAGGCAGGATTCGAACCTGCGACCGTAGCGGTCTTGCGGTTCCAGACTGAAGCGCCTTTAACCGCACGGCCACTTCGGCCGGCACAACGGGAATTCCACTGTTAAATGCAAAGGAGAGACCGTAAAAATGGAAGGAGCACATCGAAGGCCTCTATGAGGGGAAAGATATGTCTGACGTGATAAAGAAGAAAAAAGAGTCGATTTAGAAGACGTAGGGGATCCGGTACTAGAATCAGAATCTAAGAGAGCTTTGGAGGACTTAACGCCAGATAAGGGAGAAGGGATGGATAACCTTCCATCAGAATTTATAAAGTCATTGGGGGAAGCAGCAACAAAACGACTCTTCACGTTGATGTTTAGAGTATGAGTTTGGCGACTTACCATCTGACTTTAAAAAAAAATATCATCCACACAATTTCGAAGACTGCAAGAGCTGACAAGTGCAAGAATTACTGCACAGTTAGCTTAACAGCCCATACATCCAAGTTAGTGACAAGAATAATATACAAAAGAATGGAAAGAAAATTGAGGATAAATGGCGATCAGTTTGGCTTTAGGAAAGGTAAAGGCACCAGAGAGGTAATTCTGACGTTATGGCTGATAATGGAAACAAGACTAAAGAAAAATAAGTACACGTTCATAGGATCTGTGGACTGGGAAAAAACATTCGACAATGTAAAATTATGCAAGAAGTAGGAAATTCTGATAAAAAATAGGGCTAAGCTATAGGGAGAGACGTGCAATATACAATATGACAAGATCCAAGAGGGAATAAGAAGAGTGGACGACTAAGAAAGAAGTGCTCGGATTAAAAGTGGTACAAGACAGGGATGTAATCTTTCGGCCATACTGTTCAATCTGTACATCGAAGAAGCAATGATGAAATAAAAGAAAGGTTCAAGATTGGATTTAAAAGTCAAGGTGAAAGTATGTCAACGATACTATTCGCAGATGACACAGCTATCCTGAGTTAAAGTGAAGACGAATTACATGATCTGTTGAATGGAATGAACGATCTAATGAGTACACAATATGGATTGAGAGTAAATCAACGAAAGGCGAAAATAATGAGAAGTAACAGAAATGAGAACAGAGAGAAACTTAACATGAAGACTGATAGTCACAGCGTAAATGAAGGAATTCTGCTACCTAGGCAGGAAAATAACCAAAGACGGACGGAGCAAAGAGGACAACAGAAGTAGACTTGCACTAGCAAAAAGGGCATTCCTGGCCCAGAGAAGTCTACTAGTGTCAAAGATAGGCCTTAATCTGAGGAAGAAATTTCTGAGAATGTGCGTTTGCAGCACAGCATTGTGTAATAGTGAAACATGGACTGTTGGAAAACCGGAACAGGAGAGAATCGAAGCGTTTGCAGCGCAGCATTGTATAATAGTGAAACATGGACTGTTGGAAAACCGGAACAGAAGAGAATCGAAGCATTTGAGATGTGGTGCTGCACACGGATGTTGAAAATTAGGTGGACTGATAAGTAAGGAATGAGGATGTTCCGCGCAGAATCGGAGAGGAAAGGAATATTTGGAAAAGACTGATAAGTAGAAGGGACAGGATGATAGGATATCTGTTAAGACATCAGGGAATGACTTCCATGGTATCAGAGGGTGGTGTAGAGGGCAGAAACTGTGAAGGAAAACAGAGATTGGAATACATCCAGCAAATAATTGAGGACATAGGCTGGAAGTATTACTCTGAAATGAAGAGGTTGGCACAGGAGAGGAATTTGTGATGGGCCGCATCAAATCAATCAGAAGTCTGATGATTAAAAAAAAATTACGTTTCACCGTTCTACTGATCTGTCGAATCACATCCCTTGCAGTATCCCACATAGGGCCGGTGGTTTTAATTTGGTTGGAGTAAAGCTTAGAGCTTATCGCTACCAAGTCGATCTGACGCCTTCTTGTGTTATTTTCATCCCTAAATTTTCCCACACGATTTTCCAGTTATGCTGCCGTAGCTGTAGTTCTCATTGATCAGGAATTGGAATTGCTTTGAGAGGTATGGCATATTTTACGAACTTCTTCTTCTTTTAGGACGTTCTTTGGTAATTTTTATTGAGATAACAGTTTTGACGGAAGTTTAATGATTGTGGGATACTGGCGACATTAACCGTCACTGGTTCTACTGTCGAGCAACATTTGAAAAACAGTACATCAGTTGGTGAATGTGGTTCCTTTTCCGTTACACGCTTTGTTCTGTTGACGGGTAGTGCAGCAAATTTTGCACGCAAATTCCTTAGATCCATTCCACCCTCGTTTACACAGAGTACGCGAAGGAACTTGCCTCCATTCTTGCAGCGGTGTACCGTAGGTCTCTAGAAGAGCGTAGCGTTCCAAAAGATTGGAAAAGGGCACAGGTCATCCCCGTTTTCAAGAAGGGACGTCGAACAGATGTGCAGAACTATAGACCTATATCTTTAACGTCGATCAGTTGTAGGTTTTTGGAACACGTATTATGTTCGAGTATAATGACTTTTCTGGAGACTAGAAATCTATTCTGTAGGAATCACCGTCAGATGGCTTGCTGAGTGTAGATAGAGATGTAGAAGCTGAGGGTGCAAGTCTACAGAGAAACCTTAAAGATTTTGCCCTTCCGTAGAATATCGCTTGCTGCAAAGCCCTCTCTTTTTTCTTGGAGGGGGAACGACCTAAGCTGAGCATCACGCTTTTTCAAATATTTGTGTGTTGGTTAGGTTGACCTTTTCGGCCATAGCTAAATTTCTACCCACCTGGATCTTTACTACCGCTCTTGTGTTAGTAACGTCGTGGACCAGCTGAGAACCTCAGTTCTTTGCTGACCATTTGCCACAGTGACGCCTAACACTTGGTGTTGATTTTTGGCTGTTAAGAGGGAGATTGCTTTCGGGTCCGAGGAAACGTCAGCTCTCGATCAGTGTCCGTTGGTGCAGCCATCAGCATCAGTCAGCATCTTTCGTCAAGACATCTTGTCGTACGGTCCCACATTTAGCACTGATAGGGGCGGCGGTCGAACTGGGACCCTAATAGCCGTTTAACGAGTGCTGTCACCAGACTCCACCAGCCAGAAGTCGCGGGTTGGACATTGTTCCCTGGACACCAGTTTTGCTGCAAGCCGCTGGCGGGCCAGTTAGCGACGCCTTTCATCCGCCGTGTCACCGCGAAGCACGGCTGCGTCAGCAGTCAGCTGCTGGCTGCCTAGCGAGGACGCTCCAATCTGTGTCGCGCTTCGCCGGGGATCTTCAAAGGGCACCGACGCCGAGGACTACCCCTATCTGGACTTGGATCATCCCTGTACCACAAACAGGTCTAATAAGTGTGTATGGTTCCAACAAAAGCATTGCTAAATTTTCTCCTGCTTCTCACTGACGAACCCCATGCCCTTGGTGAGGAGATCAGAGCGACCATCCTTGCAGTCCTGCGCTTCCTCCGACACGTCACCTTGGCTGCACAGCTGCACACAAATCTGCCGAACCCGTTACAGAATGATGGTGTCCGAGGGACGCATACGCTTATTTTTTTTCTCATTTCACTAGAATCCCAATCTGTGTTTATCATCCTCTGACGCTTCTCCATCAATAGTGTTGGGTTCCGATAAGGCCTCCGTCTGTATATTGAGTCTTCCACTGAAAGATGTCGCACTTGTAGCTAGCATCGCAGCAATGTAATTTCTGAACCGTCCTGCTGCTAATCGCAAACTTCGTCAGGAGTGGACGCTTGTTCAGATAATATTTTGAATTAAAATACGCCAGTTACGATTAGAATCTTCAGTGAAAGGTTATCTTCTACAAACTGTGCTCTGCGTGACGTCGTATATGGAGCAAGACTTGTTGACGTCATATACTGTGCAAGACTCCGTTGATCTGTAACAATAGGTTGTCGCTTGGCATGGATCCTATAGTGCCAAAGCGAACTCCGAGTGATTTGTATTAGCACTTATAAAGACGGCGTTTGATTGGATACTAAGCCAAATCAATGCACAGACATGCACAACTGAAGTGGGTCGTATTTAAGCTTGGTGTAGTCTTAGTCTCGACTATTTTGACTGCTCCTTAGATGAATCCCATTATGGAATGTTGTATACTTATTTACTTTTCGCAAATTCAGTAACGTGTAATACACTGGTTGCTAGGTTGTGTTTATTTTGCCGGAAAACAGTATAATCAGATAATAATAAAGTAGAAACAATATAAAGAATACAGAACGTAAACAAAAGCAACATGCATAACGTTAGACAAAAATGTTCTTCGTTTATCCCAACTTATCGGTTATACACACTCTTTCGGACAGCTGATTAATGAGCTCGGATGTGACTACCTCTGGCAGCAATACAGGCCTGACAAGCGACGGTACATGCTATGAATGATGCCATAAATCTCGTGTTGAGACAATGACTCCCATTCTTCCTGCAGCGCTCTTCACAAGTCTTAGGGGGCGGTTGGTGGATGCTGAAGTGATGCAACCCGAGTCTCTAGTGCACCCCAGACGCGCTCTGTGGGATTCAAATAGGGAGAGCGAGCAGGCCACGCCATGCGTGCAATTTCTGACGTTTCCAAGAAAACATCAACTGCGTCGAGCATTATAGTCCAGCAATAGGAAGTCTTGGCCCAGAACACATTGCAACAACTGCACATGAGCTCCTAAGATCTCGTCCAGGTACCTGACAGCAGTTAAACCTTGCCGATTTAACCGTACACTTTCATGAAGAGGTGTTCGAATGGTCAAAATAATCCCTGCCCACACCATTAGGGATCATCCTCGATATCAGCCTCTTTCCACAATGGTTGGGTACCGAAATCGCGTTCCGAGTTTCCTTCAGGTGCGAATCCGTCGAGAACCACTGTCCAGACCAAATAGGGACTCCTGTGTGAAAAGAACATTGGCCCACTGTTCGAACGTCCAGGTGGCATGTTGCCAACATCACTGTAGACGTTCCCTTCTGTGAAGACGCGTCAGAAGTACATTACAGCTGGTCTCTGACAATAAAGACCACTCTGCCGAAGCCTTTTGTACGCCGTTTGCGTCACTACAACACGTCCAGTGGATGCTGTGAGGTCAGATGAGAATTACCGTGCAGAACTAAGGCGTTACCGTCGAGCCCTTACAGCCAAATAACAGTTCTCTCTTTCTGATGTTACACGGGGTCGGCCCCGCCCTAGTCTTCAGGATACAGTTTCGATCTCCTCTACAACATGTTACCATATCCGACAGCAACAGAACGATTCACATTAAGCCACCGGGCCACATCAGTTTGCGACTGTCCTGCTTCCATTCTTCGTATGGCCCTCCACCGCAGAGAGCGTGGTAGGCGTCTTCTCTGTGACATACTGCGCCGTCTTAGACTGTGTACACAGCGATAGTGGGTGTGGGATTACCCGGCAAACACTTTTCCTTTTGATAGGTGTCCTGTCGTCATTGCTGTCGTGGTTTTCCATTGACCAGAATGTCATATTCGGTACAGGACACGACTGTACTTACGTCTCTTGACAGTTTGTATGATTACATCGTGAATTAGATACAGGACATGGAAATACTGGTTTGTTGCTTTAATTTTGGACACCAGTGTATGTCCTAACACATCGTAGAATCTTTGTGACGAAAAGACGTATTTAACTACCATCTGGGCCTGAAAGTAATGTGGTCCTATAATTCAAAACCCGATTTAGGCGGCTGCTGGCAGTAAATATAACCGTTTGAATTTTTGCATCAGGATTCTTAATCACTATGCCATTTGGTCTTAGAATAATTTAGCCATCACAAGATATGTTTGTATAAACCTTCTACCAGAATTTTGCTCTTCGTTAAAATATCAACATCATAAGTATGCCGTAGATCATTTGGACTTAGTGTAGATGGATTGAAATTGTGTTAAGCAGGTATGATGGCAAGACTGAGTGTTGCGGTGGACATTTGCTTATTCTCCAGAGGCTTGCTTGATTACTTTGGGTTTGTCATGATCGGTGTTCTACCAGAGAATACTTATACCATGTTGTTCACAAAGCCGACTATAGTATGGCGACTTAAACAATTGAAAACCATTAGGTTGCAAAACTTGTATCTGTAGATTTTCCTTATCTCTGTTTATAGATTCCTCTTGGCCAGAAATGAATCCTAATTCAATAAGATTGAGAAGTTTTGAAATGGGTGAATAGCAATTCAAACCATTTACCACGATATCGAGTGATCACCCTTCCCCTCTCCCCAACAGAAGGATCCAGGTCGTTGAAACTGTTAGAACGCAATGCCGCGCTCTCCTTGTCAGTCGGCCAGTACGCGGTCCGTATATCGCAGTGATTCACGCTCCAAGCTATTTCGTTCGATGAGGCAACATTATAACTTTCTTCCAAACACAAAAGATATCTGTAATAAAGCTTCTCACGGCTGTGTTGCTCTAGCTATTTCTGCTGTGCCACCAGATTGCTTTCGAATAAACACTGTATCCATTGCCATTTTCGCGTCGTCTTGTACCGGTACTTTTATTGACCTGGAGAAATGATAAGGAAATTGTTTCCCGGTGTTCAGCTACAATCGCATGTTGTCGTTTGTCCTAGACATTACCTCCTTCTTACAAAACAACGTTACTCGAGCGGACTCTCGCCGTCGGATAGTAAACTCTAATGACAGTGGTGAAATGAAGCAGAAGGGTTTAGTCGATTGCCGTTAAAGCTTCTACGTGGGAAGCTCCGGAGCGTGCGGCGCAATTGCCGCTACTCCGCTCTTTAGGACACACAATCTGCCCTGAGTGCACTTTCCACCCAAAGTCGATGTCCTCCACCCTTATAAATATTAAAAGGGCTGTGGTGGTCTCTTGGAGGAAAGGAAGTTTCAAATTCCATGGCTGTTGTAAATGGTGCGCTCCAGATCTGAAACGCAGTTGCGTTGCGCCCACAATTTCGTCACAGGCTGTGAGGTAGCACTCGTTTCTTCAAGCACAGACTAATTAGGAATATACTGGAAGATAAAAATAGTAACAAGTTTGTTTGAATGGCCATCCTCCGCAGCAAGCATAGAAATATTTAACCGCCATTTGTTGCTGCACTGTAATTTATTTCTCCCAGACGCGCTTCATCTTTTCTTTTTTACTTTAAGTCATCTGCAGTGGGATGGTTTGTGGGCATCTGCATTTTCTCTCATCTGGTCTATAGGTCACACTATCACTTCATTTTCGAAACATTATCACATTTTTATATTCCTAACTTTTTCTTCACGCTGTTCACCATGTTTACTTTTCTTTTGTGGTGCACTATTACTCTTCTGCCACTAGATACTGATATTTGTTCTAAAACTGTGGTGAACAGAGTGGAGAAAACGTCTGGAATATAAACATGTGCTTATGTTTTGGAAATGAAGCGGCAGTGCGACCTCCAGACCAGATGAGAGGAAATGCAGATGCGAACAAAATTTCCCACTGAAGGTGCCTTAGATTAAAGGGAAAAAAAAGGCGAAACGCTTCTGGGAGAAATAAATTACAGTGCTCAGTGCAGCAAGAAAACAAATGTAGCACTAACTTATTCCACATTCGGAAGGATTTACAATGATCTAAACGTACAGTTTCTCCCATCATGCAATACAAAGCAAAGGTAGAAGTAAATTAAAGTTGCCATTTCGATGATCTTATGTCTTACCTCAAAGAGACAAATTACAGAACCAAGAGGTAGTGAAAAAATGAGGGGAGGAAAGCATAACTGTACTAAAAGTACAGACTGTAACATGACAGGTCTTTAAAAATGTAAACATCCGAAACACATAACATGGTAGTAGTAATGTAGTCAAAGGGTAATATTTAATATAACAGCAGTACTTTTAGTGATTATGTTGGGCGTGGTAGATATGTAGAGAGAAAACGATTACCCCTGACGGTGTTGTACACAATCAGAAGAATGTAAAGTAAACATTATTCAGTTCCAGGAAATTTACACGATTTAAGGTTCTTCTGGTATTGCTAAAAGCCAAGATGTATTTTTAAATAAGGCATAGAGGGAATTCTTCCTCTCCTTTTCGAATATCTGGAGCCATTCTTCGACTGTATTTACTTCAATGGAAGATGAGAAACATATTGTTAAAAAACTTAGAGCTAAAATATAATGTGTGTCCTTCCAGTACTTTAACCTGATACTCTCCCACAGTCAGATATGATATTTTTATTTGTTCGGATCTGCATTTCCCATTTGTTCTTACTATTTGATTATATTAATATTAATTAACAGTATTCCAGAGAGTACCGGTATCAGGTGTACTATATTGCAGCTACCTGCTGCAGTAGAGTAAATCTTCTGCTTTCCATTTCCTTTTGGATGGTGTTGATATTTGCGTACATGGCTGAAGTCATGTACTACAAAGAAATTCCATTAGAAGTTTCAGGATTACGTGGAAAAAGCGGTATAAACAATACGACCTTCCGAACCAGATTATGATCAACGTCAATATCATTTCCACGCTCCAGAAAATCTGGTACTGCTCTACATGGATTTCCTTTTCTATAATACTGTGGCTATTCGCCGTTGTTGTTCACATATTTGGCGCCTGTGAATGTCTTTAATATGTAGGTACTTGAAGATCTGCCTCTCTAATTCATCATGAAACTTCCTCTTAGTCTCTTAGAAGCGAACATTTCAATCAAACTATACTCGAGAGTGGACGTGGAGACTTATTATTTTCAACTGCCGTACCGTTATAATGATATTCCTCAACCATGTCCATCACACGACTTTCCATCCTAGTTATTATCTTAATTCCCTATTTTACCCGTGTTTGTATTTATCAACCAATTCTGTTGCTAGGATGCAACTCTTATCTAGTCCAAGATTTGTTGTTGCGTGAAATCTATATTCTAACGTAGGTGCAAGCTGCATTGTACGTAGAAAGATGGAAATGATATACTGCCTGGAATAGTTACTAAACTATGAGAATTTTGTTACCGATCTCTCGGTACGAAAATAAACTAGGGAATAAATAGAAAAAGGTAAAACCATAATCATGGGATATTTTTAGCTTAAAGGTTTCTTTATGTGATAAGGGAAGAAGAAGAACTGCAACTTGAGGGAACCGAGCTCGTGGGAAAAAATCAAGTTGGAAGACCCTCCCAGTCTGCAGTTGCCTGGTTTCTCTGCCTTGAACATAGCACATAGCACTTACTTGTAGCGGCTGTTGCGTAACACTTATAGACATGTCGCGACGGTAGGATACAAGAACTTATCAATATTTTATTATCACATACAATTCTTTATACAGGGTTATTACAAATGATTGAAGCGATTTCACAGCTCTACTATAACTTTATTATTTGAGATATTTTCACAATGCTTTGCACACACATACAAAAACTCAAAAAGTTTTTTTAGGCATTCACAAATGTTCGATATGTGCCCCTTTAGTGATTCGGCAGACATCAAGCCGATAATAAAGTTCCTCCCACACTCGGCGCAGCATGTCCACATCAATGAGTTCGAAAGCATCGTTGATGCGAGCTCCCAGTTCTGGCACGTTTCTTGGTAGAGGAGGTTTAAACACTGAATCTTTCACATAACCTCACAGAAAGAAATCGCAGGGGGTTAAGTCGGGAGATCGTGGAGGCCATGACATGAATTGCTGATCATGATCTCCACCACGACCGATCCATCGGTTTTCCAATCTCCTGTTTAAGAAATGCCGAACATCATGATGGAAGTGCTGTGGAGCACCATCCTGTTGAAAGATGAAGTCGGCACTGTCGGTCTCCAGTTGTGGCATGAGCCAATTTTCTAGCATCTCCAGATACACGTGTCCTGAAACGTTTTTTTCGCAGAAAAAAAAGGGGCCGTAAACTTTAAACCGTGAGATTGCACAAAACACGTTAACTTTTGGTGAATTGCGAATTTGCTGCACGAATGCGTGAGGATTCTCTACCGCCCAGATTCGCACATTGTGTCTGTTCACTTCACCATTAAGAAAAAATGTTGCTTCATCACTGAAAACAAGTTTCGCACTGAACGCATCCTCTTCCATGAGCTGTTGCAACCGCGCCGAAAATTCAAAGCGTTTGACTTTGTCATCGGGTGTCAGGGCTTGTAGCAATTGTATACGGTAAGGCTTCTGCTTTAGCCTTTTCCGTAAGATTTTCCAAACCGTCGCCCGTGGTACGTTTAGCTCCCTGATTGCTTTATTCGTCGACTTCCGCGGGCTACGCGTGAAACTTGCCCGCACGCGTTCAACCGTTTCTTCACTCACTGCAGGCCGACCCGTTGATTTCCCCTTACAGAGGCATCCAGAAGCTTTAAACTGCGCATACCATCGCCGAATGGAGTTAGTAGTTGGTGGATCTTTGTTGAACTTCGTCCTGAAGTGTCGTTGCACTGCTATGACTGACTGATGTGAGTGCATTTCAAGCACGACATACGCTTTCTCGGCTCCTGTCGCCATTTTGTCTCACTGCGCTGTCGAGCGCTCTGGCTTCAGCCGAACAAAACTTAATGAGTTTTTCTACGTATCTGTAGTGTGTCGTGACCATATGTCAATAAATGGAGCTACAGTGAATTTATGAAATCGCTTCAATCATTTGTAATAGCCCTGTATTTTTGATAACATTATTATTGCTCATCATAAAAAAACTAACCATACTGAACGCAACTGAAAAATTCGTCTCTGCCATCTCGCTTTCGTTATTTGCACTGCTGACCATTAAACCTGCAACACCAGTAAGGTGAAATTCAGCAAAGGTAAAATTGGCATGAAGAGTATTACACACTAGCTTATGGAATAATTAACATATTAAGACAAACATATAATGTAGCTAGGAGTAATGTCATACACATTTTGCATATCAGGAAAGATTATGCAGTTCGTCTCTCATTCGTAAGACGTATTTCAATGTTTTTCTCCGTGAGAATATCGTGTTATTCCTCGTGTAATAATACACAACTGGCCATTAAAATTGCTACGCCAAGAAGAAATGCAGATGACAAACTGGTATTTATTGGACAAATATACTATACTACAACTGACATGTGATTACATTTTCACGCAATTTGGGTGTATAGATCCTGAGAAATCAGTACCCAGAACAACCACCTCTGGCCGTAATAACGGCCTTGATGCGCCTGGGCATTGAGTCAAACAGAGCTTGGATGGCGTGTACAGGTACAGCTGCCCATGCAGCTTCAACACGATAACACAATTCATCAAGATTAGTGACAGGGTATTGTGACGAGCCAGTTGCTCGGTCACCATTGACCAGACATTTTCAATTGGTGAGAGATCTGAAGAATGTGCTGGCCAGGGCAGCAGTCGAACATTTTCTGTATCCAGAAAGGCCCATACAGGACCTGCAACATGCGGTCGTGCATTATCCTGCTGAAATGTAGGGTTTCGCAGGGATCGAATGAAGGGTAGAGCCACGGGTCGTAACACGTCTGAAATGTTACGTCCACTGTTCAAAGTGCTGTCATTGCGAACAAGAGGTGACGGAGACGTGTAACCAATGGCGCCGCATACCAACACGCCGGGTGATACACAAGTATGGCGATGACGAGTACACGCTTCCAATGTGCGTTCACCGCGATGTCGCCAAACACGGATGCGACCATCATGATGCTGTACACAGAACCTGGATTCATCCGAAAAAATGACGTTTTGCCATTCGTGCACCCAGGTTCGTCGTTCACCATCGCAGGCGCTCCTGTGTGTGATGCAGCGTCAAGGGTCACCGCAGCCATGGTCTCGGAGCTGATAGTCCATGCTGCTGCAAACGTCGTCGAACTGTTCTTGTAGATGGTTGTTGTCTTGCAAACGTCCCCATCTGTTGTCTCAGGGATCGAGACGTGGCTGCACGATCCGGTACAGCCATGCGGATAAGATATCATCTCAACTGCTAGTGATACGAGGCCGTTGGGATCCAGCACAGCGTTCCGTATTACCGTCCTGAACCCATCGATTCCATGTTCTGCTAACAGTCATTGGATCTCGACCAACGCGAGCAGTAATGTCGCGATACGATAAACCGCAATCGCGATAGACTACAACTCGACCTTAATCAAAGTCGGAAACGTGATGGTACGCATTTCCCCTCCTTAAACGAGGCATCACAATTACGTTTCACCAGGCAACGCCGGTCAACTGCTGTTTGTGTGTGAGAAATCAGTTGGAAACTTTCCCCATGTCAGCACGTGGTATGTGTCGCCACCGGCGGCAACCTTGTGCCAATGCTCTGAAAAGCTAATCATTTGCATATCACAGCATCTTCTTCCTGTGGGTTAAATTTCGCAGCTGTAGCACGTCATCTTCGTGGTGTAGCAAATTTAATGGGCAGTAGTGTAGAAACCAGCAGCCTGTGTCGGAAACTGATAACGACAGATTCGGGAATTACAGAGAATGTGGTTGATCATCCCGCTATATTTCTGCTCTCGTATGTAGGGGTCCCACGGCTGACATGAGAATATGGAATCAACGGATGCAAGAGGGCACCATGTGCTCCCAAGCAACCATGCAACTAGCGCCCAAATGACAGATATTTTTACTGGGCCGTGCAGGGTCGTACAGCTACACAATATACCTTGTACGAGAAATGAGATTGTTTGCATCAAGATCTGTATTCACATAGACAGTGCGAAGACGTTTGGATCACCAGGCTTGGCAGCTAGGCTATAGTGGCCATCATGAAAATAGGTACCTCAAGGTCATCTCATTGTCTTACAGCACTGACAGTTAGCGGTAATCTTAGATGTTACTAAAAATGCCGAAAAAATATTAGAGATATTTATTTTTAGTATAGAATATGATGCAGTACTTTCCAAAAGAAAGTTTTTGGCAACTACTTCAACTGCTAAGATGGTCTTGTAAGCCGAAAACCGGTTAACACAATAAAATTAATACTGTAAACAAAAGCAAACTAGTACTTTTCATTTATTATTGCTACTATAAAGACTAAAAACTAATATCATAAGAAATTTTGAAAAAAAAGAATAACTTTATACTTCAACTTGTTGATAAAACGAAACCACCGATATATTTGGACTGAAAAAATATATGAACATTCTGAAAGTTTTTTGATGCCAGCGTTACACATTTTATCATGAAATCATGAAAAAATTCCATGCAAAAAAATAAAATACCGTAAGAGTTGTGAAACTGTTCCACCTCTGTAACGGAAAATGTTATCACTGATGAATTTGCGTTCTGTTGGAGCCTGTAGAAACTTCCAGCGAGGAAGTTGTTAAGAAAGCTAAAAAATTAGATTTGGTAACATCTGAGACGTCATTATTGTAAGATGTCACCTATGAACACATTTTGTTCGCGAGAGACGCCGTGCACTGCCGTGCGCGAGTACATGCTTGCCGTTGCCGGTATTTTTGTTAGGACGGCTCTCCTTAATCCCAACGAGAATATCCCCTAACTGGAAAATTTTTTATCTGCAGTTCTTACTGACCGTTGGCCACTGCACCCATCACCCAAATCGGTGATAGACCATAGAAATGTAACTGCAGGTGTTTTCGGGCCACTACTTCCATTAAAGTCGAGCAAAATGTATTTGTGCATATGGTTCTATCAAACACAACTTTTTTCGACGTATATTATAAGACTGTTTTCCTCGCCAAGCAATCAGTGTATAGAACACAAAACTTCGTTCTTGCAGCTGCATTTTTTCTGTATTCCTTTAACAATTTTTGTCCACCATTACCCTTTCTGAGTCATAAACGAAGTGAGTGGAGAACACAAGAACATATGTCTCTCAACCAGAATAATCTTTTTTTTTTTTTTTCACTGCGATCGCCCTGTGGCCGGCCGGAGTGGCCGAGCGGTTCTAGGCGCTACAATCTGGAACCGCACGACCGCTACGGTTGCAGGTTCGAATCCTAACTCGGGCAACGAGTGCAAGAATTATCAGCAGCAGGTTTCCCTCTACGGGAAAGATTTTGTAGGTGGCTTTTGCACCATCTCATCACAGTTGTTACCAGTCCTCTTTACCGACAAATCAACCTTCACCAGAACTGGCATCATCAAATTGCTTAATCGTCTTCTGTGGACTATAGACAATCCTCAGGGAATAGTTTAGGCATGTCATTAGCACTGGTTCAGCATCAATATGTGGGCAGGGATTCTTGGCGACAATCTCGGCCTCTTCACGACGTGAATACCCGGCAATTCTGCTGCTTACAGTACGCTGCGTGAGTCACTCAGCCTGCAGCACACAAGGAATACAAGGCACGTGGTCAGAAGAAATTTCATTCGTCAGTGCCATCTACTGTGGCAACGATGCATTTCCGGACTCATGTTCTTCGGACCTTTTTTCCTCTATTTACAGTCAGGAATCCGTTCCTGCAGTTTGTCTGTTTTATTACTGTTCACTCTGTAAATTTCGTTATTTGCTACGCTTCCTGGTGTTGCAGATCTAATGACCAGCAGCGTTTTTTCCTTGAAAATTAAGGATACCTAAGTCCTACCATACACCTTAACAGTTACGTACAGCTTACGTTTACGGCACTTCGAAACTTTCAGAATAAAATCAAACTGGAGTTATACACAATGAAAAGGTGAAATGAGCGGGGATGTGGGAGTCATAAGGGAGTGAACGCGTTCTTGAAAGAAAAAGACTCCGCAACTTTATTTAACGCAAACAGTTTAGTAAACGATACATTAGATTATTCAGTTAAGCAAATGTAAATGATTATTAAACTGTATAAAATACATCAAATACTGTTAACACGCAAAAGGCGCCAAAAATGTATGATTGTCTAACACCCAAACAAATCTTTAAAAGCCCTAGTAAGTAAAGTTCCAGCTTAACATGAAAATTTATCTAAAAAACCAATGATTTAAACATACAATTTAACATCAAAATTATTTAAAAGGGTGACAATGATTGGATCAAAAGTTGCTATTAACAAAATGTTTCGCAGGTACCAGTAAAAAGATAGTTTAACGCCATAAAGCCTTTAAAAACAACAAAGATCTAATTATATAACGTAACATCAAAAATTTATTTTAATGGCACCAGTAATAAAATAGTCTAGCATCAAAAACCTTTAAATCTCTGCAGACCAAATTAAACAATGTAGTATTAAAATTTATTTTACGAGCGTCAATAATTAGAACAAACACTGTACCGGTCTATGGATTTAAACTTAATACAACCGCTACTTCCAATGACGTATGTTAAATTACAACTCAGATTTTATGCCGAGTAAGAACACCTAGCTCTCGACCTCAAAACTTTGCCTAGAAGCTGACATTAACATTCGATATCGCTCGCAAAGGTCGTCCCACTAGTTTTATTTTAGTTTCTCGTTGTGCACAGTGTCAGCCATATTGTGTATCTCTGATATGTGTACGTATCCTGTATTACAATAACTGATCTATAAGACCAGGAATATGTTTTTTTTTTTTTACGACGACATGTCACAGACAGGTCAGACATATTTTATCATTTCAGCATGCACTGTAGAATGGGTACAAAACCGAAATCATGACTGTGTAAAATAAGTGAACAATTAACAGTTAATTGGCGGAAATTCCTTCCAAAAAATTCTATGCGACTTTCGTCCCAGACGAAAGAAAAATTACTGAATTGTATTAGGCAGTATTATGGTCGGTATGGTTGGCAAAGGTAAATTTACAGGGATATGAGGTTGGTACGAATTAAGGCAGGCAGGAACACAGAGCAAGTCAGCACTGAATGGCTGCAAAAGCTGGAATGGTGCCTACAATATGCATTCGTACACATATTATGTGTATTCCTGTACAGAGGAGATATTTTTTGAAAGACGCTTGCCTGGTGTCGGCGGATAAATACATTATTGTAGTGACTGTGTTGTTCAGAATACGATGCAGGCGTGCCTGAAGGAACATTACATAATACTTCTGAACAACACAGGCACTGCAATATCGTACACATCAGATCGGTCCAAACACTACTTTTTGCCAGCTTGACTATTAGATGTGCTTTAGGCATGACGAATAATTACGAGTTTGAAGTTTTCATCATAAACGCGACGAATCCCTAAGATTGTTGATGAACTACGGACGTTACCGCTCTTTGGTCAAAACTGAATTTTACTTTTTGAGCATTATGATAGTCACTACCGAAATGAAATGTCAAGAATCCGAGACTGTTTATTGTTACCTGTTATACAATAATTTCCATAAAGTCGCAAAATCTAAGACGCGATCTGAACGAGAAGGAGACGAACCGCATTCGCGCTTCTGTCAAGCAACCGCTTACTACAGTACGTGTTTTTTCAATCGTGTTTCTAGCCAGCGGGACTCTACGTGACAGTGACTTCATCACGAGATCGCAGAACCCGACCGGTGCTGACGTTGGCGGCGTTCCCTGTAAATCACTGTGCCGGCGACGCCTGACAGGCTGTTTCCTTTGGCCACGCCTGGGAACAGTGGTTTTACGTGCCAGCCCACAAGCACATTTCTGCGACTGACCACTGGTCTTATGCAGCTGTCAAATTGCTACCACACGCTAAATCAGTCTCAGTGGCTCATGTCCCACCTCTGAGAATCCACCCACACGTCATAGTGCCAATTGCCGATGAAGAACCACGTATCGAAAAATAAAATTGAGAAAATTTCATCTGAAGTGGATTGAAAGTTAATGGTAGATAATGGCCGTCGACACTAGTGCTTCAGTTTGACACTTAAGTTAATTTCTTTTCTGCATAGTGTGAAAGTTTGTATATAAAACACTAAGCTTTATTTTGTCTACTTTGGAATATTATTTGATGTTTAAATGAAAGTATTTTATGATAGGATGGAAAGAATTATTAAAATATACTGTTGTTGCAAATTCTCTGATCGCAGCCACTTATTTAAGGAACTTTCATTTTGCGTAAACTATTATTTATTTACAAGTGCACCTATTTCGCTTTTGTAGCGGCTTTTGTGCTTCAGAATAACGACGTGGCTTTAGCTGTTTACGTACATAAACTAAATTTTCATACTAGTAAACCAGATTCTGAAATGATAGTTTCACGCTGTACCTTGAAGTCAACCAACGAATATTGTTAACTAAAGCATTTCACACAAAGAAATGAAAACTCCTTATCATCTACTGAAACGAAACTGAATGGTGACGTTTCCGATAACTTAAATGATAAGAGTGATAAGATAGTTTGTGATATTATCAAAAGAGCAACACTTCAATAACATTCTGACTTCAACAAAGTATCCAACACGTTAAGATAACAACTGTGGTACTTCGCACCTTTCTAACTAGCATTATTTACGGATGAAGCATAGGCTATTTGATTTGAATTACTGAGCTGAGATTTCATGAACAGAGACAGCTAAAGATAGTCTACATACCAGATGCGTTAAAATTACAACTACAATGATATAATTGTTTTGTTTAGTATTTGCTTTACATACACTGATCAGCCAGAAAATTATGACCACTCACCTAATAGCCGGTATGTCTGCTTTCGCAGTATGTCCACTTTTGGCACGGATAACAGCGGCAACGCGACGTGGCATGAAAGCAGTGACGCCTTGGTACGTTGCTTTAGTCAGCTAGCACCACATGTGCACACACATCTCACCTAATTCCCGTGAATTCCGAGGCAGGGGCGATGGGCTCTGACGCCACGTTAAGTCACATCCCAGATGTGTTTGATTGGGTTTAGATCTGGCGAGTTGGGGGCCAGCACATCAACTGGAACTCGCCACTGCGTTTCTCGAACCACTCCATCACACTCTGGGCTTTGCGTCATGGCGCATTATCTTGCTGAAAAATGCCACCAGCGTCGGGAAATATGATCATCATGAAGGAGTGTACATGGTCTGCAACCAACGTAAGATATTCCTTGGCCGTCACGGTGCCTTGCCCAAGCTCCACTGAGCCCTTGGATGGCCATGTGTATGTTCTTCAGAGCATAATGGAGCCACCACCAGCTTGTCTCTCTCCCACAGTAAATGTGTCAAGGAGCAATTACCTTGGAAGACGACGGATTCGCATTCTCCCATCGGCATGATGAATAAGGTATCGAGATTTATCACACCACGCGATCCTCTGCCACTGCGGCAACGTCCAGTGCCGATGGTCGCGTGTCCATTTCGGTGTTCGAAATCGTGGTGTTAAGAAACTTTATAGAAGTTCTGCAAGGTTCGCAAGAGAGCTTCTGTAAAGTTTGGAAGGTAGGAGACGAGATACTGGCAGAAGTAGAGCTGTGAGGACGGGTCGTGAGTCGTGCTTGGGTAGCTCAGATGGTAGAGCACTTGCCCGCGAAAGGCAAAGGTCCCGAGTTCGAGTCTCGGTCCGGCATACAGTTTTAATCTGCCAGGAAGTTTCTTATCAGCGTACACTCCGCTGCTCATTCTCGTGGTGTTAACATTGGCACACGCATGGTTCGACGGCTGCGGAGGCGCGTGTTCGCTGCACTGTGTGTTGAGACACACTTGTACTCTGCCCAGCATTAAAACTCACGGCCTGTCCTGTTTTACCAGTATGTCCAGGCTACGACGTCCGACATTCGTAATGAGGGTGGCCGTCCAACCCCACGACATCTGGACGCGGTTTCACCCTGGTTTCGCCACTTGTTGAAGACACTCGCCACGCCACTCCTCCAACATCTGACAAGTTGTGGAGAGCCTCCGAGCCATCATAATATGCCGTCGGTAAAACTCACACAGACCGCGTGCCTTCCCCATTCTACAGACATACAGCAGTCTCACTGATGCTACATGCACCGTGCTTATGTCCGACTAGCAGTCATTTCTCGCCAGGTTACGCTGTTATAGGCTAGACGGGTTTATATCGATAGCAGGTCGGTGATCATAACATTATGGCTTATCAGTGTATGTATAAAGTGGTTGCACTGAATTATTGATCTGAGTTTCAGCTGTCCGCAGCTCGTGGTCGTGCGGTAGCGTTCTCTCTTCCCGCGCCCGGGTTCCCGGTTTCGATTCCCGACGGGGTCATGGATTTTCTCTGCCTCGTGATGACTGGGTGTTGTGTGATGTCCTTCGGTTAGTTAGGTTTAAGTAGTTCTAAGTTCTAGGGGACTGATGACCATAGATGTTTAGTCCCATAGTGCTCAGTGCCATTTGAACCTTTTTTTTTTTTTTGAGTTTCAGGATATAAATAACATTTTCGCTTACTTCGAAACGATGCTTTGTTTACACACTAAGCACATATGTAGATAATTCTTAAGGAAGTTGTATGTAGTAGAGGCATTTTCTGGTTTTCTCATAACGGAATAAAATTTGAGTTTTTCTCTTGAGTTTGCAATGTATTTTGGGAGAGGGAGTTGGAAAATAAGTTTCCCCTGTCGTCTGTGGGCAGAGAGTTGTGTGATATGGGCAAAAGACGGTGAACGCGCACGTGCAAGACACCGATACACCATTGTATAGAGGTCGACCGCAATCAAGCAGATGGCGCTGTCGCAGTGCCTGCGCTAAGTGGTGACCAGCCGTTCAGTCCTTTCCCAGAGCAATGCAGAGAAGGTGCGTTTTGGAGTGGTGGTCACAGGCGGAAGTGACAGCTGTTATCCGCTATGAATGGGCACGTGGAGTATCAGGCACAGAAATTCATAACCGCCTTGTTGAGGTGTATGGGTCAGGTGTGATGTCGAGGCAAATGATGCGGAGGTAGTGCCAGCAATTCAGTGATGGACGTCAGGAAGTGCAGGACATACCGAGACCTGGACGGACGCGCACGGCCACTACAGATGCAAATGTCAGGAAGGTGGATGACATGATTAAAGCGAACCGGCGTATCACCATCGATGGAGTAGCGGCAGAACTTGGAATCGGACATGAGCGAGCTCACAAGATCATCCACGACATTCTTCGATGCAGAAAGGTGTCAGCAAGATGGGTGCCCCGCCAACTGACCCCGACACACATGGAAGAACGCATGGCTTTGTCTGGGACAGCTCGTGCGTTACCATGAATCTGGCAATGACGTTCTGTTTCGGATTGTGAGGTGGAATGAAACGTGGGTCCACCATTATACGCCCGATTCGAAGGCCTCATCCATGGAGTGGCAACATCCGTCATCACCTGTACGAAAGAAGTTTAAAAGCTCTCCATCTGCAGGTAAAGTGCTACTCACCGTTTTCTGGGACGCCAAAGGAGTTTAGCTGCTGGACTTTCTGGAGGATGCAACAATCAGTGCTATGCAGAACTGTGCCACTCTGTCGAAATTGAAAGAGGCGATTCTAAAAAGCGGACTCCCCTCAAGATCTGGCGTTCTGATGTTGGATGACAATGCGGGACCACACACGGCGACGGCAATGCAAAACCATATTGCAACTCTGGGTTGGGAGCGCCTACACCATCCGCCTTACAGTCCGGATCTCGCACCAAGTGACTTCTATCTGTTTCCTGCTTTGAAAAAGACTCTCGGCTGAAGGCGCTTTGGCAGCAATGCTGACGTCAAACAAGCCGCTCAACGCTTTTTCCGTATGCAACGCCCTGATTTTTTCCTGGAAGGCTTTTCGAAGCTTATGAAGCGGTATGACAGATATCTCAATCTACATGGAAATTATGAAGAAAAATAAAGATGTGTCTTATCTTTAATGTCTCAATCTCTTTTTTTTCCTTTTACACATAACTTTGACCACAGTCGACAGGTAAACTTATTTTCCAACTCCCTCTCGTAATTTACTTGCACCAGAGTTCTTAACGCCACCGATCTAACATACAAATGTACCTTATAATATAATTATGTTTGCATATGTAATTATAACGGCGTTGGGAGAGCCAGTCCTGACAAAACTCTACCATCTGGTGAGCAAGTAGTATGAGACAGGGGAAATACCCTCATACTTCAAGAAGAATACAATAATTCCAATCCCAAAGAAAGCAGGTGTTGACAGATGTGAAAATTACCGAACTATCAGTTTAATAAGTCACAGCTGCAAAATACTAACGCGAATTCTTGGATGGAAAAACTGATAGAAGCCGACCTCGGAGAAGATCAGTTTGGATTCCGTAGAAATATTGCAACACGTGAGGTAATACTGACTCTACGACTTATCTTAGAAGAAAGATTAAGGAAAGGCAAACCTACGTTTCTAGCGTTTGTAGACTTTGGGAAAACTTTTGACAATGTTGACTGGAATACTCTCTTTCAAATTCTAAAGGTGGCAGGGGTAAAATACAGGGAGCGAAAGGCTATTTACAATTTGTACAGAAACCAGATGGCAATTATAAGAGTCGAGGGGCATGAAAGGGAAGCATTGGTTGGGAAGGGAGTGAGACAGGGCTGTAGCCTCTCCCCGATGTTATTCAACCTGTATATTGAGCAAGCAGTAAAGGAAACAAAAGAAAATTCGGAGTAGGTATTACAATCCGTGGAGAAGAAATAAAAACTTTGAGGTTTACCGATGACATTGTAATTCTGTCAGAGACAGCAAAGGACTTGGAAGAGCAGTTGAACGGAATGGACAGTGTCTTGAAAGGAGGGTATAAGATGAACATCAACAAAAGCAATACGAGGATAATGGAATGTATTCGAATTAAGTCAGGTGGTGCCGAGGGAATTAGATTAGGAAATGAGACACTTAAAGTAGTAAAGGAGTTTTGCTATTCGGGGAGCAAAATAACTGATGATGGTCGAAGTAGAGAGGATATAAAATGTAGACTGGCAATGGCAAGGAAAGCGTATCAGAAGAAGAGAAATTTGTTAACATCGAGTATAGATTTAAGTCTCAGGAAGTCGTTTCTGAAAGTATTTGTATGGAGTGTAGCCCTGTATGGAAGTGAAACATGGACGTTAACAGTTTGGACAGGAAGAGAATAAAAGCTTTCGAAATGTTGTGCTACAGAAGAATGCTGAAGATTAGATGGGTAGATCACATAACTAATGAGGAGGTACTGAACAGAATTGGGGAGAAGAGGAGTTTGTGGCACAACTTGATAAGAAGAAGGGACCGGATGGTAGAACATGTTCTGAGGCATCAAGGGATCACAAATTTAGCGTTGGAGGGCAGCGTGGAGGGTAAAAATCGTAGAGGGAGACCAAGAGATGAGAATACACTAAGCAGATTCAGAAGGATGTAGGTTGCAGTAAGTACTGGGAGATGAAGCAGCTTGCACAGGATAGAGTAGCATGAAGAGCTGCATCAAACCAATCTCAGGACTGAAGACAACAACAACAACAACATGTATTATTAGAACATAGATTTCAAATAGAATGGCGAGACGATGTTGAAATTGTAAAGTTCGAACGACGATAGATTTCAGTTAGAATTTCGAGCCGATATTAGCATTGTAAATACCGATCGACCGTTAATACAATGTAATGCAATTGCGAAACAGAATGGATCGTAAAAATGGATGTATATATTTAGCTCTGGGTTGACATTACTGTAATTGATATTGGTTAAATATGACGTCTTTGAGTAGAAACTTCGCTACTGAAAGAAACTGTAGTCAACAGAGCGTAAATTACGTGTCGACTATTACTTCCAAAGTGCAGCATTAATGTTGCACTTTATGTTTTTAAACTTCATTCCCAGCGTGACGTTGCCGTCAAGAGTCCAGAGGTAGCGTTAAATTACCTGCAGATTCTTCGGAAAAAATAAAATACCCATCGAATTAACAGAATAACTGGCAAGAATACGCTCATGAATAGTTTATTTAGAGACACTTACCTAGAATCGAGTAACTTCTCCTTTCTCTCTGATGTCAGTAGGTGCTCATCGTAGCGCTGGCTCCATCTACAACGCTAACGCTGGCAGCCGAAATGATGCATGATAGCTCTACCGCCGTCTACCTCTATAGAATGTTGCTCAAAGCCAGGCGCTAATCCAGGGTTCGCTTTGGAAAAGCAATCATTATTATTCTCTGCTTCTGCTCAAATGTAACTTCCTTTCACGCTTAACTGGAACATGCCTGTAATTTTAGTAACAACAACATTATAATGTATAAAACATTTTAATGTAATAATAATAATAATGATAATAATTTGTTTACATCAGTGCTTAGTACATCGCTTTAGTATAACGTCCAAAAAATTGGAACTCATAGAAACATTGCTTGTTAAAAGCATACGTCAGAAAATTTGAGAAGTAGATGTATCCCACAGTTATTTTAAGAACTACGATAACAACAGACTCTCCCAAATCCATATAATATTGAAGTGTGTAACGTCCCCTTAGAAAAATTATAAATGACTGTGCTGATGAACCTCTTACGTTATTTGATTTTCAAACAGCTGAGCAAAACTGAACGTACTCAGACGTTTTTCTATTTACTTATTCTGACCATCACTAAACTGCCACACAAAATTTTTTATTAGCGCAACGCAATCTGACTTTCAATATTCCCTACAAAAGAATGACCCTAACTAGCAATAACCTATACCTTTCATGAATCACTTGCTTCACAAAAATCTTCGTTACAGCGAGTGCCAACACTGCCAGCTAAATGAAAGATTCTAGCTACTGAAGGCAGTAACTACTGATAGGCATAGTTAGCAAATGAAAGATTTTGATAGAGAAGAAACAATGTAGTTAACTTAAAAGTCATAATATATATATCGGTTCATGACATCCAGTCTTACAAATTTCGTTTTTCTTAGGGACACACGTCCAGATCGTCTGCTCTCAAAACTCTGCCATCTCTCTCCCCACATCCACCACTGCTGGCGGCTCACCTCCAACTGCGCAACGCTACGCGCTGTTCCAATCCAACTGCCCAACACTACAATCGTGAATATTCCAACAATGTCAACCAGCCACAGACTGCACACAGCACAGTCAGTGATTTTCATACAGAGCGCTAGGTGACGTTACCAACAAAAAAACCTAAACAGCCTACTTACAAGTGCTTACCCACAGTCATTAGGATTTTACTAACCACAACGACTTAAGTCTCCAGACCATCTGTTACGCCCCAGAATAGTATCCCAAGCAGACACTAAAAATTCGTCCAGGTTCTACCTTCGTGGCTCCCAGAAGCCCAACTGCCTATGTTAGTGACCAGTAGACTGCCAGCTACGGGGAAATGCTGAGCGAGTTGCGGCAAAGATGGAAGCTATCGCTGTACAGGAGAACAACCGAGTGCCCAAGTCTGCGAGCGAAGCAAAATGACGCCGTGTAAGCCAAGAGATACCGTCATACTAGTGACAAAGCAGAGTTTCGAAGAAAGGCTACGTACAACGCAATTTTATTCAGGTGCCGAGCCAGAAAAAAAAAAAAAAAAAAAAAAAAAAAAAAAAAAAAAAAAAAAAAAAAAAAAAAAAAAAGGTTCAAATGGCTCTGAGCACTACGGGACTTAACATCTGAGGTCATCAGTCCCCTAGAACTTAGAACTACTCACACCTAACTAACCTGAAGACGTCACTCACATCCAAGCCCGAGGCAGGATTCTAACCTGTGACTGTAGCAATCGCGCCTAGAACCGCTCGGCCACCGGTTGAGCCAGCAGAAGATAACATTTGAAAGATGAAGTTGCGGAAGTCTGAAGTCACTAGGAGAGTTTACAGCGAAGGAAAAACCGGGACACATGATGCGATAGCCGTCACCACCGCCACAGAGCGCACAGGAAGCGCTAATATAAATACCCCAGCCTTCTTATCAAATGTGAGTGCCGGTTTCTGTTGCTGACGGCCGACTGCCCAATGTGTAGTCTCAGCTCGGGTGACAGATGGATTTATACAGTGAGAGAGGAGACTATGTAGGTCGAACTTTAGCACGCCTAGCTGTATTCAGTCGTCTAAGGAGCCGCGAGTCCTGTTGTCAGCTTTCGAGGCAGCACTGCTGGGGCACGAAGGGCACTGCTGAAGCATTAATCTGACCGGAATGCTGTCAGTCATCCGCCTTCAAGAAATTGACCACCACTGCAGCTCATCCCATTCCTGTGGCAGACACCAACGCTGTTGACTCCTATCTATTAAGCAGAGGTTGAGAGCCAATGAATGCTTCAGGTGGACCTGGGTCGATCTTCCTGAGTGTAAATCTTCGACGTTCGCGGGAACAGTTTGGAGATCGATTCGTAGAGCTAGAGGCTGCTGGTTCCGTGTTGCTGCGTCGGCCGCATTGCTGCGTGTCGGCTGCTTGCCGGCTTTCCTTCAGTGACGAGGCACTGTTCCACCAGTCTGACTACGGCTCAGCACTTCGGAAGACAATTATCTATTACATAGTAATACATGCGTTTTTCGGTGAAGTTTCTTTGGCACTGTCGAGCGCAGTCAGGAAGTTACCACTGCATCCCGCCCGATTCACTCCTGGCGACTGTAGGAATTTGGGACTGGATCTCTATATATCGCTAAGTGAGAGTGAAAATGAAGAGAATGTTATTTATTTCTGTCGATCCCGTCTACACTCGGTAAAGTCACTCATATTTTACTTTTATTGGTGGAGGATCTTTTCCTTTCTCTCTTCTCTTACTCATCTTCCTGTGGTTGCCTGTTTTCACATACCGTGTCGGATTTATTGTTGTATGCCTTCAGCCGACTTTATCACTGGCGGTCAAAAATGGTTCAAATGTCTCTAATCGCAATGGGACTTAACATCTGAGGTCATCAGTCCGCTAGACTTAGAACTACTTAAACCTAACTTACCTAAGGACATCACACACATCCATGCCCGAGGCAGGATTCGAATCTGCGACCGCAGCAGCAGCACGGTTCCGGACTGAAGCGCCTAGAACCGCACGGCCACAGCGGCCGGCCTGGCGGTCAGGTCGCAAACTTTCACGTAAGGAGTTGAAGAGTATTCTGAATTAAAGGCAGTTCGTAATTTTCCAGACTCTCTGAGTATTTTAGAGCCTTTGATGCTATTTTATTCTCCAAAATCAATAACTTTCAAGGAAACATCACCAACCTGACTGCATATTTTAAGGAGAAGAAAAGCACACTAGCAAAATGTCAGCCTCAGGAATCGATTTCGCGAGAAAATTTAGGCCATAATTTTGAAAGCACGTTGTAATGGCCTTCTGAAAGTACAGCTTTTAAAACTTCTCTTGCATCAGTTGTTTGTCACTCGCTCCGCCCCTTTGCAGAATGTTAGGTTTTAGAAAATCGAATTAGGTTTTAGAAAATCGAATTTGACAATTGTAGGCCAGATATACTGTACACTTTTTAGGGGTCCTAGAATTGAAGGAGGCCTCAGCCGAGCGAGTTTCAAAACTGGTAGGTCTCTGAACCGAATCTCACTGCCAGTAGCTATTTATCGTTCCCATGTAATTCTAACAGATTTGTTATGATCATTTTGAGTATCAATATTTAAGCATTTATTTGATATTTTCCTAAATTTTAACGCGAGAAAAGGAAATTGTAAAATAGAAAAAGGACACACGAGACATTTCAATCAAATCATTATAGTCATTTTGTTTGTATTATTGTATCTACATTTGTGAGATATGTAATGTGTAACCTATGCATCACTGCACGCATCATGATGATACTGAGCGTAGAAACGTGGGAAACAATAATTATTGCTCCATGCAGCGGATATAATGAATACTGAATTCTAGTGTAACCATATTTTTTTCAATGTGTCGATGCAAAACAAACTTGGTTTACATTAATGAGCTGTTCTAAGTCGTAGTACAATTCGCGGCGTACCACACTTATTGAAGCATAGCACCAAACAGTGGTGTAGATGACTCATAAAAGGAAACGGTGCTCGCAGCAAAAGTCGGTCCATAGTCCTCCCACATAGGTAAGTAAACGCTTACTCACCCGGCTGTAGACTTTGAATATTAGCAATCACACGAAGTATGCGAGCACCACTAAAATTTTCAAACTTGATTTTCTCGAAAACGGTGGAGAGTTTCGTTTTCCATTTTACATCTTTTGAATTCCTAGCCGTGCCTTACAAACGTTGTTAATATGGATCAAATTACTCAGGTATAGCATCACTTCATAACCTGAATTATCGCTTTGGCCTGCGAAAGCGCAGCATTGTATATAATATCGTTGGCTTGTTAGCGTTCCGTGATGTTTAACGCCCTTGTGTATTCCGTGACTTTACTAATGATTTTTTTTTATGATAGTAGATTTGACTACGAAAGGGCGTATTTTAAAAGGAGGTGTACTTCTACTGTTAAAAAAAAGACGGCCGTCATTGATTCGAGATATAAGAAAATATTAATTTTTGTCAGTACACGATCTTGTAAGGAACTGAATATATAATATCTCAATAACGGAGCACTGAGAAGAACGTTTTTATGAAATAATACTTAATTATTATCTTAAAAGGTAATATGTTTCTCATTTCTGAAGTGAAAATTATTCTCATCTTTCCTCTCCTAGTAATTACGATACAAAGTGCAAGCAAGCAGAAGATTTAGTATTTTGAATGCTAGGTAGTACTGTGCGATCCCTGTTTAACAACACGTCTGTTGGAATGAACAGATTCTCTTTTGTGAAAATTTGCGGAACTTGTTACCTACCGACACAGGCTATCCTAGTTGTTCAGAATCGTATCGATCTGACTTGCTCTTTTAACAACAGCGTCAATAAGTTTTCAGAGCTGCATTACGACGCAGATCTTGAAAAACTGCTTCTTATGCAGGCTGCTAAGAAGAACTTTAACCTTGGGTTCTCTCGACTGCACTCCGGATACACCACGCATTACTGTAAAATTAATTCACACACCAAAAAAAGTTTTGCGTCATCAGGGTTCCCAGAACTTCTGAAGATAGACATTGTATCACAGACACAGTCCCTCTGACTGTTCAGAGATGTCACTAAACCCCCCCCAAAGATGTAAACAACCAAGCATGAGCAGCACCTATCAGACGGAGGGGATCCGACAGCCGATCAGTTCCAGTTATTCCACCTGGAAGGAGGTACACGGCTCGCGTTGTCTGCAGTCCAGCCATGCCTTGACGGTCAGTACCACAGTTCGACGGCGTCCGCATTGTTACTTTGTGCCAGGAAGGGTTCTCAACAAGGGAAGTGTCCAATTGTCTCGGAGTGAACAAAAGCGATGTTGTTCGAGCATGGAGGAGACACAGAGAGACGGGACCTATGGATGACAGGCCTCTCTCAGTCCGCCCAAGGGCTACTATTGCAATGGATGACCGCCACCTATGGATTACGGCTTGGAGGAACACTGACAGCAACGCCACCATGTTGTATAATGCTTTTCATGCAGCCACGGGACGTCGTGTTGCGACTCAGTGTGCGCAGTAAGCTCCATAGTGCGCAGCTTCCCTCCCAGTGTCCATTGCGAGGTCAATCTTTGCAACCACGACACCATGCAGCGCGGTACAGATGGGAACAATAGCGTGCGGAATGGATTGGCATCACGTTCTCTTCTCCGATGAGTGTCACATATGCCTTCAACCAGACAACCTTCTGGTGCAGCAAGGTGGAGGTTCCCCTACAGTTTTGGGGGGCATATGTTGCGCCGACGTACGCCGCTGGTGGTCATGGAAAGCGCCGTAGTGTCTGCACGATACGTGAATTCCATCGCTCGACCGATAGTGCAACCATACCGGCAGCATATTGACGAGGCATTCGTCTTCATGGACATAATTCGCGGCCCCATCCTGCACATCTCGTGATTGACTTCCTTCAGGATAACGACATCGCTCGACTAGTGTGACTAGCATCTTCTCCAGAACCCTATCGAACATGCCTGGGATAGATTGAAAAGGGCTGTTTCTGGACGACGTGACCCGCCAACCACTCTGAGGGATCTACGCAGAATCGCCGTTGAGGAGTGTGACAATCAGAACCAACAATGCCTTGACGAACTTGTGGGTAGTATGCCACTACGAAAACAGGCTTGCATCAATGCAAGAGGACGTGCTACTGGGTATTAGAGGTACCGCTGTGTACAGCAATGTGGATCACAACCCTCTGAAGGTCTCGCTGTTTGGTGGTACAATATGCAATGTGTGGTTTTCATGAGCAATAAAAATAGCGCAAATGATATTTATGTTGATTCCAATTTTCTGTACAGGCCCCGGAACTCTCGGTACCGAGATGACGCAAAACTTTTTTTTGATGTGTGTAATTTACTGTTTTTCAGCAAAGAAAACACTAATTAAGGTCCACAGCACTAAATATTTTATTTTTGATGAGTAGGTCATTTTCAGTTTTCATATTCAAAGGTAACACCAAAGGACAGACTTATTTGAATCATTTAATGCTAGGAAGGAAAGAGGACCTGTTAAGAGTAGGGAACAGTAGTTACAATTAATTTTGCAGCGGAAAGTTGCGAAGCTGCCTGTCTGTTTCTTCTTTTTGCTCTTATGAGCAATAATAATTTTTCTTGTGGTCAAGGGAAGGTCATTAGAGGGGAAGTTCGTTCGGTCGCCTTGTGAGTGCGAAGTACTGTACAGCGGAGTGACAAGCAGAGCCCTCTTACTCGCGAGAAATTCAGGGGGAGGGAAGAGGTGCGGGACGAAGAAACATCTGCCCAACATGTTTTGAAATCTTGTTCGAGAACACATGTTACTCTACGCGATAAATAGTAAGTAATATGAGTACATACACTACTGGATATTAAAATTGCTGCACCAAGAAGAAATGCAGATATAAACGGGTATTCATTGGACAAATATATTATACTAGAACGGACATGTGATTACATTTCACGCAATTTAGGTGCATAGATCCTGAGAAATCAGTACCCAGAACAACAAGCTCAGGCCGTAATAACGGCCTTGATACACCTGGGCATTGAGTCAAACAGAACTTGGGTGGTGTGTACAGATACAGATGCCCATGCAGCTTCAACACCATAGCACAGTTCATCAAGAGTAGTGACTGGCGTATTGTAACGAGCCAGCTGCCCGGCCACTATTGACCAGACGTTTTCAATTGGTGAGAGATCTGGAGAATATGCTGGCCAGGGCAGAAGTCGAACATTTTCTGTATCTAGAAAGGCCCGTACAGGACCTGCAACATGCGGTCGTGCATTATCCTGCTGAAATGTAGGGTTTCGTAGGAATCGAATGAAGGGTAGAGCCGCGGGTTGAAACACATCTGAAATGTAACGTCCACTGTTCAAAGTGCCGTCAATGCGAACAAGAGATGACCGAGATGAACCAATGGCACCCCATACCATCACGCCGGGTGATACGCCAGTATGGCGATGACGAATACACGCTTCCAATGTGCGTTCAACGCGATAATCGCTGTGAATAGTTGCAGAACAGTTCAGAGTAAATTTGAGTCTCGTAACAAATAAATACCCCACTCATACGGTTATAGTTGGCGGGGACTTCAACATTCCCTCGATATGTTTGCAAAAATACTTGTTCAAAGCCGGTAGTAGGCAGAAAACATCTTCCGAGATTGTCCTAAATGCTTTCTCCGAAAATTATTTCGAGCAGTTAGTCCACGAACCCACGCGAATTGTAAATGGTTGCGAAAACACACTTGACCTCTTAGCCACAAACAATCCAGAGCTAATAGAGAGCATCATGACTGATACAGGGATTAGTGATCACAAGGTCGTTGTAGCTAGGCTCAATACCGTTTCTTCCAAATCCACCAGAAAGAAACGCAAAATAATTTTATTTAAAAAAGCGGATAAAGTGTCACTAGAAGCCTTCCTAAGAGACAATCTCCATTCCTTCCGAACTGACTATGCAAATGTAGACGAGACGTGGCTCAAATTCAAAGATATAGTAGCAACAGCAATTGAGAGATTCATACCTCATAAACTGGCAAGAGATGGAACTGATCTCCCACGGTACACAAAACAGATCCGAACGCTGTTGCAGAGGCGACGGAAAAAGCATGCGAAGTTCAGGAGAACGCGAAATCCCAAAGATTGGCTAAAATTTACAGACGCGCGAAATTGGGCACGGACTTCAATGCGAGATGCCATTAATAGCTTCCACAACGAAACATTGTCTCGAAATTTGGTAGAAAATCCGAAGAAATTCTGGTTGTATGTAAAGTACACAAGCGGCAAGACGCAGTCAATACCTTCGCTGCGCAGTGCCGATGGTACTGTTACCGACGACTGTACCGCTAAAGCGGAGTTATTGAACGCAGTTTTCCGAAATTCCTTCACCAGGGGACGCGAATGGAATAGTCCAGAATTTGAAACACGAACAGCTGCTAGCATGAGTTTCTTAGAAGTAGATACCTTAGGGGTTGCGAAGCAACTCAAATCGCTTGATACGGGCAAGTCTTCAGGTCCAGATTGTATACCGATTAGGTTCCTTTCAGATTACGCTGGTACAATAGCTCCCTACTTAGCAATCATATACAACCGCTCGCTCACCGATAAATCTGTACCTACAGATCGGAAAATTGCGCAGGTCGCACCAGTGTTTAAGAAGGGTAGTAGGAGTAATCCATCTAACTACAGACCTATATCACTGACGTCGGTTTGCAGTAGGGTTTTGGAACATATACTGTATTCAAACATTATGAATCACCTCGAAGGGAACGATTTATTGATACGTAATCAGCATGGCTTCAGAAAACATCGTTCTTGTGCAACGCAGCTAGCTCTTTATTCGTACGCAGTAATGGCCGCTATCGACAGGGGATCTCAAGTTGATTCCTTATTTCTAGATTTCCGGAAAGCTTTTGACACCGTTCCTCACAAGCGACTTCTAATCAAGCTGCGGGCCTATGGGGTATCGTCTCAGTTGTGCGACTGGATTCGTGATTTCCTGTCAGGAAGGTAGCAGTTCGCAGTAATAGACGGCACATCATCGAGTAAAACTGAAGTGATATCAGGTGTTCCCCAGGAAAGCGTCCTGTGACCTCTGCTGTTCCTGATCTATAGAAATGACCTGGTTGACAATCTGAGCAGTTCTCGTAGGTTGTTCGCAGATGATGCTGTAATTGACCGTCTAGTAAGGACATCCGAAGACCAGTATCAGTTGCAAAGCGATTTAGAAAAGATTGCTGTATGGTGTGGCAAGTTGCAGTTGACGCTAAATAACGAAAAGTGTGAGGTGATCCTCATGAGTTCCAAAAGAAATCCGTTGGAATTCGATTACTCGATAAATAGTACAATTCTCAAGGCTGTCAATTCAACGAAGTACCTGGCTGTTAAAATTACGAACAACTTCAGTTGGAAAGAGCACACAGATAATATTGTGAGGAAGGCTTACACTACACTAGTTCGTTCTCTGTTAGAATATTGCTGCGCGGTGTGGGATCATTACCAGGTGGGATTGACGGAGGACATCGAAAGGGTGCAAAAAAGGACAGCTCGTTTTGTATTATCACGTAATAGGGGAGAGAGTGTGGCAGATGTGATACGCGAGTTGGGATGGAAGTCTTTAAAGCGAAGACGTTTCTCGTCGCGGTGAGATCTATTTACGAAATTTCAGCCACCAACTTTCTCTTCCGAATGCGAAAATATTTTGTTGAGCCCAACCTAGATAGGTAGCAATGATCAGCAAAATAAAATAAGAGAAGTCAGAGCTCGAAGAGAAAGGTTCAGGTGTTCGTTTTTCCCGCGCGCTGTTCGGGAGTGGAATGGTAGAGAGATAGTATGATTGTGGTTCGATGAACCCTCCGCCAAGCACTTAAATTTGAATTGCAGAATAATCATGTAGATATAGATGTAGATGTAGAAACACGGATGCGACCATCATGATGCTATAAACAGAACCTGGATTCACCCGAAAAAATGACGTTTTGTCATTCGTGCACCCAGGTTCGTTGTTGAGTGCACCATCGCAGGCGACGCTGTCTGTGATGCAGCGTCAAGGGTCTACGAGGTGATAGTCCATGCTGCAGCAAACGTCATCGAACTTTTGGTGCAGATGGTTGTTGTCTTGCAAACGTCCCCATCTGTTGACTCAGAGATCGAGACGTGGCTGCACGATCCGGTACAGCCATGCGGATAAGATGCCTGTCATCTCGACTGCTAGTGATACGAGGCCGTTGGAATCCAGCACGGCGTTCCGTATTACCTTCCTGAACCCACCGATTCCGTATTATGCTATGAGTCATTGGATCTCGACCAACGCGAGCAGCAATGTCGCGATACGATAAACCGCAATAGCGATAGACTACAATACGACCTTTATCAAAGTCGGAAACGTGATGGTACGCATTTCTCCTCCTTACACGAGGCATCACAATTACGTTTCACCAGGCAACGCCGGTCAACTGCCGTTCGTGTGTGAGAAATCAGTTGGAAACTTTCCTCATGGCAGCACGTTGTAGGTGTCGCTACCGACGCCACTCTTGTGTGAATGCTCTGAAAAGCTTATCATTTGCAGATCACAACATCTTCTTCCTGTCGGTTAAATTTCGTATCTGTAGCACATCTTCTTGGTGTAGCAATTTTAATGGCCGGTAGTGTAATATGTGAACCTCAAATATACGTTTAGTGTTATTTTAAAGTTTATAGCAGATGAGAACGGAAATCCTTACTCGACCTTGTGTAGGAGTCAGTGGATATAGCGAATGCCATAGAATATATTGTAAAAAAGCCCCTCATTGTTTGGCTGCATTTTATCGATGCGCCAACGAGTGAAAAAATGTTTGTTTTGGGTGACAGGATGAGCGATATCTGTAGCAAGTAGGTCGCGAGACAGATAAGGGAGTGAGCGGGTGAGGCGGCGTTTCACACGGCAGGCGTCGCCCACGGGATTCGGACATGGCCCGCTCTCACGTGAGTACCCGCCGCCTCTTATCCGCCGCCCGCCGGCCACGTCGCACAGGCCGCAGCGCGCCTAGACGTCTATTCGGAGACGAACTGCGACGAACGCCGCGCTCAGCTCCGACGTCCAGCAGAGCGTACGGGTGAAGTTCGAAAAGTAAGTTGTAGTCAATTACTTACTGAGCCTGGAACATCTATTGATCAAGGCGTTGTACAATACACCGCGAAACGGTAACGTGACTGCTATTTTGTCTAAAACTGACATGGTGAGACCGTGAATGTGTACAATTAATGTAGGTTAATTCTTACAGAGAAGAAAACAGCAACCAGCCACTATTAATACTGCTATTTATTTAGGTAAATAGCGCCGTTACCGGTTTCGAACTGGAAAGTTCATTATCAGACGGCTGTTCGCATGATTTTCAAGATACAATCGAAAACGGGCAATAATGTAAAGTGTATCTTGAAAATCATGTGATCAGCCGTCTGATGATGAACGTTCCAATTCGAAACCGGTAACGGCGCTATTTACCTAAATAAATAGCAGTATTAATAGTGGCTGGTTGCTGTTTTCTTATATGTAAGAATTAACCTACGGTAACGTGACTGTTTGTCTACGTGGCCATCAAAATCTCATCTGAATGTTCCGCTGATATTACAGATGAATGACAATAATTATCCGGCACCTTTGAACGAACAACGTTTACAGATCTTCATCGTAGTTTCCCACAACTGTATTTGTGAAACGAATTTGGCTTTCCCAAGCCGAATATTTTACTTCGTATTGTTACCTTGACAGTGTGTCAGCATCAACGTACGATATTCTACGGACATCCACATACTTATGAAAATATGTCTTACATTTGATATGTTTTATGAACATTGATTTGTCAGGACAAAGCTAGCCGTTGAGTGCTTATTTTTCTTGTAATGCATGTCTTCCTGTGTCTCAGGAAATTCTTATCACGGAGAGCGGCATTTCAGACAGGCTATAAGGCCTGACTGCATTTTGTCTGCTTTATAGCGATAATATAGTCGATTATCATTCCTCCAAACGAAACGATGCTTTCGAATTTATTATGTTGTTAAAACTTCCTATTGCAGATATATGCTTTGATAATAATAAGAATAAGGAAGGAAAAACTGTAGAACGGAAACAGTGTGCTTAAAGAAATGTCGCTGTGTGTTGAGTTTTATACGATAATGGGACATGATAACTGTGTAAATTAGTTTCACATCGTTATGCAGTGCCTTGATCGATAGATGTTTCGTCTAATGATTGGCTATAACTTACTTTATTAATTCATGTACAGTTGCTTAGTCATAGGGCTATCTGCGTACTGTGACGGCAATTTGCACGTCCACAGGATTACATATGACCAAGATGGACAGCCTACGTGTGAAAGATGTCTCACAAACAAAGAATAAAGCTTGCTCCCTGCAGTAGATAGTGAACATGAACACTAGACGTATTTTACGATCCTCTACTTATTATATACTTGGTTTCAACGGCTATGAGATGTGTTCTTCAAGATGTAAATAATGAATTTAGTAGAGTACATTATCGGATATCCAATTAGATAACTTTTTCTGTGTTTGAAGCACAGTCAGCACAATATGCATGTGTTCTACTATAGTACTATACTACGTTTTGTGTGTAGATATTTCTTACTCGTATTGTGATAACTGTTTTAATTTCGACACCAGTCGAGTTGTGTTACTTGGATAGCTCTGGTTTCTGTTCGGTATGGAATGAACGCAATATTTAAAATTTCCTCTAGCATTAAATCTTTTCTGGTTACAATGTAAGATGCACAGTTCAGACTAGGTGCATGCATTTTTTGGTATTTTTTATACATAAGAGGTGTTGTTGTTGTTGTGGTCTTCAGTTCTGAGACTGGTTCCATGCAACTCTCCATGCTACTCTATCCTGTGCAAGTTTCTTCATGTCCCAGTACCTACTGCAGCCTACATCCTTCTGAATCTGCTTAGTGTATTCATCTCTTGGTCTTCCTCTACGATTTTTACCCTCCACGCTGCCATCCAATACTAAGTTGGTGATCCCTTGATGCCTCAGAACATGTCCTACCAACCGATCCCTTCTTCTAGTCAAGTTGTGCCACAAACTCCTCTTCTCCCCAATTCTATACAACACCTCCTCATTAGTTACGTTTACCCATCTAATCTTCAGCATTCTTCTGTAGCACCACATTTCGAAAGCTTCTATTCTCTTCTTGTCTAAACTATTTATCGTCCATGTTTCACTTCCATACATGGCTACAGTCCATACAAATACTTTCAGAAACGACTTCCTGACACTTAAATCAATACTCGATATATACGAGGTATTTAATGATATTCTGTCAGTGTTTCAACATCAGGGGAGGATGATGAAGGTGTTACTTGATGATCCTCATATTCTAGTGAGCATTTACCGATACACGCGTCCCGAGCACGTCGTGTCGCATGTTGCTGTTAAATGTGAATTAAGCATGTAAATAACGTAGATTCAGAGTGTTGTGTCGCTGTGCGCTGAACAAGGCGGGAGTCGTGAGGAAGCAGTACAACTTACACATCAAAGCTCTCACACATGCTCTTGGTAGGTTCGAATTCTATCTGAGGAAAGAAAGACCAGGTTTTTGCCGCCGATGGACATCAGCGCGCGGCAAGAATCCTATCGGTGCTCCCGAGGATGACTATCCGAAACGCCACGCCAAATACTTAACAGTAAAAGAATAGCCGCCTTGTGATTAGTTGGCCCTTGTAAGGGATCCACGGTCTTTTACTCAAAGATGAACATTTTTTACTCACACCTATGGAGGACAGGCCCAGAATCCGATAGTTAGTAGCGTGTGGCCAGCGAGTGTTATAGTTGCCATATGGAGTTCGGCAGTAAATGTAGTGGTAATGACGTAGCTGTAGGAGGAATAGCGTACCGACTGAACGTGTATTCCAAATCAAGGTCATTTAAATAGAAAGCTTAGTCTGTCACATTACTCGACTACTAAAAATGCCATAAATTTAGTCGGGAGAGTTCCTCTCCCTTCTTCAGAAGAGCTTGCATAACAGGCCCCGTTATCTGCCCACAATTCGAGTAAAGTATAGGTAAAGCACACTTCCCACGTAGGAATTCTTTCATCCTGTGCTGGCGGACACTTTTTGGGCTGTAGATAAGACACAGACAAAATGGTATGCTGGTAGTGCTGTAAGAGCGCTTTCCTGCCAGCAAAGGTTTGTATTTCATTTAGAGAAGAGAAATGTTTGTGCACAGACATTCTTTTCGGCAAAAGGATTATGACGAACAACATCTAAACGTACTGAGGCTTATGATACTTTGATAACGTTGTTCTAAAAGTATAATCACCGATTGACAAAAATAAACTAACGTAATGAATCACACGTTTAATCTGAGTGCTCACTCCTGACGGCCAGGTCATAATACTAGTATGGTTCTTCTATCTTCAGTCAACATCCTCTCTTGCGTATTGGCTGTTGAGTGCCACTGTAAGATTCAAGAATTAGGGAACCTTTGAGAATGATCAAGTTAAACTATCAAGCTACTGAAATTTTAGTTCTCAAATTTTTATGGTTAGGTTTGTCAGTGCATCGAGCAAAGTGAAGTTCCGGGCGGGAACTCGTGCCGATCGCTGGCACGAATCCTCCCGGCGGATTAGTGTCGAGGTCCGCTGTGCCGGCCAGTCTGTGGATGGTTTTTAAGGCGGTTTTGCATCGGCCTCGTGGACTGCTGTACCCTGTTGTGGGATTGTGAAACACTGAGGGCTACGGCAGGGACGAAGCCTCTCCATCGTTTCTATTTCCCCAGTTCAATACAATACAATACAAAGTGAAGTCGAAAGTACTGCAGCTAAAAAGTACAAGTAAACGATTACCGCAAAACATCGATTTCCTGTGATATTAAAAGTTAGAAGAAGAAAAGAAAAATATCAAGGATGGCCTCAGGGTTTGTGTTTCCTAATTCCACTGAATTAATCTGTGACTGCTGTAGCAACTGTAGGACGACACCGATATGTTTGGTTAACTGTCTAGATTTGGAATGGAACTTTCATTGAAGACTCTGTAGGCACGGAAAACTCTGTAGGACCGTGGACGTGCAACTAACTGTTGCTAGACAGGTACGAAGCCATGTAATCCCACTAGGCATCCTTTATAACCATTTATTTCTTGTTATCAGGAAAGACTTATAATCGACACTTAACACCAGCTTTATCAGAGACCTTGTGAGCGTATGTTATCTGTTTGACAATACTTCAGAACAAAAATTCGGGAGCTTTATGTAGAGAGTAACGATGTAGCGAAACGTCAGTCGTCCACCTAACTGAATGGCACGAAGAGAAATGTGGTTGTTCGGGCTTTTGGCAGGCGGCCAAACCAATGTGACTGGATAGCGTGTCAGTGGCACCTTGCCATGGTAGCCATAAGTTCTTACGAATTTCAATGAACTTTCACACTTCCTAAATATTCCTTCATCTGTACAGTGGCGGTGACATTAATGAATTGTGTAGGATTTGTGTACTTTGTTTTGAGATTTCTTATACAGCTGCCACCAATCTGTCTACTCCCTGCTTTTCAGAAATGTGACAAATATACTCGAAGTTTGCATCACCCAACACTTAAATAGAAACTACGCCGGGTTCAATGGTTCAAATAGCTCTGAGCACTATGGGACTTAACTTCTAAGGTCATCAGTCCCCTAGAGCTTAGAACTACTTAAACCTAACTAACCTAAGGACATCACACACATTCATGCCCGAGGCAGGATTCGAACCTGCGACCTAAGCGGTCACGCGGTTCCAGTCTGTAGCGCCTAGAACCGCTCGGCCAACCAAGCCGGCACTACGCCGGGACGACGGCTAAAACCGATCAAGAGCCTTTATCTGTAAAGCCCCTCATTCTTGTACAATCGATGGTTAAAGGTTAACGAATCCAAGGACCACATCAGCGTAAGTCGCTGAAGAAAGAATATCGTGTAACAGTAGATTCACAGTAGAGGTAAATGAGGTTCTATTTGGCAAGAAGTAAAGCGTTTGCTTCAATCAATGTGTGACAAAGTATGCTGTACGCACAGAGTCATACACTGTCCAATCATATTAATGTGACACCTGTAGAAGTCCGAATAACCACTTTTTACAGCTACGAACGTGGCGAGATGTCCAGGAAGAGCTTCACTGACGTTCTGGAAGATACCGACAGCGATGCAGACTTCAGTGCTGTGGCGAAGTGCACTAGGTTTCTTACGTGAGAATCCAAATCACGAGGAGTCCGATCGAGGTCGTTCCATAGATTCTGGATTGAATTTCAATCTGGTGAGTTTGATGCCCTTCGAACCACGCAGACAGACTGCGAGCTGTGTGACACGTTGCATTGTTCTGCTGGTAGATACCATCGTGCTGATGGGAAACGAGCTGCTTGTAGTGGTGAACACGGTACCCAAGGCCAGATCCGTCTATCGCAGGAAATGGCACGAAAACATTCCCCACACCATCGCGCACCCTCCTCAGGCCTGGAGCCTTCCAACGATTGTTGAACGGTGTTTGCTTCCATACGTTTCACCTCGTACTCGCCAACGGCCATCTGCTCGGTGGAGCATAAAACATGATTTGTCTGGAAAGGACATCTGTCGCCACTCAGTGGATGTCCAATCGTGGTTCGTCGCGGATGAACAGCAGTCAGTGCACGTTCATGAACCTTGCGCCTGTTGCGTAACCATATACGCAACAAAGTTCGTTGAACCGTCGTTGAGGGGGCTGTATTGGTAGCCCCTTGGTTCATCTGGGTGGTCAACTGCCTAACAACTGCATGTCTACTCGCCCGTACACATCACCGCAGTCGTCGTTCACACTTGTCGACTATGGCCCGGGGTGTACCGGCCCTGGTTTTGGACAGAGCCATTTTGTCATGCAACGTGTACGTTAACCACTGCTGCACACGATAGTTTTCAGACTTAGCCGTTTCGGAATGCTTCCACCCTCGTCAAATAAGTCGCTCCTTTTCCGCATTGCGACAATGACGACATTGTTTTCCGTGTTCCCTCGACAGGCCTTACACACTTTCAATTCTAGTGCTGCCACCTGCAGTCTGTGAGTGATTATTGCATTTTGACGTCGAATATAGGAAGCGGTCACATTAATGTGACTGGATCGTGTATTTCCGTGTATACAAGTTACTGTGTTGTAAGTTCTTACCTTGTTCGTGAGCAGAGTTGAGATGTGGACTTTAAATGAAATGGTTAAAACACAATGGAACTGGACAGCGCTAAGACCTGTGTCATGTGTTCGCTGTAGCTTTAGATACTAGATTATTAGAGTGAGGACGCACCGTAGATGATGTAGCCTGTCTACATGTTTCCCTGTTCAAGTGTGCATACTGTTACATTCAGCCGTGTTTTAATTACTTCATTGAATCTTAACGTATGCGCTTCGATGACGAATGAAAGAAAATGTGGCTATAAGTACTATAGCTTTTTGCCGAATGGCAGTACAGTTAAGTTTGTCACAACTGTCTATTCCATGTTTTTTTTTTTTTTTTTCTTCAGCGTTCTGCTCGTAGACAGATGGAGAGTTTTACAGATAAATGCCCTTAGTAGGTGGTGCAACATGCACATGTCCATATTTTAGAGTCATTTTAATTCGGTTTATGCGCTCGAGCTGGGGCACTCCTCTTCTTAATACTGAGCCTGGCTTGCTCACTTTCTTCTGGTGTACTGTGGTAACTCTTCAAGGGGATAGTCGGGACGGTGCAGCGTAGTGACCCCTCTGTCAGTGGGTTTGTCGACTCCACTACTTGCGAAGGCATTAGTTTTGCAGTGGTCATAGCTCCTCAGTGAGAGCAATAGCGACTGGGATCGGGTAGAGGCTCAGGTGAAGTAAATTCAGTTTCTCCCAGGTTTTGCAACAGTAACAGTGTGTCACATTTTAATATTGATCTCATGACATTTCATAATTATTTTTTTTACTGCGTACTGCATCGCTAGGCGCATGCCATAATATATACAGCATTTCACATGAACGTTAAACATCGTACGTGATAATTCCTAACTCAGCAGTAGTAAGCAAAGCCAGCCCCCACTTACGTTAGGGAGCTACGGGCACTGTGACGTATATTGATCATGTGAGTTCACAACTTGCTTCTCCACACCAGCGCAGCTGTGTGTTAGATACACTGTATATGTTACTGTTCAAGTTACTTTTTTGTCCCTCTAAATACTTTTTCAACATTTCGCAGTACGTTTTCCACATTTCAGAACATTACAGCGAATTTCATACTTTTTGTACAATTATACATACATACTTCTATCGTTCACTCTTTACTCGTTTACTGCTGTCCGTAAGCAAATTTCCTCTCAATGCTTATTATCATACGTCTGTGGAGACATGCGCAAGTAACTTCCAGACGTACCAGACCTCATCTACATGTCACCATCCAGTTTCTTTTATACAATGACCAAAAATGGTCTCGAAGCAACCATACATTTTGGAGCATTCAGTCTCTTACATACATATGCTTTCTTGATCTCCATGATTCACTACCACACAACGCTATGCCCCAAGCGTTTATCCTCAGCAATATCTTTATAACCTCGTTTCGTCCGTCATGGAGTATCTTGCTTCCAAGGTACCAGAAATCATTAATTTAGTCGATTTCGTGATCACCAATTTTGATATTAATCTCCTCGCTATTCTCATTTCTGCTACATTCAATACTTTTATCATTTCTCGCTTTACTCTCAATCCCATTAGAAAAATCCTTTCAACAGATCATGTAATTCTTCTTCACTTTTACTGATGATAGCAAAGTCATCAGTGAATCTTAACCACTCATATCCTTTCACCCTGAATTTTAATCCCATGAATCTTCTCCTTTCAACGTAGTCATAGAAGATTGTCTCCTTTAACGTCAGCAACACTTGAGCCTTTATATTTCTTTGGTGTTGTAACAGGGATGTGTCATCTTTGTATTGCGCAGTTCTTCGTTTTATTCATCATAAAGACGGGACAGCATCTTAATGGGCACTTGAGGTGTGAGTATTGATCTCAGGAATCCACTTGCCTGGTCGCAGTGGTTTTCTTTACTGCACAATACTCAGTGAGATGGAAATGGCTTCACTTGAGGTGTCATGTTCTACAGATGCGTCCATTACCAGAAGCGCAGTACGGCGCCCATTTGTGAAGTTCTGCTGAGAATTTGTCCCTGCATGTTGGTGAAATGGAGAACTAAAACCAGACATGCAACAGCTGTAAACGCTACACTTGGGAATCGGCGGTTGCTCAGAATCATGACAGTTGTACAATAAACTACCACTCTTCACTTATGATGCAGTAGCTGGCAGTAGATGTTAAGAAGGTAAGTAATTTTGGAAAATAATTTAAAAATTGTTTTTACTGCGGGACGTGGAATATAAGTACGAAAGCTATCACACAATCAGCTTAATATATCATGCATAAAGCTGCTGTCAAAACTAATATACAGAAGAACGGAAAAGAAAATTGATGGTCTATGTGATAGCTTTAGGAAAGATAAAGGCATCAGAAGAAGTTCTGACGTTGCTCTTGATAATGGATGCATGGCCGAAGAAACGTGAACATACACTTAGAGAATTTGTCGACCTAGAAAAATCGTACGGTAACGTAAAATGGTGAAACCAGTGCAAAATTCTGAACAAAAGGGGGTTAAGCTAGAGGGAAGCAAAAGGGGCAGTAAGGGTGGGAGACCAAGATTGAAGCGCTCGGATTAAAGAGTGTAAGGGATGCAGTCTTTCGAGGAACGTTCAAGAGTCGGATTAAAATTTAGGGTAAAATCATATCAATGATAAGAGTCGCTGATGGCACTGCGTACTCAGTGAGATGAAGAAGAGTTGCAGAGTCTATTGATCGAACTGCTCTAATGGGTACAGAGTATGGATTGAGAGTAAACAAGAAAAAGACGAAAGTACTGAATGTAGCAAAATGAGAACAGCGAGAAGCTTAATATCAAAACTGATGATCACGGTGTAGACCAAGTTAAGTAGTACTGCTAGCCTGGAAGCAAGGTAACCCATGACAGACGAAGCAAGGGGGACGAAAAACGCAGGCTAGTACAAGCAAAGGCGGCATTCACGGCCAAAAGAAATCTCCTGGTATCAAACATACACTTTAATTTGAGGAATAAATTTCTGAGAATGTGCGTTTGGAGCACAGCATTGTGGCGCACTGAATCATGTACAGCGAGAAACCGGAACAAAGGAGAATCGAAGCTTTTCAGATGTGATGCCACACAAGAATGTTGACAATTAAGTGGACTGATAAGGAATGCTGAGTTTCTAAGCAGAAAAGGAAATGAAAAGAACACACTAAAATCCACTAGAAGGAGGTGACATTATGATAGATCATGTTTTAAGACAACTGGGAAAACCTCCATGTTACCAGAGGAGCTGTAGAGGGTAAGAACTTTTGGGTAAAACAGAAATTGGAATACATCCAGCATATAACTGATGTCCTAAGGTGCAAGGGCTATTCTGAGATGAAGAGGTTAGCGCAGGAGTATCAAACCAGTCACAGAAGGGCGGAAGCTACATACGTTATATTTTCCTTGTACAACGAACTGCTGGAGAAATGAAAAATTATACCAATCTATCGTACACTCAAGCTGCTGTATAACACCTTACCGTTTTAGACACTATTCTCGCATGCCACAATACGTAAGTATCTGTGGCGCAAGCCCGTGATCGACCGATTGGCCTGAATGAAGGAGAGCACAGGGAGGTGAGAGAGGCTGGCAGGTCTATTACCCAGGCCGCCCTGTGGCCCCGGGAATGATCTCCGGTACTCATTTGATAGCAGTCCGACGACGAGTGAACCTGGGGTCGTCCTGGAGGAACTAGAACGATGAACAGTCCCCACCCTTATCGGGAACTGAACGCGGAACCTCCAGAGTGCAGTGTTCATCCGTTATACCAGTACGCCATCTGGTATAAAATACGTTGGGACAAAATGACAGATGTCATGTTAGGAGTTTCCTTAAGGGATGGGGAGTAGACATGGTGTTCGCTTGCGTGTTCTTGTGGTGATACTGACTTTGTAAGCGAGGGCATAGTCTGTGTTCGTTTTGAGCTCAGAATCTGTGTTGCCCTGTTAATAATGTGAACTCCTATAATGATTCATAATTTTATAAAGGCACTGAAAGAAGTTTTACGACAAGTGGACGCAAACAAACACATGTTGAAATGTATGCAGAGGTAGTGATTTTTTCAGTGATGATTACAGCAGAATTCGAGACGTATTTGAGTAAGGCAATCTATATCATTTCTTTTGGGTGGCCAGTTTCGGAAAACATAGGCCATTTTCAGATCTGAATACATTAAAACTCGTTGCAACAACTGTTGATTACGTGCAACAAATTCTGCGACGGGTTTTTCATGTATCCATAACTGAAGATGGCATGTACTTGCTGAAACCGGTCGTCCAGAATGAACGTAAACACTGTGCTGAGTGCGGAACACTTGAGCTACAGTACTATTCCTCTTGAGAAGTTTAGGGAAGTGAGGTGAAAGAGAAAACACACAAGTGCATATAAGGCAAAGCAGGTTGAACGAAGAAGAACTTTAAAAAGTGAATGTGCAATATGATTTGCTTCGATCTCAGCCTCCACCGGGAACGAAGGAAAATTCAGTTTACTTTAGAATATGCAAATAAGAGTTAAAAACATCAGTTAGCTGTACGCCAATGTTATAAAGAAAGAGTGTATTTAACTGCTAAATATCAACATGTAAAGACATTAATGTTTATCATATTTCCATGATGACTACAGAAAATGCTTTATAAAAGCCGAACTTCTCTGAACCGCTGATAAGATGAAAAAAAACAATAATAATTGATAGAAAATTAAAAGATTGTGAACTGTATTACTCAAAAAATTTGAATATACAGGTCACTGTACTGTCTCCTCGGTAGTCTAACGCCGTCTTTTAGTAGAGAAGTCGACACCTGAAGAAAGAAGAGTAAAGCGATGTAACTAATATCACTGTATTTAGTGATATAGTACACAAATAAGGCCAAGATGTCTGCTGACCATCTGCTCGACACTGTTCATTTTCCATCTTGCTGTAATACATTGGCATCGTAACGGAGATGAAAGTGTATGTTCAGTTTCACTTTTACCACATTTACTCGGCATTTATGTGAACATTTTCTCGATTAACTTCACTATTTATGGTATTATTTTTCAACACAAACTAAGACTACAGGGCTAGACCGAAACAGAAAATGTGCACACAGTTAATGAATGTCAGGAGGAAATGAAATTGATGTTGGGTGTGAGTAATGGTGATGTTAGTAAGTGATGGGATTTTCTGATCCATCTGATGACATTACCCACAGAGGGTGCAAACATTTTTAAAGTTACAGGGAGCGAAATAGGGGTTTCTGTACGTTATGCTATTCTACCATAGAGTAAAAATACTTCTGGAGTAAGCATTCAGATGCGCAGAATTGATTTTGTGTTGACAACATGTTGTTGTTGTTGTGGTCTTCAGTCCTGAGACTTGTTTGATGCAGCTCTCCATGCTACTCTATCCTGTGCAAGCTTTTTCATCTCCCAGTACCTACTGCAACCTACATCCTTCTGAATCTGCTTAGTGTATTCATCTCTTGGTCTCCCTCTACGATTTTTACCCTCCACGCTGCCCTCCAATACTAAATTGGTGATCCCTTGATGCCTCAGAACATGTCCTACCAACCGATCCCTTCTTCTGGTCAAGTTGTGCCACAAACTTCTCTTCTCCCCAATCCTATTCAATACTTCCTCATTAGTTATGTGATCTACCCATCTAATCTTCAGCATTCTTCTGTAGCACCACATTTCGAAAGCTTCTTTTCTCTTCTTGTCCAAACTATTTATCGTCCATGTTTCACTTCCATACATGGCTACACTCCATACGAGTACTTTCAGAAATGACTTCCTGACACTTAAATCAATACTGGATGTTAACAAATTTCTCTTCTTCAGAAACGCTTTCCTTGCCATTGCCAGCCTACATTTTATATCCTCTCTACTTCGACCATCATCAGTTATTTTGCTCCCCAAATAGCAAAACTCCTTTACTACTTTAAGTGTCTCATTTCCTAATCTAATTCCCTCAGCATCACCTGACTTAATTAGACTACATTCCATTATCCTTGTTTTGCTTTTGTTGATGTTCATCTTATATCCTCCTTTCAAGACACTGTCCATTCCATTCAACTGCTCTTCCAAGTCCTTTGCTGTCTCGGACAGAATTACAATGTCATCGGCGAACCTCAAAGTTTTTATTTCTTCTCCATGAATTTTAGTACCTACTCCGAATTTTTCTTTTGTTTCCTTTACTGCTTGCTCAATATACAGATTGAACAACATCGGGGAGAGGCTACAACCCTGTATTACTCCCTTCCCAACCACTGCTTCCCTTTCATGTCCCTCGACTCTTATAACTGCCATCTGGTTTCTGTACAAATTGTAAATAGCCTTTCGCTCCCTGTATTTTACCCCTGCCAACTTTAGAATTTGAAAGAGAGTATTCCAGTCAACATTGTCAAAAGCTTTCTCTAAGTCTACAAATGCTAGAAACGTAGGTTTGCCTTTCCTTAATCTTTCTTCTAAGATAAGTCGTAAGGTCAGTATTGCCTCACGTGTTCCAGTGTTTCTACGGAATCCAAACTGATCTTCCCCGAGGTTGGCTTCTACTAGTTTTTCCATTCGTCTGTAAAGAATTCGTGTTAGTATTTTGCAGCTGTGACTTATTAAGCTGATAGTTCGGTAATTTTCACATCTGTCAACACCTGCTTTCTTTGGGATTGGAATTATTATATTCTTCTTGAAGTCTGAGGGTATTTCGCCTGTCTCATACATCTTCCTCACCAGATGGTAGAGTTTTGTCAGGACTGGCTCTCCCACGGCCGTCAGTAGTTCCAATGGAATATTGTCTACTCCGGGGGCTTTGTTTCGACTCAGGTCTTTCAGTGCTCTGTCAAACTCTTCACGCAGTATCATATCTCCCATTTCATCTTCATCTACATCCTCTTCCATTTCCATAATATTGTCCTCAAGTACATCGCCCTTGTATAGGCCCTCTATATACTCCTTCCACCTTTCTGCTTTCCCTTCTTTGCTTAGAACTGGGTTTCCATCTGAGCTCTTGATATTCATACAAGTCGTTCTCTTATCTCCAAAGGTCTCTTTAATTTTCCTGTAGGCGGTATCTATCTTACCCCTAGTGAGATAGGCCTCTACATCCTTACATTTGTCCTCTAGCCATCCCTGCTTAGCCATTTTGCACTTCCTGTCGATCTCATTTTTGAGACGTTTGTATTCCTTTTTGCCTATTTCACTTACTGCATTTTTATATTTTCTCCTTTCATCAATTAAATTCAATATTTCTTCTGTTACCCAAGGATTTCTACTAGCCCTCGTATTTTTACCTACTTGATCCTCTGCTGCCTTCACTACTTCATCCCTCAAAGCTACCCATTCTTCTTCTACTGTATTTATTTCCCCCATTCCTGTCAATTGCTCCCTTATGCTCTCCCTGAATCTCTGTACAACCTCTGGTTCTTTTAGTTGACAACATACATTGCCAAAATGGTCACGTGACATTCGAACGGCATAAGTTTTTCCGTAATGCCTCCTATAAAATTTGAATGTCATTATATCGTTAGTATGGATTCCGTTCGTAGGAGCTATGGATTTAGTATAGGCGTTTTGCAGATGTCATAACAATCTGTATTTGATACTTGGAGTAAACTGGGCTCTTAGCTATCAAGAGCAAAATGAACGAGTACCACGTCACGCCACCATTGCGTCAGCGTGTATTTACGCGTGCAGGAATATTAACCTATGAAGATGGCCCATCAGTGGTAGCCACAAGAATTGTAACTAATACTCCCACTTCTCCAGCACAAACGCAGGAAAGCTCCCGTTTATAAGAGAACGCGACACTAGCCTCTGACAGTGTTCTGGCAATAGTGGACACAGGAAGGTCCTGAAGACGATCCCAGTAGAGGGGTCGAAACCTCTATTACTTTAGAGGAAATATGACGCATCCCAACCACACAGAAGATTTTACCTTTAGTGTATTTACGCTGTTCGTCACGTCACGTCACTTCACGTCACGTCAATCCGCTTAGCCCAGTACCGAAAGGCGAAAGCGAGGCTATGAATCGCCAACCTCGATACATAAGGTCGGAGTATAGTATCAGAATAGAGAACTAACAACGACAAAGTTTATTAACTGCCAAAGCTAACTTCATAATATGTATTCTTGATCAGTAATGTTTGATAAAGTGCTGAGAACTGAAACAACATTTCAAAACATTGACATTAAATTGCTAGGGAAGATATATAAAAACAAACATCTCCAACACTAGCTGTAAAGAAATAAATGGAGACTGTTTACCCATATCGATTACGTTTTTTCCTCACGTAACTAATAACGTCCTTTGTTAAAGGAGTTAACACGTTATTCAATGAAAATTTCTTCATCAACTTGATTCTTATTTACGTACATTGTGGGCGTCAGCTCTGTTCTGTTATTGTTAAACCCAAATAATTATCGCTTTGAAATACCAGATCTCGCTTGTGTAAGAACATTCAACGGGAAAAAAATGCAAGTCATCATGAAACTTTTCAATTTGCTACGAAAACAAGCACAATAATAAAATAGAGATTACTAATGCAAAAAAAAGCCCCTCAAAATCCACTACTGTAACACGAGTGAGTACGATGAAAATAGGCTAACTTAAGATGTTAGCAGAGGACAATACAGAGAAACCTTGATCTTCCTTGGCGTGACGTGACGATCTGTTGACGACCTATGTGGATGTTGCATTTGAAATGCATTCTGGAATGTTTTGATGTCACGGGACATGATGTTGACATCCATTGTGAACTGGTCTAAAGCAAACAGCGTCGCCCCGAGATCACATGACAATTTCAGCTTAATGTTGACAAATACGCAGAACGCAATGCTCAATTGAGAGATATTTCTACACTATGCGTTGTATCAGTAATGCAGTTGATGAGTTCCTCGGGTTATGCGTCGGGAATCGACAGTTCTGCAACAGCGAATACTCGACGGTGTAATGTTTACTTGCTAAGTGTTTGTAGCTCATTTGTTTCCTGTCGCTGATTTGTCTCAAAGTGGCACACAGGTATACTGGACATCTTTGACATTCTGTGTTAGGTCGCACAGTGTTGGAATTTGGTGTCAGCAAAGAGCTGCAGGATGGATTACTCTCTGTTATAACTGTTGCTTGGAACAGCCTCTGTTTGTAGCAGTCGATTACAAACCATGATGCAGGAGATCCCGGGTTCGAGTCCTGGTCGGGGTACACATTTTCATCTGTCCCCGTTGACGTATGTCAACGCCTGTAAGCAGCTAACGGTGTTCATTTCATTGTAATTTCAATCTAACGAGATGAATCCCTGCTGTCGCGCTATCCTCTGTGTCCTCGGTGGCTCAGACCAAATGTCATGCTATTACGTGGGTCAAAGGGTGGGCGGTCGCTTATCTCTTTCATGAGGGACCTAAATCCCGCCTCGACTTCTGGACCTATTTACGAACAGCCCATGCAGCTCTCGAAAACACGCCACGTTACCGAACATTATTTGCTAACTATCTTCGAGCGGTCTTTGTTAGACCTCCACTGAGTTAGGGGGTGCTTGGCTCAGAGGGCACCTACCCCTCCTCCCCCGGCGGCGACTGAGTTTCAACCGCCAACGATCTATTCTACTTCTGACCTCCGCGGATGGGAGAGCGCGTCGCAGATTGCACGGATTTTGTTTCTTTTTGATTTTCCTTTTTCCTTTCTTTTTCTTTAACCAGAATTTATATTTCTTTTCTCTTTCGCCGATGTGTTCACATAATTTCATGATATTAGTGAATCTTACAAAAACACATGCAAATCAATAAATAACAACGCCTTCCACTACTGTTGATTCCTGTGTCTCCCATTTCCCTAAGCACCACAGGCTCGGTGGTGGTGAGGAGGGCACTGTGGCCAGGCCTCGGGTTTCGACCCCTGCCCACTTTGCCCCCCGAGCCCCTACCGGTCCACTACATTAAAAAAACAAAAAAATTTAAAAAAAGTGGTCAGCGCGACAGAATGTCAAACATAAGGGCCCGGGTTCGATTCCCGGCTGGTTCGGAGCTTTTCTCCTTTCAGGGACTGGGTGTTGTGTTCTCCTAATCATAAAAAAAAGATTGATAGGGCGTCTGTCATGTAAGCAGGAGATCCCGGGTTTGAGTCCCGGTCGGGGCACACATTTTCATCTGTCCCCGTTGACGTATGTCAACGCCTGTAAGCAGCTAAGGGTGTTCATTTCATTGTAATATAACGCGTCTGTTGTCTATGTAGTAGAATGCTCCAGATTGGAGAAACTGTCTTGCGTATGTTGGTTTAAAATGAAGCCTATATAATCACGAGGTGACCACCGTGATGAATTAATTACAGAAGTGACTGCTTGCTGCAGGCAATATCATTAGTCTACGTTAGCACAGTGGTGTCCATACAACAAGGAGGTTGACTCAGCCATACACAGCAGCAGGGGGCAGCGTGCAACGTGACGCGCCAGTGAACTGCGTATTTTTGCTGTATTTGTCTGCAGTGTGCACCAAGGGGAGCGCGTTGAAAAATTAGCGATGATCTTTCCTTGTTATGCTGTGACGATCATTATTTCCATTTCTGCTTTTATTATGGATGATATGAAGCAAATGTGACATTTCTCGAGAGAGTGAGAAGCACAACTAATGTTCCTATGTGAAACAGCATTGGCAATAGACTGGAGACACAACAGCTGGAGCCCGCAACTTGGAGCAGAGATAGAGAGCGCTTTGGCGGTGTCACATGGTATTCTCCGTCTCTTTCTGTTCATATCACACCTAATTATACCCTTCTTTTTCACCCTTCCCTCAGCATGCTGCTGGCTGATACAAGGCAACACTCATTAACCTGCTGTCAAAACTGTGAACTTCTTCTTCACGGCACGACATATTTGAGGGCTGGACCTACGAATATGAGGCACGAACAGAACCAGCATGACAGTTAACACTCAGCAGCAGGTAAATTACGTCGGATATTACGTTTTTTACTTGAAAACCTTTTAAAAATCTGACATCACAAACTAACCGTTTTGCACACTAAAGTAGTTCATCTTTCCCAGAATCAATCTTTCATTGTGTGCATTCCGTCTGAATTTTCCTGGCAGATTAAAAGTTTGTGCCAGACCGGGACATGAACCTGGAGCCACACCTCCTGCAGGCAGTCATTTTACTTACTGAGATATCCAGGCACGACTTACATCTCACAGCTTAAATTGTTTCAAACATAGTTCTCCTACAGACCTTGCGAGACTAACATTTCTAGAAGAAACGATATTGCAGAGAAACTGCGTAGCCACAACCTGGGAAATACTTTCCACATAGAATCTTTCGCTCTGCAGTGGAGTGAGGGCCATTTATAAACGTTCTAGCTAATTTTTGGTAACTTGTACTCACATGAGACAAGGCATGTTTTGGACCCTGACGTCTCGCTGCGTGAAAAACCCCCAGAGGAAATGGAGACGTAAGTAGTTGATCCACCAACGTACGCGGCTTTGAAGTGAATCGATGTGCCCTGTATCTGTTCATCAATCTTAAACTGCGAACTGTCCACTGGTACCAACGCAACGGCTGAGTTGTCCTACGTTTTGTGCTGTAAAGCTGAATAAATGCTGTGTTCAGTGGTTGGCTTTGTAGTGTAGTGTTCGATGGGGAGTCCAACATCTCCCTCCCCTCTTAAGATGTCGGAAAACCGATGCCACCGTAGATGTGAACTTCATCCTTGAAATTCTCCTCTGTAAAATGAAAGTAGTTCAATTAGTCATAAACTTCAATTTTGAGGAAAATTCTCCATGGTCTCGCCGCGGTGCTTGTGCATTAAAACTCGGCGTTCCGAGCATGACGTCAGTAGCCTTCCTCACGGCTACTACTTACTGTACTCTCGAAGGTGAGGATGGAGGCACCCTTCGAAGCTTTGTGTGCTACATCACAACTGACACAGCTATAAGAAAGAGATCCCTTTTCACAATAATAACGCTGCCAAAATTTTGGTGGATATTTATTTCTGTCTTCATTGCTCAAGTACGGTATTCAGTAAATGCTATTTGATGGTACTTTTTGTGCTCAGGTGTATATTTTCAGAAGAAGAAGAATCTTGCCTGTTTTCTTCATGGGATGTTGTTTAATGTAATTTTCTTAATTTAAGTTAGAGCAGTTTTTGATGTTGCTAAGCAACAGTCATACAATAATTTTGAAATGAACACACAGTCATTTGACTGTATTGTTGCTTATTTATTTATGACCCAGGTTTCCGCCTTTTATGCCAGGACATCAAGCTTAATGTAGTGAAATATAAGTTAATGACATAAACTCAGTCACTTAAAAAATGGCATGAAAGGCCTGAACCTGGATCGTAATTAAATAAACGACAGTACAGTCAAATGAATGTACTCATTTAAAAATTAAGTTATCGCGTTTGGATTCAGTTTCAAAATGTTATCCAGCGTTATCCAGCTGTTACCCAAGGAAAACCATTTTGCAAAAGCTTCACTTTCAATGTAATGTTAATATTAAGTCAAGTATTCAGCCACGTTATCGATGAATTGACAAAGAATTCTTTCCCAGTATTTTTTTCCGCCAGTACATCGGCCTTGCTTATCTCTGGACACACACACGCATGTGGCCACAGCAAACATTTTTATCCTCTGATAGTAACACAAGACGTGACATCTGCGGCTTGAAGACGTGATGTAACACACGTCTAGCTTCTCGCTGATATGGCATCTGCATTTATCTCATTTTGTACGAACTGTGTTAACGGAAAATATTTCAGAGAATTAGGATTTAGTGCATCACTAGTTTGTTTGGTCGCAGTGTACCTGATACAAGGACGTTGGCCAGCTGATCAGTGAGCTGTAGCGCATGGGCATCGTGTGTGACGATCCAGGGTTCGATGTTCCGTCGGGTAGACATCTCAGTTTTCACCATCGACTCACCTGCTGCATGCAACTGGATAGCACAAGTAGGGGTGTCCGGCGAAACCTGATGAAGGAGCATACAGAAAACCCAATCGAGTACAAACAAAATTCTGTTGGGTCTACAGAAAAAAAATATGTTGGAGTGGAGTGAAAATCTACAGGCATTTTCGAAAGGTCAGAAAAAAATTCAAAGGAGAAGTTTAACTGAAATTTTGTTTAGCATCTACAGTAACTTCGAGTTACATTGCTACATTTTACAATTCGCCACTGTTGGGACGTGGTCCGCAGCTCGTGGTCGTGCGGTAGCGTTCTCGCTTCCCACGCCCGGGTTCCCGGGTTCGATTCCCTGCGGGGTCAGGGATTTTCTCTTCCTCGTGATGACTCGGTGTTGTGTGCTGTCCTTAGGTTAGTTAGGTTTAAGTAGTTCTAAGTTCTAGGGGACTGATGACCATAGATGTTAAGTCCCATAGTGCTCAGAGCCATTTGAACCATTTTGTTGGGACGTGTCCACGACCTCACCGTGAAAGAAGCTACCTGATTTGATGTTATATAAACACAATGTCCAGCGTGTACACAAGGAAAGATGTACCGTTCTCTGCCATGCAACACCGGGTTAGCGCAGTGGTCGTAAGAATATCCTAACCGACAGGGACTGGAAAAAGAAAGTGTTACCACTTGACAATGAAAATCAGTTTCAGACCCGACGTGCATTAATAAAGGTCGACCCGAGTTAGTTTCCGAGCAACACTGTGAAGTGACTTCCACTCACTGGGCATTAGAAATCGAGTACCTCGCAGAGGCTCGTTGCTCACAGCAGTATAAGAAAATTAGCGCGTTCAGTGCGACCAAAACGGTATGGAAATTCTACAGTAGCCGACTGGAGGCGTGTATTGTGGTGTGCTTTATTCCAAATGGTGAAACGTGTTGAGAGCTCCGCCGGCCCACTGTGTATGGAGTGTAGTTCAGGCCGTAGGTATTTAGGTCATAATTTTGAGGCGTTCTTCGTCTCGGACACACTCACTCTGTTACCGTGTGCATGAACCAGGATGTATATCACAACACTATCAGTGATCGAGCGTTGCCCTTTCTTGTACATCTTCATGATGAATGTCTCGTGGACGCTTTCATCTTCCGAGAGGCCAACAGCCATAGTCACAGGACTGCTAGCATAGTTTTCTGGTTTTTAGACCACTTAGGCAACCTGTGACACCTCAATTAGCCTGATAAATCAGCCACTGAAAATGTTTGACCTTCTTTGGAACTGAGGGTGAAATTTACAGCCACTGAAAATGTTTGAACTTCTTTGGAATTGAGGGTGAAATATACATGGGGGACTTCAGTATGCGATTCAATACATCTTCTGCCGACCAGTTTAGACTGAAAAAATGCGGAATTTGTTATAGGACCTCGTGGAATTTTCTCGCTTCAGCCCCTATTGCTTCATGAACTTCCTACAGTTGGCGGCGTTATGCGTATCCTTCAAAGTGGTGTCTGTAACGGAGATACGTTCCAAGCAGAGCTCTGTCACTGAGTTACCAGAGCGTCGCAAATATTTATAAGCTTGCAGAATGTCTACGGAGACCTGGCAGTGAACAAAAGCACGGTGGGTCGTTGGGCGAGACGTTTGACATCATAGCAACAAGATCGAGCAAACCTGTTCGACCTCCCGCATGTCGGACGGCCACATATAGGTATGATTCCTGCAGAACTGGAACGTGCAGACATTCTCATTCGACTTCATCGATGGATCACAGACACACGTCGCTGCTCAACTAGATGTCTCTGTTGGTCATATAGAGGCATATAGGCAGTCATATTTGCCTCGTTCTGTTTGGGAGTGGAACAGGGAGAGAAGATGCTAGTTGTGGTACGAGGTACCCTCCACCACGCACCGTATGGTGGATTGCGGAGTATGTATGTAGATGTAAATGGTGGTGCTGACACACTCGGCCACCAGTTGAGGTACTCACAAGGGTGTGGCCGCTTGTTTCCTCGCCGCCTGACAGAAGAGTATAAAGAGCAAAGAAGGGCCATTTCAATGAAGGACGAACTCCGCGGCGGCAGTACGTGGATGAAGGAGAGGTTACTGGTGTAGCAAGGCGTAAGGTCTGACGTCGACCAGCAGAATTTGCACCATGGGGTATACAGGACCTCCCAGCAAGGTTGCGTAAGCCCGTCGTAGTGAACGGAGGCTATGCTGAAAAGTAGGGTTCTGTAGCCAAAAGAGTGGGGAATAATATGGCGCATTAGAATCATGATGGAAACCAACAAAAAAGTCTAACATTACGAATTGAACACTCTCATAGCAGTCAACATCCTCGCAGAGTTCGTAGCTCTACGCGATCTAATCGTCAATAAATATCATATAACATTCCTGAAGAAACTTATGGACTCTCTTCCTAGCCGAATAGAGACCAATGTCGCGGCTAGAGGTTATGTTGCACGACCGTGTATTAACAATGGTATTCATTTTGCTGAAAGTACGTTTGTACTCGCCTTTTAATCGATGTGTTGAGAAATCAGATCACAAACTATGTTGGAAGCAAGCTAACATTTCTTTAGCAGCACTTAGGTGGGAGGCAGGTGAAACAACGATTGTTCACTGTCCTCGAAAAATGTGTTCGCGTTTCTCTTATCCGTTAGAATAACCTGCATGAAAACTGAAGTTTCAAGTGGGATGGTACATGTGTCGGAGGTACAGGCTGTATGGGATCAGCAACTTGAAAACCATCGATTTAGCATTAAATAACCCAAAAATGTGAGGCAGCATTTTTTTCTACCAATGAATCAGTTGTTCGTTCAGAGGACGGTCAGAAGATAAGAAAAGCTGCTGCGGAATTTTGACTTCCACATGTGAGACTGAGGCCCCGCAGAAAGGGTTTATTCACTGTGCTTCCATTTCATAGTCACGCAAAGCCTAGAGACCATCCGCAATGCAAGATGAAGACGAATACCACCTAATAAGAAGAGTTGTATTATGTTTCTTCGCATATATTTCTCGTGGCTCTTTCTGACTATACATACACGAAAGCGATCGGAAAAGACCGAAAGTCACGGTTAGCAACAACAAGAATAAGAGAATAGTGTAATTCCAGTAGCGTCTGCCACAGGACTCTGGAACATCCTATCAATTGTATGGTCGAACCTGGTGACCTAGAAACCTAGGGGTTTTCTTAGTTGACAATACTGCAAGAATTCCATGAGAAAATGTTTATATGCTATATGAACTAAAAAAAAAACTATAAGATGATTTTTTCCTATGAATTCTGCGCGTTTAACGGTCTGATGTACGGTCCTGAACTCGTGCGCTACACTAATCTCTAGTCAAATTTGCAAGATCAAACGCTTAATGCGCCGACTGAAACAATCGAAAGTTTATCAGTTGCACATAAATGCAACTTGTATTTTATCAGTAACGTTCCTTCATATTCGTAAGATGGTAATAAATATAAGATTTGTAGCTCTATGTTTATCTATCTAATGACGTGCGAGAATACAGCTGACACTAAATCATTTGTGACTGGATTTAAACAAAAGAATGTCTCTGCTGTGCAGTTCCATCGGCTTGACTTTCTGAAAGTGAATTGTACACTTTTTATGACCACCGTTCAAGAAATTCTTCACCGTTACCAAGGCTTTAATCGTCTTACACACGCATGTTCGAATCATACGAAAGTTCTTCTAAAAATTTAACAACTATATCACTCATTTTATAATCCTTACTTGTGATTCCTTTCAGTGTCTTGCAGCTAGCGTCTGATGCATCTCTCCGCAACAAATAACACACACAAGTTTGCTTAGAAACTGCCGTCGAGGTGGATAATATTAAGAATATTTTCAGAACTCTTAAGTTCAGAGTTGCAAATATTTTTAGTAATTACCAAATAATAAAAGAAAGAAAGTCATAAACAAGCTTAATGTTCGTTACCAGTGACTATAATGAAGTTTTCGCACTTTTTCGATCACGTTTTGGCGTTTATTCAAAAGACAGCTGGTTATCAACATCCAAAGATATTCACCTATTTCTTTCGTTCATCATGCTGTTACACGAGGATGTTAATGAATTATTTGGGAAGCTTCCAGTGTTTATCGGCAGTTTAAATGTGCAATGTTAATTGCCAGGATGTTTAGTATATCTGAAGAAAAATTGCGGCACGTCAAATCATTCCACTGACAATTCCGGAACGTCAAATCAATCCCTTGACAGAGGGTAAAGACTTTCCAAAATAAGTATTGTCACTATAGTGGATACTTAAGAAGCGTTACTCGTATGAGAGTTCCTCCATGCAAGTAATCTGAATTTTGAGTACAGCATTAGTGTGTATCGCCCGTTTTCTAAGATATTTCGTAAGGTATTCGTCACAATATCGCCTTGTCATCTGATAACGACGAAAGAATCATATACCTTATCTTCCCAAGTATACACTTAGTTAGAAGATTTCTCAGAGTGTAGGACCAAATATCGCAAAGGTGATGCTTGATATGCGTCCATGACAGTGGCGAAGCGTGGCATTTTTTTCTAGGGTAGGCCTAGAATTACGAATTTCGGAAAAAGAAAAAAACCTTAAAACAAAAACTTGTAAAATAGAAATTCTGCAAAAGTAACTTAGTTACATATTTCTACCAAGACAGGAAATACTACAGAAATTGTTATAAATAAATGCATAAAAATTTTAAACGGCTACACATTAATAAAAATATAGCACTAAGAAACTCACCTTTACATCTTTTTATAAATTACTTACATCCTCTTCTCCTTTTTTTCTGTGCGTAAACAACAATAACTAAATATGAACTCCCGTCCTTTTGTTGAACATTTCACAGTTCCCTTCTGTACGGCCAAAATCGTCAAGTTTGACAAATTGTCATTTATCATTGTGTTTCGAAGGCAGGTTTTAACGCATTTTAATGTACTCATGCTCTTTCACAAGATGTAGTGGTTGCTGAAATTGCAAGAACCAACGACAGTAATTTCACATATTCGGAGAACACACTTTTTAATCCACTGTTTATAATGTATTTAAGGAAGTCCTGAGGCTGTAGACGTTTACCATCATTGCTGTGAATAACCGTAAGCTCTCCTTTCAGTTTTTCACTCTCAAAGAATTGATATATTTTAAGTAGTTTTTCGGCTTCATATATCGGGAAATATCTTATTTACAGGTATGTAAAATATGTTTATTAAAGTCCTGGAACCTAGTTTCCGTGTTTACTACTGCTGTGTCAATTATTTCAAATGCTAGTTTCTGTTTCGTTAAAATTAATTTCAAATACTTCTGCTGAGTTTATAAGAGCTCCAAAACGCGTTTCAGGGTAATATACTTACATATTACTTTCCAAGAGCCTTAATGCAGTTTTCAATTTCGACCTTACAGCGTCTTATGTCCACGGTTTTTCTTTGCAGCATGTCAAACAAGATACTTGTATGCTGTAAAACAGAGTTACGTAGTTACAGTAGAAGAAGAAAAGTTTGATCATCCAGTATACTATTTAGCCCAATTACTTGATGTAAAAATTATAATCCTACACTTCATTGCTTATCACATCATTAAATGCTGCTCTCAGTCTTGTATAGTGAAGAATAATGGTTTGTACAGCGCATGAATGCAAGGACTTTGTGAAACTTCACAAATCAACGCACACTCTTCTGCAGAGTGAAAATTTCTTTCAAGGTCTTGGTGGCTTCAATCCCTTTTCCCTCGGATGTTCACTTCTTTTACTGGAACGGCTAAAATCGCGTGAAATTCTGAGAAATTTCTCACAAATTGTTTTACTTACGTGATTGTTTTACATGCTTAGAGGAAGGTTAGATTAGGTCGATGTGCATAGCCGTCGATAAAGAGAGCACGAGGATACGCTTGTTTCACGACAGAATGGAGAGCATAATTTTTTCCTAACATTACACTGTAGCTGTCATTTGTTAGCGATGCCAAATTGTTTTTATCAATATTCCAACTGTTTAACATTTGCAACAAAACAGTGGCTATGCCTGGAGCACTCCGGTCTTTGAACTCATCTTTAAACGCTACGAATATCTCTTGCATTTCCTCTGATTCGTTATTTGTAAAACAAAAAATTACACGTATTTGACTTCTAGTTGAGACATTCGTTGTTTCGTCGGCTTGTACCGATATAAAAGGGCTATTTTTAGCTTCACTTTAAATTTGTTATTTAACAACTTCCGCAATAAATGATATTAATTATTCCGTGTGTCAGAGGAAGGGCCTTTAAATACTTCGTCGGATGCTAAATGATCTTTCATGTATGGTTCTTTTTCTGCCAAGAAATTAAAAACGTCAAAATAATATCCTTTATTTAATGACACCTCAGATTCGTCATAATCTCAAAGAGCTAAATTTGCCGTGCTGAAAAGCAGATAGTCGAAATGTCTCTCCATTATACTTCCGTTTCGATCAATCTTCTGGTTATGTTCCGAAGCTTCCAAGAGTGTTGATTCTGAAAGAGGATGGTCAATTGTTCGTGTACCTAGCTGATAGTATGGAACAGCTGCTGTGATATGTGAAATGGAACATTCACGCTTTCTAGGTTTCGAAAGGAAATTGTGAAGACTCTTTTCGCTTATTCCTCATTTACGCCATTAAAAACCGTCATTATCCATTCCAATCAGTAGAAGGTAAAAGCAAAAAAAAGTTTGTTATTTACAACGCTGACACTTGACCATGGTTTTGTCTGGAAACGTCTTACAAATTTTCGGCAAGATTTCTTAATAGACTTCCGCATTAGCTTTTGTTCTTTCACCAGGAGTTTATCTTCCAAAGCAAGGCGAGAGAAGTATGCAGCGTTTTCAGTTAAGAAACTCAGTGGCTCTTGTGATGAAATAAACGTTTCCATGGTAGTTCGAGCTAGTCAGCAATGCAATGTATTACACGATAATGATTTAAATATTAGACCACTCACAGTTTTCCTTTCGACAATACAATGACAAGACAAATCGACGATGACATCTCAAACGTGACAGGGCACGCCGAAATATAATTCACAAATGAGTTAAACGCTCGTGTTATATCCTACATTTGAACTTTAAAAATTTATAGTTCAGGTTCACTGTAAGCACGTGTATTACTGTTGATATAAAAACCGAGAGGCACGTTACAGAACTACCAACGTTTGAAATAAATAAGGCTACTTAATTCTAATCCGAGCAACAACGAAAATACACAGGCTATATCCTATCATCTTACAACAACTTCCAATGATGCATTTACATATATTTTCTATGAGTTATGAATCATTTCTTGTTCTTTATGTTTTAAATTGAGAGTTATTTGTTTATCATTCTGCCCGGCTTTCTGCGAACATGGCAGACGATGCGAAGTAGCACTATCTGTTAGGGAACCACTGAATGATCGTTTATTCACCTGCTGATGAGCAGTAGAAACAAATCAAACGCCAGCTTTTAAAAACCGTACCCACGTTGTAAAACTCCAGTGCGCCACGTGAAAGCAATGGGCTTAAAAAATGGTTCAAATGGCTCTGAGCACTATGGGACTCAATGGCGAACCAAATGACTCTGAGCACTATGGGACTTAACTTCTGAGGTCATCAGTCCCCTAGAACTCAGAACTACTTAAACCTAACTAACCTAAGGACATCACACACATCCATGCCCGAGGCAGGATTCGAACCTGCGACCGTAGCGGTCACGCGGTTCCAGACTGAAGCGCCTAGAACTGCACGGCCACACCGGCCGGCGCAATGGGCATACTCCGCATGCTCGTAAGAAGCACGGAATTCCGAGCTGATACTGGTTGCAAAGCTAGAGGACTGGTGGGTGCGTATACGAAGTTGAAACGTAAAATATTTGAAAACATTTACGAGGGTTCGTGATCAGGTCGTTTTAAATTCAATTTGGACAAATTATTTTGGAATTTTTTGGGTGGTTCAGCCTCAGAGCCTTATCGGACGCTTTGCCACTGCTCAATGATGATAAAAGAAATTAACAATAATAAGATGTGAAAATCGGAAAATTTTGTTCTACAATTCTAATTTAGATATTTGAGTAGTTTTTCTATGAAATAAGATAAAGATTGTGTGTGGCATAACTAAGAAATCAAATATTTCTCTCGCTGAAGAAAGGTATTATCCATGGCGTATTAAGCCAGGTTATTCGACATATGTTCAACACTAGACATAGCATTGTGTCCTGAGGAAGCGTTTCACGGCCTCGACGAATTCGTAGTGAAAGTGAAATATAGTTCTCAAATAAATGAACTATCTAAACAACAGGAACAGGGGGAACAAATGAAGAGATGCAGGACAGTAGTAGAGCGTGAGGCAGCGTGACTGGAGAGTAAAACAGTTCCCAAAACATCTATATTGGACTAGGACTGCACTAAACGACTTGTTTATAATACGTACGTAAACCATACATACATAAACCTCTTGGTGAATTAGTCTGTCTATGAGTGACAACCGTATCAAAGTCCCTACAGTAGTTCCTGAGATTAGCCTTCATACACAGGCAGAAAAACACGACGGGACCTTAATTCATTACCTGAAGTGAGACACTGGTATGCTACTCTTAAGGACGAAAGGAGCTTTCGCAAGAAGTGTCACTGCCAAGTAAAATAGCGCGATAAAACATGAACCTCGCATTTGAACTGCTGCGGTATAATACGAAAGGCAACTGAAAGAAACACGCGACGAACAGAAAGGTACTTTTACGAGGGTGAGTCAAATGAAAACCTTAAATATTTTTTAAAATATTATTTATTGTGCAGAAGTGGTTCAAAGCTGTTTCACTTTTCAACAAAATCTCCCCCACGCTCAATGCAAGTCCTCCAGTGCTTACAAAGTGCATAAATTCCTTTAATAAAAAAATTCTTTTGGTAGTCCGTGCAACCACTCATGCATCGCGTGGCGTACCTCTTCATCAGAACGGATTTTCTTTGCTCCCATTGCGTCTTTGAGTGGTCCAGACATATGGAAATCACTTGAGGCAAGGTCTGGTGAGTATGGTGGATGAGGAAGACACTCAAAATGTAGGTCTGTGATTGTTGCAACTGTTGTACGGGCAGTGTGGGGCCTTGCACTGTCATGTTGCAAAAGGACACCTGCTGACAGCAATCCACGTCGCTTTGATTTGATTGCAGGACGCTGATGATTTTTTAGGAGATCTGTGTATGATGTACTGGTGACAGTGGTCCCTCTAAGCACGTAATGCTAAAAAATGACGCATTTTTCGTCCCAAAAGAGAGTTAGTATAACCTTCGTTGCTGATGGTTCTGTTCAAAACTTCTTTGGTTTTGGTGATGCGGAAAGGCGCAGTTCCTTGCTCGCTCTTTTTGTTTCCGGTTGGTGGTGTAAATGAACCTAGGTTTCGTATCCAGAAAACGAATCTTTGCAAGGAAGCCATCACCTTCTCGTTAAAAGCACCGAAGAAGTTCTTCAAGCATCAACACGTCGTTCTCTCATTTCAGAAGTCAACTGCCGTGGCACCCATCTTGCAGAAACTTTGTGAAACTGGAGCACATCATGCACAATGTGGTGTGCTGACCCATGACTAATCTGTAAACATGCTGCAATGTCATTCAGTGTCACTCGGCGGTTTTCCTTCACTATGGCTTCAACTGCTGCAATGTTCTGTGGAGTCACAACTCGTTGTGCCTGACCTGGACGAGGAGCATCTTCCACTGAAGTCACACCATTTGCGAACTTCCTAATCAATTCGTAGACTTGGTGCTGTGACAAACATGCATCACCGTACTGAACCTTCATTCGTCGATGAATTTCAATAGGTTTCACACCTTCACTACGCAAAAACCCAATTACAGAACGCTGTTCTTGACTGGTGCAAGTCGAAAGCAGGGCGACCATCTTTATACAGATACTGTGACGGTATGTGTACACCTGCACTACGCTGCCACCTACAGGCCATTCTGCACGCTGTTTGTAGCACGCTTAAAAACTTACAGGATAACGGGCGAAATTTCGATTTGTTATTACAAATTTAAGGTTTTCATTTGACTCACCCACGTATCTACAGGCAATAATTACGCTGCAGTGACAGAACAGTCCCCAGAAGTTAGAACTACTTAAACCTAACTGACCTAAGGACATCGCACACATTCATGCCCGAAGCAGGATTCGAACCTGCGACCGTAGCGGTCGCGCGGTTCCAGACTGTAGCGCCTAGAACCGCTCGGCCACTCCGGCCGGCCACTCGCAAGGGCCTCAGACGGTGGCATAAAAGACATCAGTGAAACCACCTCCTTTCCTTGGAGCGTTGACTCCCACACATTTTGCGGAGGAAATCGGCATTTTACAATTGATATGAGCAACTGGACGACTTTCTTGACAACCGTTGACACTTATGACACCTACTGGGTTGTTCAGTCCTCCTTTAGGGACACAATGGGACAACAGTCCTAACGAACGCCATCGGACTCTTTTCGTGTGCAAATGCCTTCCTGAGAGACAATCTTCACTCCTTCCAAATTAATAACGTAAGTGTAGACTACATGTGGCTTGAATTCAAAGAATTCGTATCGGCAGCAATTGGGAGATTTATACCAAATAAATTAACAAACGACGGAACTGATCCTTTTTGGTACGCAAAACTGGCCAGAAAACTGTTGCAGAAACAACGAAACAAACATGCCAAATTTAAACAGACGGAAAATCCCCAAGATTGACGATCATTCACAGAAGCTCGAAATTTAGCACGGACTTCAATGCGAGATGATTATTATAGTTTCCACAACGAAACTTTGTCTCGAAACCTGGCAGAAAATCCGAAGAGATTCTGGTCGTATGTGAACTACGCTAGCGGAAAGACACAATCAGTGCCATGTCTGCGCAACAGTAATGAAGATACTGTCGAAGACAGTGCTACCACGGCAGAGTTACTAAACACGGCCTATCGAAATGCCTTCACAAAAGAAGACGCAATAAATGTTCCAGAATTCGAATCAAGAACAGCTGCCAAAATGAGTATCGTAGAAGTAAATATCCTCGGAGCAGTGAAGAAACGTAAATTACTTAATAAAAGCAAGCCTTCTGGTTCAGACTGTATACTAATTACGTTTCCTTCAGTATATGCTCATGCATTAGCTCCATACTAAACAATCATATACAACCTTTCGCTCGATTAAAGAAAATGTTCAACTGTGTGTGACATCTAATGAGACTTAACTGCCTAAGGTCATCAGTCCCTAAGCTTACACACTACTTAACCTAAATTATACTAAGGACAAACACACCCATGTCCGAGGGAGGATTCGAACCTCCGCCGGGACCAGCCGCGCTCGTTTAAAAATCCCTACCCAAAGTCTGGGAAGTTGCACGGGTCACACCAGTATTCAAGGAAGGTAATGGGAGTAATCCACTAAATTAAAGGTCCATACCATTAACGTCGATATGCAGCAGGATTTTGGAACGTATATTGTGTTCGAACATTATGAATTACCTCGAAGAAATTGGTCTATTGACCACAGTCAACACAGATTTAGAAAACATCTTTCTTATGAAACACAACTAACTCTTTATTCGCACGAAGTGTTGAGTGCTGTCGACAAGGGATTTCAAATTGATTCCATATTTATGGATTTCCGGAAGGCTTTTGACACTGTACCACACATGCGGCTTATAGTTAAATTGCATGCTTGTGGATATCGTCCCAGTTATGTGAATGGATTTGTGATTTTCTGTCAGAGACGTCACAGTTTGTAGCAAATTAATGGAAAGTCGTCAGAAGATCAAAACAAATATCAAAACAATTTAGAAAAGATATTTAAAAGGTGCGAAAATTGGCGGTTGGCCCTAAATAATGAAAACTGTGAGTTCATCCACATGAGTGCTAAAAGGAATCCGTTAAATTTCGGTTACATGATAAATCAGTCAAATCTAAATGCTGTAAATTCAACTAAATACCCAGGAATTAGAATTACGAACAACTTCCATGGGGAGGAACAAATGGATAATGTTGTGAGGAAGACTAACCAAAGACTGCGTTTTATTGGCAGGACACTTAGAAAACAGATCTGCCAAGGAGACTGCCTACGCCACGCTCTTCTTCTAGAATTTTTAGAATACTGCTGCGCGGTGTGGGATCCTTACCGGATAGGATTGACGGAGTACGTCGAAAAAGCTCAAAGAAGGGCAGGACGTTTTGTGTTATCGTGAAATATGGGAGAGAGTCACTGAGATGATACAGGATTTGGGCTGGACATCATTAAACCAAAGACGTTTTTCGTTGCGACTGAATGTTCTCACTAAATTCCAGTCACAAACTTTCTCCTCCGAATGCCAAAATCCTTTGTTGACACCAACCTACATAGGGAGAAATGATCACATCAAGAGAAGGGAAATCTGGGCTCGTAAGGAAAGATATTATTTCCGCGCGCTATACGAGATTGGAATAATAGAGAATTGTGACGGTGGTTGGATTAACCCTCTGCCAGGCACTTGATTGTCATTTGCAGAATATGCATGTAGAGGTAGATGTAGATGTAGTGAAACTGTAGTGTTTGTTCTAGTGTAAAGTGTGGAACCGCTAAGAACAATCCAAAAACATTTCGTGGCCGAGCGATTCTAGGCCCTACAGTCTGGAACCGCGCGACTGCTGCGCTCACAGGTTAGATGGTTAAAATGGCTCTGAGCACTATGCGACTTAACTTCTGAGGTCATCAGTCGCCTAGAACTTAGAACTAATTAAACCTAACTAACCTAAAGACATCACACACATCCATGCCCGAGGTAGGATTCGAACCTGCGACCGTAGCGGTCACGCGGTTCCAGACTGAAGCGCCCAGAACCGCACGGCCACTCCGGCCGGCTCGCAGGTTAGAATGCTACCTCTGCCATGGATGTGTGTTACGTCCTTAGGTTTGTTAGGTTTAAGTAGTTCTAAATTATGGGGGCTGATGGCCTCAGCAGTTAAGTCCCATAGTGCTCAGAGCCATTTGAACCATTTTTGAAAAACATTTCACGAAATTTGAACGCGATCCGAACCAGCGAAGAGCGATTTTGCTTTTACAGCTTTCTGCATAGTTCAAACGGCTCTGAGCACTATGGGACTTAACTGCTGTGGTCATAAGTCCCCTAAAACTTAGAACTACTTAAACCTAACTAACCTAAGGACACCAAACACATCCATCCCCGAGGCAGGATTCGAACCTGCGAACGTAGCGGTCGCGCGGTTCCAGACAGTAGCGCCTAGAACCGCTCGGCCACTCAGGCCGGCATCCTTTAAAAATCTATCTGTATAGAGACAAGCTGTGAGGGACTCTTGGAATACTGCTGTTCTGGCCGCTGATAATGAGCTGTAGCAAACTGAGGGGTGTCTGGTGGTTACTCGCCTGCAGGCACTTAGGAATCTGTCACGGTTCGTCTAGGTACAGGTGGAATTTTGAAGTGGGCAACAAAAGATGGCGGGTGGCGCGGTGGGTGGTGCCAGACAGGGTGGTTTTAGAGCAAAGCTTTGCCGTTTCATTCACGCAATTGTCAATGTACCACCACTCTTGCGACAACACTACAGAGGGAGAGAAATAGAAGGGCTGATAATGTGTAAGCACACTTTGCTGCTTCGAGTCATGTTCAATATTTGTCGAACCGTTTTGAATGGTCCCTAGTGTGTCCACCAGAGAAAAAACTGCTGTCGACCTGCACTCCAAAGGGTTCGAGGGGTACGATCACGTTCAGTGGTGTCGCTGGCCCACGACTTCCGTCGAGAAGGGTTGAATCGCCTGTAGGGTGTCAGCAATGTCAAAGGTTGTCAAGAAAGTCGTCCTTTTACTCATCACAATTGCCCATTGCCATTTTCGACCGCGAAATGTGTGGGAACCAACGCTCTAAGGAAAGGGTTAGTTCACTGATGCCGTTATGCCAACGTCTGATGCCTGTTCGTGTCGATTCTGAGCGGCGGCTTTTTTGAAATGTTTTCCTCGCCCACCCATAAGAAAACCACATGATTTCAACACTGGGCGTCGCGTTTCTGACATCCTTCGCAGAGCGATCAAAAAAGTGGGGAAATGCTGATGTGACTTCAAAAAAAAAAAAAAAAAAAGTATGGGACTTAACATCAGAGGTCATCAGTCCCCTAGAACTGAGAACTACTTAAACCTAACCAACCTAAGGACATCACACACATCCATGCCCGAGGCAGGATTCGAAGCTGCGACTGCAGCGGCCGCGCGGTTTCAGACTGAAGTGCCTAGAACCGAACGGCCACACCCGCCGGCCTGATGTGACTTCCCATCATGTGACACTGTGACACATCCGTGGTGGCGATGGCCAGAATTTTGGTAAATTTGGTACCAATGCAACGTCATCAACCCACTTTACACCACACATGAACTACTGAGCTCTGGGCCTTTTTCCCCTTATGTCGTCCGTGGATGACATCGCAGTGTGCCACGATTTTGCGTCATTATAATGTTCAAGGCACCTTTGAGTCGAATTTAAAACTTACACGTCCCAATAAGAGACCGTTACGGGGGTTCGAAAAAGTGATCGTTTGTATTGTGCAGTGAAGATCGATATACCTTAATAAACTTTATTTCTGTTGATAGGGCTGTCAGAAACTTCTAGATATGAGCTGTTTAACACTAACAAAGTATGTGACGCTGGATAATGAATCTTGTTCAACTATCGTTTGTACATATGCTCGTCGCTTGCCGCAGACACCACAGCCGTCAAATCAAACAGCCAGTGCCAACTGCTTGTGCTGCTAGCGAATCTATTTTGAATCTTCACGTATACAGGGTGATCCATTGATCGTGACCAAATATCTCACGAAATAAGCGTCAAACTAAAAAACCACAAAGATCGAAACTTGTCTAGCTTGAAGCGGGAAACCAGATGGCGCTATGGTCGGCCCACTAGATGGCGCTGCTATAGGTCAAACGGATACCAACTGCGTTTTTTAAAATAGGAACCCCCATTTTTATTACATATTTGTCTAGTACGTGAAGAAATATGAATGTTTTAGTTGGACCACTTTTTTCGCTTTGTGGCAGATGGCGCTGTAATAGTCGCAAACATATGGCTCAAAATTTTACACGAACAGTTGGCAACAGGTAGGTTATTTAAATTAAAATTCAGAACGTAGGTACGTTTGAACATTTTATTTCCGTTGTTCCAAGATGATACATGTCCTTTGTGAACTTACCATTTCTGAGAACGCATGCTGTTAGAGCGTGATTACCTGTAAATACCACATTAATGCTATAAATGCTTAAAATGATGTCCGTCAACCTCAATGTATTTGGCAATACGTGTAACGACATTCCTCTCAATAGCGAGTAGTTCGCCTTCCGTAATGTTCGCACATGCACTGACAATGCGCTGACGCATGTTGTCCGGCGTAGTCGGTGGATCACGATAGCAAACATCCTTCAACTTTCCCCACACAAAGAAAGCCAGGGGCGTCAGATCCGGTGAACGACGACCAGTCCACCTTCTAAGATTCTGCGTGGTGTCTGTTTGTTCTATATCGTGCCTCCCTACCACTTTCGCGCAACGATGCTCTGAGTTTGTTTTTTAGGGAACTGACTAGTTTGAACCTGAGACCTGTTGCTGGTAAGGAGACGCCAGACCACACATGACATGTAGAATTCAGAAGAGTTCAGTGAGACTAGCGATGATATAACCAAATACTTAACGATTTCAGCGTCAGCTCCACTGCACTCCCTGTAAAAGAATCTTAATACTAACTAAATTTAGTCGAAGGGGTTCAAGGCTTTCCTATTTTTAGTTAGCTGGTAAAATAACGCCGAAAAAGCAGTTAAGTTTACCATTGGAAATTTTATTCTACTCACAAAACATTGTTTATAAATTGCACTATTGATAAAAGGAAATGTTTTAATACAGGATGGTAAAAACCAACTGCGTTCAACAAAAATGTGAACGAATATTCCCTGAGTGGGTTTCCAAGTTCTGCAATGGATCGAAGGAAGACCTATGCCATATCACATCTATAATCTAGGTTTAAATTAAGTTTCACAAGAGAGAAAACTATCAAAATGGTCTACAGTGACCCTCAATTATCTTTAATTACTTATCTAACTTGTCATAAATTACAGTGGCTGATGTGGCTTCTCAATAACTATATAACAGAAAAATCATCGCGTTTCAGATTTTTACTTCAAGTGGCAAATGTGAATACCATGAGCTTTAATTGACGATCGACACTAGTATTACGCAAAAAGGGGGTGTAACAGATGAGACTTCTGTAGTTCTGAGTGAAGTTTTATGCGCTGTTATGCGGCATTGCGTGCGTTCATTACCTTGTTGGTGTTCGTCAGGGGGCGGCGGGCAGCACAGCTCCGCTCACCTCGCCGTCTCGGAAGCAAGTCTGTCCTACCTTCTCCTTATTACAATTTACCGAAGTTGGTTTAAAAACACTATCTGGCTGTGTTGTCATCTGACCAGTCAGTGTCTCAATGTTAACCTTAAGCTCCGCCTACAAAAATTCTGTCCATCCAATGAGAAACGTTATACTTTTCGTGGTGGGGCAATGTTTTTAAAGTTTGCAACGTAACAGGGACGCGTAATAGTCTCACGCTAAAACTTGCAGCTGGTGTGGTCCTTCTAGTTTTATCGTAAGATCTATACTGTTCTTCTGGAGGGCTCTATCTTTTAACATGGGCTGGGGGGTGGTCCTTACGTAACAGAGACGCGAAAAAGTCTCACGCTAAAAGTTGCGGCTGGGGTGGTCCTAGCGGTTAGCTGGCGACGTGTGTGTCCGTCCGTCCCTTATCGTAGGGCCTTCCAGCTTAACACGGTTCTGCTCTCGGCTTCTGTTCTCTTATCTCCCCTCGGAACTGCGTCTGTCTCACGGTGGGAAGGTATGACATGCATTTAGGCATTCTTGTGTTGGTCTGTGGTATTCCATTTGCTCACTCATTACTCGTATCACTTTGGTTAATTTGATGTCACGATTTATTCGGAGCTATGTGACATACTACTGGATTTGCTTATCATGTCAGGGTTTTCATGGAAGGTGTTGGATTTGCCTGACACCTTACAACCTTTCATGAAATATGCTATTCAGTACCGCTTCAACCGCATGCGAGCTATGTGCCGGACATCTGTCATGTCGGAAGTACATCGCCATTCTGTCATGCAGTGAAACATCTTGTAGTAACATCGGTAGATCATTACGTAGGAAATCAGCATACATTGCACCATTTAGATTGCCATCGATAAAATGGGGGCCAATTATCATTCCTCCCATAATGCCGCACCATACATTAACCCGCCAAATTCGCTAAAGTTCTACTTGTCGCATCCATCGTGGATTTTCCGTTGCCCAATAGTGCATATTATGCCGGTTTACGTTACCGCTGTTGGTAAATGACGCTTCGTCGCTAAATAGAACGTGTACAAAAAATCTGTCATCGTCCCGTAATTTCTCTTTTGCCCAGTGGCAGAAATGTACACGACGTTCAAAGTCGTCGCCATGCAATCCCTGGTGCATAGAAATATGGTACGGGTGCAATCGACGTTGATGTAGCACTCTCAACACCGACGTTTTTGAGATTCCCGATTCTCTGCAATTTGTCTGCTACTGATGTGCGTTTAGCCGCGACTGCAGCTAAAACACCTACTTGAGCATCATCATTTGTTGCAGGTCGTGGTTGACGTTCCACATGTGGCTGAACACTTCCTGCTTCCTTAAATAACGTGACTATCCGGCGAACGGTCCGGACACTTGGATGGTGTCATCCAGGATACCGAGCAGCGTACATAGCACACTCTCGTTGGGCGTTTTGATCACAATAGCCATACATCAACACGATATCGACCTTTTCCGCAATTGGTAAACGGTCCATTTTAACACGGGTAATGTATCACGAAGCAAATACCGTCCGCTCTGGCAGGATGTTACGTGATACCACGTACTTACACGTTTGTGAAAAAAGTGGTCCAACTAAAACATTCATACTTCTTTACGTACTACACGAATATGTAATAAAAAAGGGGGGTTCCTATTTTAAAAAAAAACCGCAGTTGATATCCGTTTGACCTATGGCAGTGCCATCTAGCGGGTCAACCGAGGGGGGGGCCATCTGGTTTCCCCCTTCAAGCTAGACACGTTTCGTTCTTTTTGGTTTTTGCGTTTGACGCTTATTTCGTGAGATATTTTGCCCGCTCACTATCAATGGACCACCCTGTATATTCCTATCGTTTGGTTTAACCTATAAAATTTTATATTGCATAGATTTTCTGTACCTGATCTTCGACAGAAGTTCTTGTCCCCAAGGCAACTAGCTTCGATCTTCACTTTCCTTGTAACAAAATGCTTCTCCCGTCGCCTTATCCTACACATTGTAATCTTTGGCAGTGGACTCTAAATTGAGTATTAGTACTACAGTTTTGCCGCTGTTACCCTTGGATTCAAAACCTTTATTAACAGTTCATTTTATGAACACTGGACTCTCATTCCGGAGGACGACGGTTCTCATCCCCGTCCAGTATTGCCGGTTTAATGTTTTTTATGATTTCCCTAAATCGTTCCGGGCAAATGCTGAGATGGTTGCTCTGGAAACACCAGGGTCTGTTTTCTTCCGCATCCTTTGGTAGTCCTAGCCTGTACGTCGTCTCTAATGACGGCGCTGTCACCAGGACGTTGAACTCTAATCTTTATTTTTCCTTCATTCCATTTTAAGAAATTCTGTTGCTTTGCTACTTCATTACATTGGATAAATGAAAGAAAAGAAACAGTTTTGTATTTGTGGGTCAGTGTGAGACACCATGCACGAAATTCTTTTCCTCATTTATGATTCACTCTGTATATCTTAATAGGACGATATAGTTCAGCTAAAATACGTGATACCAATTTGTGGTTTGTTCAGTAGCACGAGGGAGAAAGTGTTCGGTGCTTAGCTTCGTGTGAGTAAAGTTTACATGAAGTTTATCAGATCAACGCTATATGACAATACTAGGTACCTCTAACGCAGAAACTGACCAAAGTTGAATAAATAAACAATGTTTTAGCAAGTATATAGTTCTGGCGAAAATAATGTTATTCTAACAGTGTATAGCGACAATGTAAGGAAACCCGAAAAAACAAAATTTCCAGGGCGACACTAAGCAGTACATTGAAGCAACATTTCGTACCTATTTAAGACTCCTGTCGTATGTCCTTCTGAAGTAGCGGTTCATAAATTCACCAATTGGTGAAAGGTGTTTCCCTGTAATATGTAATGTTTGCAGTCACAGCAACAGAATTTAATAAATTCAGGGCCACTTCTTTAGCAGCCTGAAATATATTAAAATATGTTATACTTAAGCTCTGCTAAGAAATAAAATGATCCTCCATATTGGATCTACAGTACTCTCGGGTTATCTAATATTACATGAGGAAATCTAGACAAAAGTTTTCATAAAACGTTAGAAGAAAATATTTTCTTACTCAATCTAATGGTGTTTCTCGGTGAGCGTGCAGATGAGTTCTTGAACAGAATACACACTGAGGTGAAAAAGTGTCATGGCGATATGCACAAATACACATAGCGGTGGTATCGCGTACAAAAGTTATAAAAGGGCAGTGAATTGGTGGAGCTGTCATTTGTACCCAAGAGACTCGTGCGAAAGGATTTCCGCCGTGATTGTGGCCACACGAGGGAAATTGACTGACTGTGAACGCGCAATAGTAGTTGGAACTAGGCGCATGGAACACTGCATTTCGGAAATCGTTAGGGATTTCAATATTCCGAGAGCCTCAGTGTCAAGAAAGTGTCGACAGTACCAAATTCTGTCATCACCTCTCGCCACGGACAACGTAGTCGCCGATGGCCTTCGCTTAGCGACCGAAAGCAGCAGCGTGTCCTACAGTTGTCAATGCTAACAAACAAGCAAGACTGAGTGAAATGTCCGCAGAAATCAGTCTAGGGCGTACGACAAACGTATCCATTACGACGGCTCGGCAAAATCTGGCGTTAAAGAAATACGGCAGCAGACGACAGACGCGAGTGGCTTTGCGAAAGAACAACTTCACCTCCAGCGACTCTCCTGGGCTTCCGACAATATCGGTTGGACCCTAGATGACTGAGAAACGGTCACCTGGTCGGATGAGTATCGATTATGGTAGCTAAGGCCTGATGTTAGGGTTTTAATGTGGCGCAGACCCCACAAAGTTATGGACCCAAGTTGTCAACAGGGTACTGAACAAGCTGGTGGTTTCTCCATAATGGTATGGGCAGTGTTTATATTGACTGGATTGGGTCCTCTGGCACAATTAATCCGATCATTGACCTGGTAATGGTTAAGTCGGCTTACTTAAAGACCACTTGCAGCTAAGCATGGACTTTATGTTCCCAAACAACAACGGAATTTTTGTGGGTGACAATGCACAATATCACTGGGACACAATTGTACACGATTGGTTTGAACAACTATCTGGACAATTCGGGCGAATGGTTTGGAAACCCAGATCGCCAACATGATTCCATCGAACATTTACAGAACAGGATCGAGAAATCAATTTGTGCACAAAATCCTGCACCGGCAAGACATCCGCAATTACCGGCGACTATAGAGGCAGCATGGCTCGTATCTCTGCTGGGGACTTCCAACGACTTGTTGAGTCCAGGCCACTTCAAGGTACGGCACTACGCCGGGAAAAATGAGGTACGACACGATACCGAGAGGTGTCACATGACTTTTGTGAGATCAGTGTATTCACTTCTGTCCACACGGATGGCACTATAGGTGTTTAGATCAGGAGCGAATGACTCGCGCACAAAAGGTCCTTGCACAACTCTTATCATTAACACGATTTAAAAACGAATATATGTTTAAAAAATACTACCCACCAATTTTCTTACCCAGACATAAAACTACATCATCTACATGAGTAAATCGTTTGACTGAAATGCCAAGCTAATGGCAGAACGCCTATTAGGCTGAAACTAACAACCGTAGTGTCCATCTAAAGACACCAGAACACATGGAAACTACACTACTGGCCATTAAAATTGATACACCAAGAAGAAATGCAGATAATCAATGGGTATTCATTGGAAAAATATAATATACTAGAACTGACATGTGATTACATTTTCACGCAATTTAGGTGCGTAGATTCCTGAGGAATCAGTACCCAGAACAACCACCTCTGGCCGTAATAACGGCCTTGATACGCCTGGGCATTGAGTAAAACAGAGCTTGGATGGCGTGTACAGGTACAGCTGCCCATGCAGCTTCAACACGATACCACAGTTCATCAAGAGTTGTGACTGGCGTATTGTGACGAGCCAGTTGCTCGGCCACCATTGACTAGATGTTTTCAATTCGTGAGAGATCTGGAGAATATGCTGGCCAGGGCAGCAGTCGAACATTTTCCGTATCCAGAAAGGCACGTACAGGACCTGCAACTTGCGTTCGTGCATTATCCTGCCGAAATGTAGGGGTTTGCAGTGATGGAATGAAGGGTAGAGCCACGGGTCTTAACACATCTGAAATGTAACGTCCACTGTTCAAAGTGCCGACAATGCGAACAAGAGGTGGCCCAGACGTGTAACCAATGCCACCCCATACCATCACGCGGGGTGATACGTCAGTATGGCGATGACGAATACACGCTTCCAATGTGTGCGTTTATCGCGATGTAGCTAAACACGGATGCGACCATCATGATGCTGTAAACAGAACCTGGATTCATCCGAAAAAATGACGTTTTGCCATTCGTGCACCCAGGTTTTCGTTGAGTACACCATCGCAGGCGCTCCTGTCTGGGATGCAGCGTCAAGGGTAGCCGCAGCCATTGTCTCCGAGCTGATAGTCCATGCTGCTGCAAACGTCGTCGAACTGCTCGTGCTGATGGTTGTTGTCTTGCAAACGGCCCCATCTGTTGACTCAGGGATCGAGAGGTGGCTGCACGATCCGTTGCAGCCATGCGGATAAGATGCCTGTCATCTCGACTGGTAATGATACGAGGCCTTTGGAACCCAGCATGGCGTTCCGTATTACCCTCCTGAATCCACCGATTCCATATTCTGCTAACAGTCATTGGACCTCGACCAACACGAGCAGCAATGTCGTGATACGATAAACCGCAATCGCGATAGTCTACAATCCGTCCTTTATCAAAGTCAGAAACGTGATTGCACGCATTTCTCCTCCTTACACGAGGCATCACAACAACGTTTCACCAGGCAACGCCCGCCCCCCGTTGTTTGTGTATGAGAAATTGATTGGAAACTTTCCTCATGTCAGCACGTTGTAGGTGTCGCCACCAGCGCCAACCTTGTGTGAATGCTGTAAAAAGCTAATCATTTGCATATCACAATATCTTCTTCCTGTCGGTTAAATTTCGCGTCTGTAGCACGTCATCTTTGTGGTGCAGCAATTTTAATGGCCAGTAGTGTAAGTCAAAAAATGTTCAAATGTGTGTGATTTCCTCAGGGACCAAACTGCTGAGGTCATCAGTCCCTAGACTTTCACACTAGTTAAACTAACTTAAGCTAAATTATGCTAAGAACAACACACATACACACACACACACAATCAAGCCCGAGGGAGGACTGTAACCTCCGGCGGGAGAGGCCGCGAAATGAGTGACATAGCGCCCCAAACAACGCGGCAACTCCGCGCGGCTATAAGTCATAGCATCTATAAATAAAAAGATTGAAAAGGACGTGAGCAGGCAGTGTAGCCTTTCTTAAGCCACTCTGTAAATCTAAAGTGACAGCTTTTCATACTCTTCGCAGTTTCTGATAAACCAGACGTTGCATTCTCTTACGATACTACTACTTACCGGAGAAAATAGTACCCGATATTTTCAGGGGAAGGAATATAACATGGTTGAATGAATTTGTAGCCTTTCAAACGAAGTTTATAGATGTAATGGACACTTAAATACTGAGGAACTGTTGCAAAAACAAATAAAAATGTTTTTTCTTCTTTTGAGATGAAGAGGCGTATGAATACGACGAATACATCGATCAGCTGCGAAGAACTTCACTCTTTGCAAGAGTCACTTACAGGGCTATTAGGAGAGTAAGAAACGATCAGCCTCGTGGTAGAAACCATAGTGAGAATCAAAGCTGTCTTATTTGCAACAGATAGCTATACCTTCCAGCTACTTCGGTGCGTAGCCACCGCTCCGACTTAAGACATCTATTGTAGTGTTGTACCCATTTTGCAGTATCTTCGTCATAGAAGGCAGCCCCTGTACTTTCTGAAAATTTTCTACGTTGAGCAGCAACTCGTCTCAGCCAAAATGTGGTCTTCGAAGTCAGCAGTCCATTTGAGCAGAGATGAAAATGAGAGGAAGCTAAGACCGCGCTGCATGGCACTTCCCATCGAAAATGCGGCAGGAGTATTCTCATGGCCGCTGCAATGCACGGCCGAGAACTGTCGTGAAGAAAAGAATGCGAAACATTTACGTTGTGCGGGGCTGTGTAAAATAAGGCGAAATATCCCGGCAGGCACCCATAGTTGGTCAGAGGCACTGATTTCCTGGCATTTTTACACGCTCGCTGTGCTCTCAGAATCGAGAAGAGCGACGTGACGCTAAGGTCATACTACAGATACTGCCCACCATACTTGTGCAAAGCTTCATCAGATTTTCTCTAAGACTTTCCATTTCGCGTCCGATCATTCATTACTTTCCAAACAGCCATCGTTTTTGTTTTGAAGCGAAATTGTGAAGCACGTACTTTCGAGCTAGATCCGTAGAAAGTATTTGGGATCATTTGGAACAGCAGGTGAAACATACCCACTGTTTGGTAGCTTTATGGGACCTAATCATCAATGGGTAGCTACAGCCGGCTGTGGGATACCATAAAAGACTTGTGCATTCTTCTTCAGCGGATGGAGGCTATTATCAAGACTGGAGATCGTGTTACATGGTATTACCTCGACGCATTTTGCGGGTCAAAAATGTTTTTCAACTGTGCTAACTGAAAGCACTGTTTTCGTATTTTGTTGTACTCTTCGCCACCAGCAAATTAACCGCAGAGCTAAAGGGTGAGAGTTATTAAACTATATGAAAGACAACGTAAATTAGTTACAAACAACAGCATGCACACACTTCATTCAACATGTAAACGTCACTACAGATATTCGGATATAGGTTGTGACATGTTCGATGTACCTGCCGTCATTGGCGATGATGTGACGCGGACGAATATCAAAATTTTGCATGACGTTCTGCGGTGTTGCAACATTGATGGCGTCGATGGCCGCCTGAATGACTGTTTTCAGCTCAGCAATGGTTTTGGGGCTATTGCTGTATACCTTGTCTTGAATATATCACAACGAAAAGGAGTCGCATGCGTTCGGACCCGAAGAATATGGCGGCCAATCGAGACCCATGCCAGTGGGTTCTGGGCATCCGAAAGCCACAATGCGGTGCCCAAAGTGAATCGATAGGGTCGAGGTCCGTCTTACATGAACCACATCTTGTCGATATCGGGGTCAATTTGAATAATGGAGATGAAATCATCTTCCAGATCCTTCACGTACTGTTCGATGGTCACCGTGCCATCAAGGATTATCGCACCGATCATTCCGTGACTGGACATTGCACACTACACAGTCACCCACTGAGGGTGAAGAGACTTGTCGTTTGCGAAATGTAGCTTCTTAGTCCCCCAAACGCGAGAAATGAAAGTGGGCTTCTTCGCTTTACCAAACCAAACGCATGCGCATACTAATTCCCATCATGCCCCGCGGCCAACCAGGCAGTTTGAACGACCTAATGCAAACAGTTCTACATCTACATCTACATTTATAATCCGCAAGCCACTCAACGGTGTGTGGCGGAGGGCACTTTACGTGCCACTGTCATTACCTCCGTTACCTGTTCCAGTCGCGTATGGTTCGCAGGAAGAACGACTGCTGGAAAGCCTCCGTGCGCGCTCGAATCTCTCTAATTTTACATTCGTGATCTCCTCGGGAGGTATAAGTAGGGGTAAGCAATATATTCATACCTCATTCAGAAACGCATCCTCTCGAAAACTGGACAGCAAGCTAGACCACGATGCAGAGCGCCTCTCTTGCAGAATTTAAGTTTGCTAAACATCTCCGTGACGCTATCACGCTTACCAAATAACCGTGTGACGAAGCGTGCCGCTCTTCTTTGGATCTTCTCTATCTCCTCTGTCAACCCGATCTGGTACGGATCCCACACTGATGAGCAATACTCAAGTATAGGTCGAACGAGTGTTTTGTAAGCCACCTCCTTTGTTGATGGACTACATTTTCCAAGGACTCTCCCAATGAATCTCAACCTGGCACCCGCCTTACCAACAATTACTTTTATATGATCATTCCACTTCAAATCGTTCCGCACGCATACTCCCATATATTTTACAGAAGTAACTGCTACCAGTGTTTGTTCCGCTATCATATAATAAAGGATCCTTCTTTTTATGTATTCGCAATACATTACATTTGTCTATGTTAAGGGTCAGTTGCCACTCCCTGCACCAAGTGCCTATCCGCTGCAGATCTTCCGGCATATCGCCGCAGTTTCTAATGCTGCAACTTCTCTATATACTACAGCATAATCTTCGAAAAGCCGCATGGGACTTCCGACACCATCTACTAGGTCATTTATATGTATTATGAAAAGCAATGGTCCCATAACACTCCCCTGTGGCACACCAGAGGTTACTTTAACATCTGTAGACTTCTCTCCATTGAGAACAACATGCTGTGTTCTGTTTGCTAAAAACTCTTCAATCCAGCTGGTCTGATATTCCGTAGGCTCTTGCTTTGTTTATCAGGCGACAGTGCGGAACTGTATCGAATGCCTTCCGGAAGTCAAGGAAAATGGCATCTACCTGTGAGCCTGTATCTAATATTTTCTGGGTCTCATGAACAAATAAAGCGAGTTGGGTCTCACACGATCGCTGTTTCCGGAATCCATGTTGATTCCTACAGAGTAGATTCTGGGTTTCCAGAAACGACATGATACACGAGCAAAAAACATGTTCTAAAATTCTACAACAGATCGACGTCAGAGATATAGGTCTATAGTTTTGCGCATCTGCTCGACGACCCTTCTTGAAGACTGGGACTACCTGTGCTCTTTTCCAATCATTTGGAACCTTCCGTTCCTCTAGAGACTTGCGGTACACGGCTGTTAGAAGGGGGGCAAGTTCTTTCGCGTACTCTGGGTAGAATCGAATTGGTATCCCGTCAGGTCCAGTGGACTTTGCTCTGTTGAGTGATTTCAATTGTTTTTCTATTCCTTGGACACTTATTTCGATGTCAGCCATTTTTTAGTTTGTGTGAGGATTTAGAGAAGGAACTGCAGTGCGGTCTTCCTCTGTGAAACAGTTTTAGAAAAATGTGTTTAGTATTTCAGCTTTACGCCTGTCATCCTCTGTTTCAATGCCATCATCATCTCGGAGTGTCTGGATATGCTGTTTCGAGCCACTTACTGATTTAACGTAAGACCAGAACTTCCTAGGATTTTCTGTCAAGTCGGTACGTAGAATTTTAATTTCGAATTCAATGAACGCTTCACGCATAGCCTTTCTTACGCTAACTTTGACATCGTTGAGCTTCTGTTTGAGAGGTGTTGGCTGCGTTTAAACTTGCAGTGAAGCTCTCTTTGGTTTCGCAGTAGTTTCCTAAATTTGTTGTTGAACCACGGTGAGTTTTTCCCGTCCTTCACAGTTTTACTCAACATGTACCTGTCGAAAACGCGTTTTACGATTGCCTTGAACTTTTTTCCATAAACACTCAACATTCACCAGGGGAGCATTATTGATACTCATGGGGCTGTGATCCCTTGATGTAAAAATCAGGGAGCCAGCCGCATGGTACTGGATAAAAAGGGGGCAAATTGAAAAAACTAGGGATATTATGGGGGTCAGAGTGGTGGACAAGATATCAATGAAAAGAAGGGGAATGGAACTCTGGCAAGAAATCTGGGATGGGGATGAGACAGGAAGAAGAACTCACCAACTATTACCAAACGTTCACGAAAGATTGAGAATGAAGCATTTTCAGCCAAGCACTTCCTTACTGGGCATGGCCCGTACCCGGCATATCTTTGCCGTTTCGGGAAAAGAGCGCCACCATCGTGTGACTGTGGTGCCGAAATGGGTACACCGGATCACGTGGTCTATGAGTGTCCCCTTTTCGACGACGTTGCCGCTGACTTAAGATAAAAAAAAAAATGTTTCAAATGGCTCTGAGCACTATGGGACTTAACAGGTCAGCAGTCCCCTAGAACTTAGAACTACTTAAACCTAACTAACCTAAGGACATCACACACGTCCATGCCCGAGGCAGAATTCGAACCTGCGACCGTAGCGGTCCCGCGGTTCCAGACTGTAGCGCCTAGAACCGCACGGCCACCACGGCTGGCGCTGACTTAAGAAATTCATTGCCAAACACAGACACCTTTCACCTTATTAGAGACCCAATCACCTTCAACATCATTGATAAACTGGCCAGCGAGGTATCCGCCAAGGTCCCAAGGGAATATCGTAGGGAGATTGAGTAGTTAGAGAACCAATATGTGACACAACGCACCATCCCATTTCGCCGGGGTGCGTACTGGCCGACCGCCATGGCGATAGGGATCCGACGCATCCAGCACTAGGGGGAGGGTGCGAACACACCGATTAGAGACTGAAGCACACCAATTACGACCCAGAAAATAGAATTACCTGTAGGAAATAGATAGTAGACCTGCAGCGATTTGCGTTAAGGCCATCCCAGTGCCAGGGGCACGCCCACTGGGATTAGATCGGTGGGCATGGCAATGAAATACTAGATTTATATCTTTTACTGACACACCTGTAACTCTGCAGGATGTAGTTGTTACTAGAGTAGGTCTGAGTAGACAGCATGGTAGACTAACAGTAGGTCATTTAGATACCCATAGAACTAACTTCCTGTAGCTGATACTAATAATAGAATATAGAGTTTTTGGTAAATGCTGCTAAAATGTAACATTGTATGTAATTTCGACCCACTAATGATTTTAGGTGGTGGTTTATGTTGTATAATATTGGCTTTTGATGAATAAAGATTTTCTTTAAAAAAAAAGAAAAAAAAGGACACTTATCATTGTCAGTGTCGGAACAGAAATTTTCGTTTTGATCTGTTAGGTAGTCTTAAATCTGCCTTCTATTACTCTACCGTTCAGAGTCCATAGTGATCTTATTTCATATGGTTCATTAAGTGTCACCCCATAGTTGGACCTCGCGCGGTACAGTAAGTGGGTGCGCGGGTGCTGTGAGTGTTGCGTGCGGCGCAGGTGATGCTGTGGACGGGCGCGCTGGTGGCTGCCTGGCTGGCGGCCGGCGCGGCGGCCAACTGTGCCACCGGCTGCACCCAGACGACGTTCCGCGCCTACACCGGCTGCCTGCAGAACTGTGGCGCCGACGTCGCCGTCACCAATTGCGACTGCTCCGCCACGGCCTGCACCCGCTGCTCCGGCGACAACACCTGCTGCCAGACTTGCTGCAACATACAGAAGGTACTCAGCCTTTTGTCTGCTAAGTCCAACAGCTTTCCGGACAAAACACGTGCCCGAACTCTACCTTTTCGTGCTACAATACTTCTTGTTGCTTCCAGCAAAGGCCATGTTATCGTGAGCGTGCACTTTCGGTTTTCGTTTGTCTGTATTCTGGTTTTCTTGATGCTCTCCGCCACGATATCCTCTTCTGCGCCACACACTCACCCAAATAGTGACATATGGTTTGCTGCTTTGGTGTCAGCATAAATAGCTGTCAGATTGGAGGGTTAGACTACTACAAGTTTGTGTAGCTAATATTTCAAACAGTATTCACAATTAAATATTAAAGTTCAATAAACCTTTATTTTAATGGTTGCTATACTACTGACCATTAAAATTGCTACACCAAGAAGAAATGCAGATGATAAACGGGTTTTCATGGACAAATATATTGTACTAGAACTGACATGTCATTACATTTTCACGTAATTTCGGTTCATAGGTCCTGAGAAATCAGTACCGAGAACAATCACCTCTGGCCGTAATAACGGCCTTGATGCGCCTGGGCATTGAGTCAAACAGAGCTTGGATGGCGTACACAGGTACAGCTGCCCATGCAGCTTCAACACGATACCACAGTTCATCAAGAGTAGTGACTAGCGTATTGTGACGAGCCAGTTGCTCGCCCACCACAGACCAGACGTTTTCAGTTGGTGAGAGATCTGGAGAATGTGCTGGCCAGGGCAGCAGTCGAACATTTTTTGCATCCAGAAAGGCCCTTACAGGACCTGCAATATGCGGTCGTGCATTATCCTGCTGAAATTTAGGGACTTGCAGGGACGGAATGAAGGGTAGAGCCACGGGTCGTAACACATCTGAAATGTAACGTCCACTGTTCAAAGTGCCGACAATGCGAACAAGAGGTGACCGAGACGTGTCAGCAATGGCATCCCATACCATCACGCTGGGTGATACGCCACTGTGGCAATGACGAATACACGCTGGCAATGTGCATTCACCGCGATGTCGCCAAATACGGATGCGACCATCATAATGCTCTAAACAGAACCTGGATTCATCAGAGAAAATGACGTTTTGCCATTCTTGCATCCAGGTTCGTCGTTGAGTACACCATCGCAGGCGCTCTTGTCAGTGATGCAGCGTCAAGGGTAACCGCAGCCATGGTCTCCGAGATTACAGTCCATGCTGCTGCAGATGTCGACGAACTGTTCGTGCAGAAGGTTGTTGTCTTGCAAACGTCCCCATCTGTTGACTCAGGGATCGAGACGTCGCTGCACGTCCCGTTACAGCCTGGCGGATAACATGCCTGTCATCTCGACTGCTAGTGATACGAGGCCGTTGGGTTCCAGCACGGCGTTCCGTATTACCCTCCTGAACCCACCGATTACATATTCTGCTAACAGTCATTGGATCTCGACCAACGCGAGAACCAATGTCGCGATACGATAAACCGCAATCGCGGTAGGCTACAATCCGACCTTTATCAAAGTCGGAAACGCGATGGTACACATTTCTCCTCCTTACACGAGGCATCACAACAACGTTTCGCCAGGCAACGCCGGCCAACTGCTGTTTGTGTATGAGAAATCGGTTGGAAACATTCCTCGTGTCAGCACGTTGTAGGTGTTGCCACCGGCGCCAACCTTGTGTGAGTGCTCTGAAAAGCTAATGATTTGCATATCACAGCATATTCTTCCTGTCGGTTAAATTTCGCGTCTGTAGCACGTCATCTTCGAGATGTAGCATTTTTAATGGCTAGTAGTGTATTTATTGTTATTTACTATTTACTTACTTATTTTTATTTATTTATTGTTTTTATTTTTATTTATATTCAAATCTTGGTTGTAAAGCTTTTTAAAAAATATAAAATCAAATTTTCAGCAAGAATTTTTATATAGTTATCACTGGCGACAGTCAAAACCAGATGGGCCCAATCGCCGTACCAGAATCACCCATAAGTACTGACAGATATAGGTAGAATACGAACAGGCACAAGGCCAGTTACAATCACATCACTACAACAAACCAAAAATTAAAATTACAATTGAATTTTAAACAAAGCTCCAATAAATACCTTTTCTGAACCAAAGCTAAAACCCCTTAAGATCTTAAACCAAGGGACCGTAGAAATATTGAGGTTAAAACCTACAGAGGAGATCGCAATAATATTTCTTATTTTAATTTACCTGTTTCGGCTTATGTTAAAGTCATCTCAGAACACTTGGCCTCCTATGGATAGTGCTGGCGTGTCCTCAGTTTCCAACTCAAATAAGCGTTGTCAGTCAATCATCATGTGGTAAACAACAGTGTGCCAGTGGACGGATGGGATGGAAAAGACACCGCCGATGTACTGAAATAATAAGCATCACAGTTGATATTATGAACAATGTTAGCAATTTTACAGTAATTTCAACACCGACCAATGATGTGACAGCATGTTTTCCAATTTCAATATCATAGCTAAACCATCCTTTCTCCACCTTGTGAGTATCATTGCGAATGTGGATAGATGACTGTGCAGAACGTCCATTCATTGTTAATTCTCTAACACATACATCGTCAAACTACATCAGACAGCGCTCTACATATTTCTAACACCTCGAGCATAGTGCATAATTTACGGTCTATCTCTATGCTGATGGGAGGCACAGAGCATTCTCACAGTCTTGGGATAAAATTAGAGGCTGAAAGACCCCCCTCAAACCTACATTCCCTGCAGCACCGTTACCGATTTAATCTGCAATCGATCAGAAACAGACTGCTACATTCCACGTCTCGTGAATGAATGGAGCAAGCTGAGTCCTCGCCCATCCAAGTGCACAAGATTTCTCGAGATGCGCCCATGTCGAGGAGGTTAGTAAACCTTATCGTTGTATAATAACAGATTTGAAAGTGTTGTGATGTAATAGCAGACGGTTAAGAAGAACAAGGAAAGGGTGACTTTTATGTGCGGTGGAGCTCCAGACGGATGGAGTTCGAAGCATTTTTACGTGGTTCTACAAAGCTATCAATTTTAAAGTATTACTCCAGAGTCTAGGATCAGTACCTGGCAGGTGTTGGTAAGAGAGAACATTATCACACACACTCCTAGGGCCAGAACGTTCCGCACTTAAAATGGGCTGTAATGTTAGATCGCTCGAAAAATAGTTCAAATGGCTCTGAGCACTATGGGACTTAACATCTTAGGTCATCAGTCCCCTAGAACTTAGAACTACTTAAACCTAACTAACCTAAGGGCATCACACACATACATGCCCGAGGCAGGATTCGAACCTGCAACGGTAGCAGTCCCGCGGTTCCGAACTGAAGCGCCTAGAACCGCACGGCCATTGCGGCCGGCTATATCGCTCGAGTTTCAGACCTATCAGTCGTATCCAATGTAGCGCTGCTAATATTCAAATGTAACAAGTGTATTTCAAGCGCATTACGTACATCCTTCTTCCTGATTTCTCTACGATAAACTATGTTATCGAACCGTAAAACGAAAAAACTACTTCCTTAAAACATTGGCTCTGTGAGATACGAGCACAATATAGCTTTCCAGAGATGTATAGTGTCCACTGTTCAGATCCCATCACGGTTCAGAAATTGTAGTATGTACCAGACCCTATATCCCTTAGAAGCTTATCCCATTATCACAATGGTAAGAAAAAGGGATAAATACTGGAGATATTCCTATTTTTCACTGAACATAAGCGGTCCAGTCACATTAACGAGGCCACCGTCTATCTTAGCCGGCGGATTTGTAAATTGTCAATAATCCGCTTTTTTCAATGAGGTCTTCAATTGCTTTAGCGAAGGCACTGCTTGCAGTTGTGCTTAGGCCACACTGTACTTCTCCCGAAATAATTTTCTTAAAGCTTATTAATTAAGTGACACTATACTGTGGCCCATAAATTGCGTGTCCAGCACCTCCAGAAAGGCTTACTACTTACCCTGCCACCACGTCGTCAACATAACACTTCTTTAAGTGAACGTTTCTCGCAGTCACTTGGCGTCCAACCTATATTACAGTCTACTTCAGACTTTCTACTCATTTTCTCTTTCGCCACAGTTTTCTATTACCACTCAGACTACTTGTCTGAATTTATACAATGTAAGTTACATTACGTTGCCTGGGTACACGCAACATGTATAAAATCGTGTTTAGTCATTACAATAAAGTTATTTCGTAATATTACAACTGATCATCATTCAAAAAAAGTTAATGGAGATATTTACGTTCTTTATTAAAGAACGACCTTGAAAAATATGAAAGAGATAATCATAGAGTAATATTCTGTATTCCAGTGTTACACTGTCATCTATATAATCTTCATGTCAGTGTTTCCCAAATATTGGTTTCGCCGCCGATTTTGCTGATGTCCAGTTCATTTTTAATCATCAGTGCAGGCCACTCCACTTCAGCATACTTCTGTAACAGGTCATTTCTACTGCTCCTATTCTTTCCACTCTCCGTGACACATTTCCATCAATTCTGTGAACCTGACGTATGTTCTCAGAAACTTCGTTTTAAAATTAAGACAAATGTTTGACCAGTGGAAATATGCTCCTCTCGAAGCACAAAAAATTGCGAATATCTTCTTGTTTATTTAAAAGACTGACTGGGAAGTAGTGTACCAGCTGTCTCATTCTACGATCCTCAGGATCTTTGAAATGTTTCCCAAAATTTTGGCATGTGAACGTATTCAAAAAAGCGCCTTTTTTAACATTTAGCTCACATCAAACTGTCACTAGGTCCCCTAAGCGTAACTCAGTCACACCCATTATTGATCCATTGCTGTTAGTCGCTACTGCCCTTTTTCGCTCAGTTATTCAGTCCATTCTTTGTCCTTATCTCTTTGGTTTCTCTGTCATTGTCTCTTGTGCACAGCCACAATCCCCTTCATCCTATCCTACGGCTACAGTCTCTTCTCGCTGTCATTTGCCACATGGGGTAGCCGCGCGGTCTAGGGCGCCTTCTCACGGTCCATGCGGCTTCCCCCATCGGAGGTTCGAGTAGTCCCTCGGGCATGGATGTGTGTTTTGTCCATAGCATAAGTTAGTTTAAGGTAGATTATGCAGTGTGTAAGGTTACGGATCGATGACCTAAGCAGTTTGGTCCCATAAGATCTTCCCACAAATTTTTTTCACTGTCATTGTTTTCCTCTTTCTCTCTCTTAATGCTAATATCTCATTCCTTCCTTCCTACTGTTGCTGTCTCTTCTCACTATCTCCATCTTCCCTGTCATATACTCTGTCGCTCATTATCACTGGCACTTCCACTTCTACTTTCTTCCCCCGCCTCCCATTCTCCCCCCCGCCCCCCCTCCGCAATGGCACTGACTCCTCCACTCTTTTCCTTTCACTGTTTTGTCACTGTCAACTATGTTCCAGTGCCACTGTGACCTTCTCTTTCTCCCATACTGCCATTGTGTCCTTCACTGCTTCTATAACAACATAACCACTGTCTGCTGTGCCACGCAGAGTGGCCGCGCGATTGGAGGCGCCATGTCACTAATTGTGCGGCTCCTTCCGCCGGAGGTTCGAGTCCTCCCTCGGGCATGGGTGAGTGTTCTTCTTAGCATAGGTTAGTTTAGGTAGTGTGTAAGTCTATGGTCCCTTAGGAATTCACACACATTTGAACTGTCTGCTGTCTTCCAGTATGTACTACTTTTCCGTCTATTTGCCCTGCAACTGTCTTCTTCTCTCTCAGCATAGAATGGAGGGAATATATGCGCATTCTAAAATCTATGGAAAAATGTTTAAAGGTGATGAGGAGGGTAGAATGACGCAGCTGGTACTCCACTTATCAGTCAGAGTTTTTTTTTTAATAAACAGGAACGTATTCACATTTTTTGTGCTCCTATAGGAAAATTTTTCACTGGTTCCTTTCTTTTACGTGCTGCAGCAGGGCATGCAACTATATGAAAAGAAATGTATTGGTCAGTAAAATTTAGATAGTTTACTTACGTGAAACTAACGTAACGCAAAACTAATTTTACACCTGTGGCCGGATTTCAGATGCAAAAACACTTTGCATGTGCTTTAGTGTTTTAACATGGTGTTCTCCCATGGCAAAGAAGACACTTAATAGCATATTTCTTCGTCCTACAGCACTTTATAAACTACGTTTTCACCTCGTGGAATTTTACGTGAGTATTTCACGTGTACTATTAGAATACCTATGAACGACTGTAAGCCGAAAACGGATAAAGACAGGAGGAAAATTTTCACGATTGTTTGAGATATATCTCACGAATACACTGTATATTTTTCCAAAATTAAAACTGCTGTTGAAAACCTTGTGCAATTGTCTGAAATTTAAAAAACAGATTGGGCCAAGTAGTTAATAAATTACAAATTTAACGAAATTATTTCTTTGCTTCTCTGGATGTTTTGGAAAACTATTGAAAACTTCAGTCATCTGCTGTGCATAGTTGTCTTGGAATCTTAGGCTGCGTTTTAGTCCTCTGATGACAGCGAAAATATGAAACGAATCCCTTTTCAGTAGTTTTCCTAGTAACCGCCCATGAACTAATGGTACATCCCTAAGTACCATGAAACCTACCGTAGATCACATTAAATACAAAAAGAACTAATCGATTTGCATCGTTTGCCTAAGCAGGAAGAAATGTGTAACGTTCATACCTTGACTGTGTGCTGTAGGATAGTGACATTAAGACGATCCTTCTGCTGCATATACAAATGATCCATAACCCAAGGGCTGTCCAAAACACGTGACAATACCTTTTTATCACTAGTAGAAACCGAGACATGAGTATCGAAATATCCTTTCTTACGCACGGCGTTTTGGAATGTGGTACGAATGTTGTCGCATGCACACCTATCACAGTAGCCTATTTTTTTTTTAGCAAGAAATGTTTCTTATATCACTCTTTATCACCTGTTCCTTCTCTTCGTCTACTTTGTGGTCCCCATTTATGATGTCAAGCTTACTACTAATTTCATTCCTTCTGATCCTTATTTTGTTATATTGTCGTATTGCCGTACTTAGTCTGTGTTCATTATGCCATTGCTTTCAATAAGTTCATAACCTTTCCCCTAAATTTTGATCCGACAACTGTACCTTTCTTTTATTCCCGACAGTGCTTCTTCGATCCACAGATTGAGCAGTAGAGGGGAGAGGCCACCTTAACCCGTTTTTAATACAAACGATGCTTACTTGGTCTTCCATTCTTACGTTTCTTCTCTCGGTTGTATTAATTTCAAACGTCTTCCATTATTTTAAGTTGTCGAATGCTTTTTTGAGGACGACAAATTGCGTGAAGGACCCTTGATTTTTCTTAAGTTTAGCCTTTATTAGCACCTACAGTGCTGGAACTGGCACTATGGTGCCTTTATCTTCCCTAGTTTGGACTAATCGCCTCGCCTCGTAACACATTCTCAACTTTTTTTTTTAGATTTTTCGTATATTTTCGTCTCATAAACTTTATTACACAGGCTGTTAAGTTTATAATGCGCTATTTTACGCATTTGTCTGGCGGTCATATTATAGAGATGGAATTGTTCCGGAACTCTGATGATTTAATCTCCATTCTCACATACTCTACACACTAGTTTGAATAATCGTTTGTGTGGATCTTCCCAGTTATTATTATTATTCCAGAAAGCTTGAGACATTATGTTATTTTTCATCCATTAATATTTTTATCGAGACATAGGTACTTATTGCAGCAGAATAATAACGTCGCATTTCGAGTGTTTAATTATTCGTAGTGCAAAAAAGTCTACTTAGCTATACACGCTTCACAGTGCAAGATGCAACTGGCGGAAATTTTTTTAAGTCGGTGTAACTTCCAGTACTCACACAACTAAAAGTATTTTACAGGCCATCAAATTGAAATAGCCACTCACAATGTTATAATATTGACTATGGTGAATAGTATTACAACGCTCTGAATTTTTGTGTTGTTCAAATGTAAATACCCAAAAAATTGCCTAAAGCCACACCTCTGTACCTCAAAAGTTCGATTTCTGTACCATAGGTGGTGCAAAGCACAAGGCAGCCTCAGAATAAATTTTTATATCAACCTTCTCAAGTGTCACAAACAGGCAGGCAGCCATTGGCAAGACTGAACGTGCTGACTAGGCATTTTGGTTACTCCAACAAGTCTTGTCATGCTAACTTCCAGTGCATTTGACTCTTGGCTGTGTGTAATTTGGTATACATGCTGCATTGCCAAACTCACATTGATACTTCTGTTGATTCAATAGCTGAAACCAAAGAATAACCAAAGTAAAAAATGTTATTCCTACGCCTAAATTCGTCAAAAGCTTGTCTCTAAAACTGATATCAAAATCAGTCAAACAACACAGTGACGCCATGCTAGAGAATTAGTTTCGTCATGCAGTTCAAAACTTTTCTCATGTGCTGCTGACATGTACAGGAAATTTCAGGACCCTTCAGTGGAATAGCATATAGAAGAGTGACCATTAGTAATATAAATTTATATAGCTAAGAAAGGAGGGCTACGATGTTCAGAAAGTCTGCCAAACATTATAGCAGTTATATGCTTGCGTGTCAACTTAATCTTGTAGTACAAAACATTTGCTTTTTCTGCTGATAGTCCCACACATTATAGTAAGATATTAATACACACTCATCTAGGGCAAAATTAGGTTTGCTATGATTTCAGCCACCCACTTTCAAACTCAGTAAAATATTTTAGTGTCCCCATGCTATGCAGTGCAAAACATTTGTCATCTTCAGCTGATAATGCTAAATCAGGTTGCCCCACACTAGAAACTACTGTCCTTGAACGGGATACTTTCTCAAAGTATTATACATCAGAGTGGAACTGGGAAATTTGACTGTTTGCTAGCACTTACTTTGAGGGATTTAGCTACTGGGGATGTCATCTACTGCGGTCCGTTTTCCAATTGAATGGGAAACAGGTAATGAGTGTTATACAGTAACAATGTAACAGGGTAAAGGTATAAGGGGGTAATGGGGCAGCAGTAAATGGTCTAGCGCTGTTATGGAACAGTGATGTAATGGTAAATGGTCTAACAGTGCTATGGTATAACTGTGCAATCAGCAATGGGGTAGTGGATAACGGGTAATAGGTAACAGGAAATGGTATATAGAGTAACAGTAAACAGTGCAATATGTAATGGCATATGGAAAATGGCTAATGCTATAATGGATAACAGTGTAATGGTTTAATATACATTAAAGGGGAAATGGGTAATAGTGTAACAGATAATGGGTAATAAATAACAGCAATGGTGTAATGGTATGATGGTGTAATGATGTATAACTGTAATGGGATAACAGTGCCATGGGCAACAGGAAAGAGGCAAGGGGGGTAAGAGGGTAACATGTAATGGTAAAAGGTTTAATGGTATACTAGAGTAACAGGGTAACAGAAAACTGTAAATAGTATAACATTAAGTATTGTAATAGTGCAATGCTGTGTCAGGTTATGGGTACTGGGTGATAGTGTAATGGCGTAACATTGTAACAGAGTGTTGTAATAAGGGTAAATGGTCAATGGTAAATGTTAAACGGTAAACAGTAAGTTCTCTGGGCACTGAGATGGCTAGTTTCTCTTCTGGACTCTTTCCCCTGCCGCTGTCCACATCACTACCTTCCCAATCCCCTTTATCTAGTACCCTTTACATCATTACACAATTACCCACTACCTGTTAATTTGTTTTCCTGTTACCCCATTTCACTATTGCACAGTTGCACCACTTACTGTTTCCTATTACCTGATTACCTTTTCACACCTTCATCTCTTACCAATTACCTGTTCCCCATTACCCTGTTACACCATAACAGCATTACCCTACTTCACTGTTGACACCAGTATCCCATTTCAAAGTTATCCCATTACCATTTTACCCTGCTATGCTGTTAGGCCGTCACCTGTTACTCATTTGGCCCCCAATAGCTGACATCCACAGCAGCTGATACCTCAACTTGCAGTAGCCATAGCCAAAGTAGTTGGCTCCCCCATAGAAAATGCTAGTAAACTTCACAGAGTAACCAGATCAACAACGAAGTAAAAAAATTCTGGAAAATGTCCAATTCGAAGGCAGTAGCTTCAGCTGTGTGATACCACAATTTAGCATTACCAAAAGAAGTTGACAAATGTTTTATACTGAAAGTTAAAAAAAGTACCCTATCAAATGGTCACTATAATGTTTGACTAATTGATTGAAAGTAGGTAGTTGAAAGTGTAGCATCTTTACACTCCTACATAGACAAATGCATATTACTACAGTATTGTGACGTTTGGCATTATCAGCAAAAAATGGCAATATTCTGCACTGCAAGACAAAGTTAAAGTTGTAGCATGGAGCCACTGTAGTGTCTGCCAGACTTTGAAGGCGTCAAAACCCTTCTTTCTTACGTAAACGAACCTATTACTGCAGAATAAAATGTTCTTGGTAAACTTTCCGGGTCAGTCATTAAAACATGAGACGGTATGGCAAGTTTACCAAGAACTTTTTATCCAAGAACTTTGTCATGAATGATTTCGTAGCCATACGTGTATTACTACTGTTCTGCATGCTACTCCATCGAAGTGTCATTTAGTTTCCACTGTGTGACAACAGAAGACAACAAAGGTTTCAATTGCAAGATGAAGGTAATACCATAGCATAGAGTGTAAAAGTTGGATGACTTTGGTATCGGTTTTACAAACTAGGTTTTGACGAATTTAGAGATAGGAATAACATTGTCCACGGTAAGTGCACTTAAAGCTGTAATTTAGGTCAGCATTAGTGCCCACGTGCCTTTTGCAATGCGGCATATGTGTCACGTTACACCGAGGTGATAGTGAAATGCTTTGGATATCACGAACGTAAGACACGCAAAACGCAAAGTCAACGGGTTCAGTCTAGCTGATGTCTGACTACCTACCTGCATTGTGACACTTGACAACCATGCTAGAACTATTTAAATGTGGAAAATAGTTAATTTGAGATAACGTTGCGCCTTACATCATTTATGATACAGAAACGGAACTTTACACTTACTGAAGTGTTGTGTTTAATGTAATTTTTGGATAATTTCTTTGAACAGTCTAGCACTTTTAAGGACAAGCAAGGTGACCACAGGGTTAATGGTTGTTTCGTTTTAATGGTCTTCAAAGCACTTTTAAATATGGAAGTACTGTAAGTTATAACTCTTACATAGCATTTTTGAAAAAAAAAAAACTTACGTACATGGCAAAACAAGAAATATTTAGAGCATTCATCTAGTTTTTAGCACAGTTAGGATGGCTAAATTGTGGTAGGCTGTCTCATTTTAATTACCTGTAAAGTACTTTTAAGAGTTAAAGTACTACAAGTTACACCATTTACGAAATAAAATGGTTCAAATGGCTCTGAGCACTATGGGACTCAACTGCTGAGGTCATTAGTCCCCTAGAACTTAGAACTAGTTAAACCTAACTAACCTAAGGACATCACAAACATCCATGCCCGAGGCAGGATTCGAACCTGCGACCGTAGCGGTCTTGCGGTTCGAGACTGCAGCGCCTTTAACCGCACGGCCACTTCAGCCGGCCCATTTACGAAATATTTAGGATAAATACGAGATGGCGGAGGAACTTTTGAACGTGGTAAAACAAATGAGTGTATAGGCTCCTTTGAGCATAGCTGAGATGACTACTCTGATGGACTGTTTCATTGTAATTACCTGTAGATTAATTTTAGATGTGGAAATACTGCTAATTAAACACTTTACACGATTTTTAGGCAAATGGCTTCGAACATGAGAGGAAAAGAAAAAATCGAGTCTTCAGATTTGTCGAACATGGTCAAAAATACTGGAAGTTACTCCCTTCACATACCACGTTTTTGATTTTTATGTGGTATAGTTGGGTAACTGTAAACATGGTGGGCTCTGGCAAGGAACATACTACATTATCATCTGCTGCAAAGAAATATCCACTAACCATTTACCATTTTTTACGTAAACTACCATCGCCATCTTTGATTTTAAATTTCCTGCCAATGCCATATGTAAGTTTTGAATTTTCCACCGTATGCTGTCTCTAGTTTTTTTTTTATTTTCCATCTGCTACCATCAAATTTTTAAATTATCCATCAACATCATCTTTCATTTTTTAAATTTCCTGCTATCCCTTATTTATAAATCTAAATTTCTCATACATCCGACAGCTTGCATTTTTAAATTTCCCCTCCTCCGCCATCTTTGATTTTTGCCCAAAGCAGCGCCGACTAGCGCTGAATTGTTTGTAAGAAACAAAGGAACTCTATTACTCCCGACGGAAAGCGTCTGGGACGCAATCGGTTGTCAGCATCACCCAGAAGTCTTCGGCCAGTAAATTTGGGTGAGTTCTTCGTAGATAACCGTCGCCACATGCCTCCACAAACGTAACAAGGTCTTGTAGAAATCCTTGCTCGCAGAATCCTGTACATTGGGTACCAACGGTTAAACAAAACGGTATTACGCAGGTGCTCATAATGGTATGGTTCCTCAGTCTACGTGTGAGTCTCCACAACACCTTTCTATATGAATGACTGCTCAGTATCGTTCACTTTGTGCCTTAAGAGAAATGGCGTCAAAGGTGTAGCGTTCTTGGTACTGTTTTCCACAATCCTTTTAGTAAATCAGAATACTTTCTCAGCTTGCACTGAACATATTATTACAACAAACATATCTCTAGCTTGAGGAACATTGACAAAGCAGGTAACACCATACCATATGATAAATGATGTCAGTATATGACTTGCACGTTTTCTTGACTAAACATAACGTCACTCTCGATAGAAGTTCGTTCTCCTTTCCGGTGCCGAAGCTCTGCAGACACGATCAAACACTGAATTTTCCGAGCTGGCTGCCTAAATTTGCTGACACGCTGACAAATTGTACACTAAGCTTTATACAGACCATTTGTCACGACTAAGGAAAGAGAATGAAATGGACCAATTTGCTACAACTGCAGAACAGTCCAGTCATGAAATTTCTCTTTTATTGTTACACACCAACAGGAAAAGATGATTAGTACACCTTCCGTTAAATGAGGTTGTTACCTGGACTGTACTGCAGTGTTACTCTTTCTCCTGCGGGTATTACAGAGATTTAACGACCACTGATGAAGGCGATGTAGGTATTTACTGTATTAGAAATTATAAGAATGACTTATGAGGGGAACACATTGTTTTTGTACAGCGTAAGAGAAATTGTCAACCTGTGACTCATTTAGAATGAATCACTATGTCCGTGAAAACAAGTAACTTTGTAGAGCTCTACACGAAACTAAAGACAAATGTTAAACAGTCAGAATGTTAAACAGGACGTTCATTAACAACATTTACATTACAAGAATGTATGAGGGTGACATTTTTTCCCATTGGACAATATTTTACAAGCCATTATGTACACGACTAAATTTTTTATTTGCAGACCATGACCTGATGAAACATTGATACAATTTGACATTTCTCTTTACGATTATATAAGGGGCGATCAGAAAGTTTCCGTTTGATTGTGTTGCTGCAGCGTGCAGCTACGGGCATATAAGCACCGATACGTAGGCAGGAGGTCAGTCTAGCATTCGTGTCTTTCCGAAGTGCGTGCGATAAATGCAGTGACGTGGACTACAGCGAGGTTATTACCAAATGCGTCCAAACAGGACCAACGTGTCATTACGTTTTTCTTGGCTGCCGAAGGGTTAGGACTGGTGGAGAATGAATGATGCCTATGGGACAGCATATCTATCGAAAACCACCGTTGTGGCATAGTGTGTCAAGGGGTGCTGCTGCTTCATGATAACGCACTACCCTTTATCGCTCATGTCTTAACGTAGAAGCCAGGCTAACTCAAGTCGGAGACTCTTGAGCACCTGCCCTATAGTCCTGATGTGTCTCCATTCGATTATCACACCTTCGGTACCTCAAAAAAGGTCTTGAAACATCGACGATTCTTGGTGAACGAGAATGCCATCTGGCAGTTACTGACTTCTTCATGCAGCAGGACACCGTGTTTTATCAAACAGGTAGCTTCAACCTGGTGCGTATGTGGGATGATTACGTCAATTCTCACGGCGATTTTTCGTGGCTGGCATACCGATTCTAGCCTGTGAGGCCTTTCAAACGGAAACTATTTCATCGCCCCCTTATAGTTTTAACAACATTATAATAGAAGCTGAACTCCATCTCAGAATATTGCTTACCAATTAAAGACCCGTATTCAAGCATCTAACATGTGAAAGAAACAGTATCATTTTAAATCAGTTACCAGTGTCGGAAGTTTGTGAAAGAACTTTTGGGCAACCTGTAGCTGCTCGGACGGCCTTTCGTAATCTAGTGGCGCAAGAATACTTTCAGATGCATTGAATGTGTCCCGAAGGATACGTGGCTCACATTAGATCACATACATGTGGTTAGTAGAATGAAGACCATTTCTTCGCTCAAGTGAACTAGGCAACATTGTTAACAACAGTGAAGTTTCAGATTACTGAGCGGTGATTCTGATGCGTAGCTCGTCTGTTGCAGTGTGTCTGCTCTAATGTGAACTGCCAACAGCCCTGCAACAACGCATGCTGTTCGATGTGCTGCCGGCCGCCGGTGGAACAACCTCAGGTACGTCTATCGAACCAATGGATACATTCCAAAATTAAAATATGTTTCTTCTTACGTCTGTAGTTAATAGCAGTGTGGGCACATATAGTAGGCACTATTCACCTCATTCAAATTAAGTTAGCGGTAGGTACTAAGTAGAGTATTACATTGTTCCTTACCTCAGGATAGTGACATGTTGTGACCTAGACTCCACGAGAAGCCGAAAGTACTCACAAGGGAACCTCCCGATCGCACCCCCCTCACATTTAGTTACAAGGTGGCACAGTGGATATGCCTCGAAAAATTGAACACAGATCAATCGAGAAAACAGGAAGAAGTTGTATGGAACTATGAAAAAAATAAGCAAAATATACAAACTGAGTAGTCTATGCTCATGATAGGCAACGGGCAACATCAAAGACACTGTGAGGCGGGGACAGCTCAGGAGCGCCGCGGTCTCGTGGTTAGCGTGAACAACTGCGGGACGAGAGGTCCTTGGTTCAAGTCTACCCTCGAGTGCATATTTTACTTTCTTTATTTTCGCAAAGTTATGATCTGTCCGTTCGTTCATTGACGTCTCTGTTCACTGCAATAAGTTTAGTGTCTGTGTTTTGCGACCGCACCGCAAAGCCGTGCGATTAGTAGACGAAAGGACGTGCCTCTCCAATGGGAACCGAAAACATTTAATCGCAAGGTCATAGGTCAACCGATTCCTCCACAGGAAAACACGTCTGATATATTCTATACGACACTGGTGACGGCGTGTGCGTCACATGACAGGAATATGTTGTCGACCCACCTAACTTGTACATTTGGCGAATGGGTAAAAAGATTCTTCTACCTAGCCCGATTTAGGTTTTCTTGTGGATGTGATAATCACTCCCAAAAGAGTGATGAAAACATAAGATTTTGTCACATAAACTGCAACAAATGCATGCAACAGTTTCACAGTCGCACAGTTTTCCCTGTGCTCTGTCAAAACATATGTTTTTAACGTTTTCAAACTTTTCCGTGTGTAGACCGTTAAATCCTGCATATGTCCAAGCAAATCTGAACATGTCCTGGAATTTTGGAGAGCGAAGTTGATTATGTGTGAGTGCCTGAACTTTGATAATTGTCTGAAAACAAAAAATTAAACTTTTCACTCGAGGGAAGATGAACCAAGGACCTCTCGTTCCGCAGCTACTCACGCTAACAACGGGACCACGGCGCTGGTGAGCTCACACTATCCTTGATGTTATCTATCTTGCGCATGGACTACTCAGTTTGCATATTTTACTTATTTTTTCGTAGTTCCACACAACTTCTTCCTGTTTTCTCGATTGATCTGTGTTCAGTTTTTCAAACCCTATCCACTGTGCCAACTTATAACTAAATCTGAGGGGGGTGCGATGGGGAGGTTCCTTGTCAGGAGTCATTGCGATCCACGACCGCAAGACGCTCAACCGTCGTCCACAGCTCACGGAGATCTGGTATGACTCGATATCTTGGTCGATCACATCACATTCACTAACGAATCTGGAAAATGCTGTAACATGATACAACAGTCCAAAAAGTATAAAATTTTGTTAACTGTTCCTAACAGACATTAAATGATTAAACTTTTATTCCAGTGGGACTCAATATCTCTTTGAGGTGTGACCCTCGCAGACACGATATTCTTGTATTCGTTGAGGCATGGAAATAACCAGCCTCTATGTCTAATATCTACAAATTTGTTGCAATACCTGAAACACAGGCTGTGTCCATTCAAGGAAATTGCTGGACAGAGACTGACATGAAGGGCTACGTCTTCCCACAACATCCCAGACATGTTCCATGAGTGACAAATCACAGGACTAATCAGTCTAGTCAATGATCTGTAAATTCCTAAATTCATTTGTAGTATGGACTGCAGTGTGATCTTTGTTTTACCCATTTTTATTTTTTAAGTCATCATCCTTCTGAATGCTACGTTGCGGGCCGCCACGAATTCCTCTCCTGCGCCAACGTCTTCATCTCAGTGCAGCACTTGCGAACTACAGCCTCAAATATTTACTGTATATATTCCAATCTCTGTCTTCGCTGCAGCTTTTACCCTCTACAGCTCCCTCTAGTAATACAGAACTCATTCTCTGACGTCTTAACAGATGTCTTACCGTCCTACCGCTTACTCTCGTCAGTTTTTTCTTCACTTTACGTTATTAGGCGACATTATTTTCTTTTGTAGTGCCACATCTCAAGTGCTTACATTCTCTTCTATTCCGATTTTCCTTCAGTCTTTGCTACACTACCACACAAGGCTGCGCTTCAAACGTACATTCTCAGAAATTTCTTATCAAATAAATGGTTCAAATGGCTCTGAGCACTATGGGACTTAACATGTGAGGTCATCAGTCCCCTAGAACTTAGATCTACTTAAACCTAACTAACCTAAGGACATCACACACACCCATGCCCGAGGCAGGTTTCGAACCTGCGACCGTAGCGGTCGCGCGGATCCGGACTGTAGCGCCTAGAACCACTCGGCCACTCCGGTCGGCCATCAAAAAAATACCTATGTTTGATACTAGCAGACCTCTCCTGACCAGGAATGCCCTTAATGTACGTCTTGATCTGATAGCTTATTTTGCTGCCTAGATAGCAGAACTGCTCAGCGTTATCCACTTCGTGATCAACAATTCTGAAGTTCAGTTTCCCGCTGTTCTCATTTCCATTACTTCTCATTACTTTCGTCATTCTTCGACTTACTTTCAGTGCATATTCTGCGCTCATTAGGCACTTCATTCCATTCTGCAGCTCCTGTAATTCATCTTCACTTTCACTAAGGATAGAAGTGTCATCAGCGGATCTTATCATTGACATCCTTTCACCTTGAATAATAATGCCACTCTTGGACCTTTCTTTTGTTTCCGTCATTTCATGTTGGATATATAGATTGAGCAGTAGGGTAGAAAACCACCTTTTTTAATCCGAACACTTTTTTCTTGGTCTCCCACTATTATTGTTCTCTGTTGGTTCTTGTACGTATTGTATATCACACGTTTTTCCCCATAGCTAATCCCTGTTTTTCCCAGAAATTCCATGATCTTATACCATTTGACATGATAGAACGCTTTTTCCAGTTCGACAATTCCTATGAAGGTGTCTTGATTCTTTTTAGCCTTGTTTCCGTTATCAATCGCAACGTGAGAACTGCCTCTCTGGTGCCTTCAGCTTGCCCAAAGACAAACTGATGGTCATGTAACAGATATTCAATTCTGTATTCCATTCTTCTGTATATTATTCTTGTCATCAACTTGGACGCATGAGGTGTTAAGCTGACAGTGCAATAATTCCCGCATTTGTCGGTTCTTGCAGTCTTGGGGATTTTGTGGATGATTTTAGCCGAAAGTCTAATGGGACATCGATAGTCTCATACATTCTATTCAGCAATGTGAATAGTTGTTTTGTGCCACTTCCCCCAGCGATTTTGGAAATTCCGATGGAATGTTATCAATTATCAATCCCTCCTGCTTTATTTGATTTTAAGTCTTCCAAAGCTCCTCTAAATTATGAGTCTAATACTGGTTCAAATGGTTCAAATGGCTCTGAGCACTATGGGACTTAACTGCTGTGGTCATCAGTCCCCAAGAACTTAGAACTACTTAATCCTAACACACATCCATGCCCGAGGCAGGATTCGAACCTGCGACCGTAGCGGTCGCGCGATTCCAGACTGTAGCGCCTAGAACCGTTCGGCCACCCCGGCCGGCTAATACTGGTTCACCTTCTTCTTCCCTGTCGACTGCTGTTTCTCTTCTATCACGCCATCAAATAAGTCCCCTCCCTCATAGAGGCCCTCAGCGTACTCTTTTCAGCTATCGAGTTTCTCCTCCACATTTATCAGTGGAATTCCCATTGCACTTTCGATGTTGCCACCCTTGGTTTTCATTCACATAAAGTTTTTTATTCTTCTATATGGTGAGTTACTCCTTCCGACTTTTATTTCACATTTCCCATATAGGCATTTCGCCTTAGCTTCTCTGCACTTCCTAGTTATTTCGTTCCTAAGTGACATTTATTTCTGTATTTCTAATTTCCCCGCAAATTTTTGTATGTCCTTCTTTCGTTGATCAGCTGAAATATTTCTTGTGCTGGCCTCGGTTTCTGCGCAGTTACCTTCCCTGTACTTACGTGTTTCTCTCCGTGATTGCTGTTTCTAGAAGTGTCCAATCCTCATTCCCTGAACTACCTACTGTGCTATTCATTATCGCAGTATGTATAGCCTCAGAGAACTTCAAGCGTGTCTCTTCATTCCTTGGTACTTTCGTATTCCATTTCTTTGTGCATTGCTTCTACTTCACTAGTGCCTTGATCTTCAGCGTACACTTGATCATTATCAAATCGTGATCTGAAAGATAGGAAACCGAAATTATCATTCTCGCCACATGTTGGTGAGTTTCCAGGGTCCCTTCAACATTTATCACACGTCCTGTTGCTACACCCAGTAACTCCTTATACCATGATTAGAGGAGGGTTATGTGTTCCGAGAACAGCTCGTGCCTGCACTTTTCACAGACCGTGTACACACACGTTGGCATCGATCTGCCTGTCAAAGAAAGAATATTTTGTGAATAAAACCATCTATGTCAGCAAATAAATTTATTTATTTATTTCTGCTCTTGTCTAACAAGCTGTTACTTGACCCCAATTAAGTACACGTTTTAATATTGACAGTAAGCATTGTTTTGAAAGTCCAAAGTCTGTTTGATATGTGAAGATAATAACCGAAACGACCAAGTAAATAGATAAATTCATTTAGCGATCTGTGCTATGGTGCCAGTGGTAACTCGAAATCTCAACGCAGTTTCCAGTCGTCCTCTGTCGATTTTTTGCCATGGCCTGTAACCTCTTTCCAGGTTTCATCTTTCGTCATCCGACTATTCATCAGAGCCACTATGCTAAGATCTTCTTGTGTTGTGTTCCTTACTCTTGTCGGCACACTGCTGTCCTACTCCCATCTCGTCACAATTCGTTCTGCACTCAGTGCAGTACAGAAAACGGTCGGTGCGATCTGGCGCTACGGTGCTCCCACGTCCCTCATGCCAATGGTCCAATTTTTTCGAAGAACGATGGATGCTCATAAGGAGCATCTTCATGCCCTTTGAGACTGTGAGAATACTGTGTCGCAGTTCCCAGCTGAAAAGTGTTACTAACGTAACAAGCATCTACCCACTTTATACCTCATTTGTGGGACTAGCTTATTTCTGTCCTGAAAATACTGATAGCAGGATTTCATGGAATTTTAATCAATATATCCCGCAAGGAAGGGAACTGGAGTTTAAGCAATATTCGGGCATCGCGTTGATGGTGTACGATTTTCCATTCTGTTGGCTGATCATCTGACGTCGGATGACTCGAGCGATGCGTGACGCACTGTTTTGTTCTTGGAGTGTCTTTCATCCGATACTGACACAGTTCCGGTGCAATGAGATGGTACTATGTCGTACTCAGTATCGTTAGGGACTGCCTGAGGCGCCATTTCATCCCAAGAAAGTACCTCCCATGCGAAGAGTTGGAAACTCTACGGGTTAGTGTTAATGAGGAATGTCCGTGAAATGATATTGGGAGCAATAGACTGAAGGAACTCAAGCAATGACTTCAGACCAGGATGCACGCCCAAGGTATTTTGGCGACCACACCTTGCTTCACAAGGTTTTGGTAAATAAACAATGACATGGGCCCCAGGAACACAATTTCTTCTAATACATCTTATTTAGTGACAATAAATTGCAGACTATCAAGATGTAGTCCAAGATCTGTAGAGTTTATATGGTTATCTGAAGTGCGGAGAAACAATAAATGTCAAATAACTTTAAGTAAGGTTATTTGTTTAATTAAAATGGAACAGAGCAATAAAAATTCAGGGTCAGTCCTTATGGAAACAAGAAAATTAAAAACAGAGTTTAGATATTGTTGAAAACGTAGACAGAATAACAAGGAACGTTTCAAAAACAAACAAAAATATCCAGTGAAAATCACTGAAATATATACATCAACGTTCTCACATTCCGATGTGGGGGTAGAAGGACTTACGTAAATATATAGGACAGCAGGGCCCACTACAACATGTTAATGCGGATATTCAATTATAAAGTCTCTCTTGCAGTGGGTATTTTTGCGTCTGTCTATACGGACACATATAAATTGGTACAATTTATTGAAGAGAACGACATATTAATGCGTTCTTCCACAAGAATACACACAGAAACTTAATTTGAGAAGGATTAAAGACACCAAATAATTTCATTACTATACTGTTTTATTAAACACTGGAGAAACTATTCAGTATGTGACGTACCTCAACAAATATAAAATATCAAATGTGCTGGAGAGTCAGAAACAAACAAATTCGCCAGACAGAAATCAGAAACCAAAGATATAAAACGTCATCAAAGAATAAAGCTGAAATTAAATACGACATTTTCTAAGATGAATATTAGCCTTACGCAGATTAAAGGGGCAGTTATTTGACAAGGGTTTAAACATATAAAGGGGAAAATGATAAATGCTTGGGAGTCGTTAGGCCGTGTCGTATTCTTCTTCAGACTTCTTCAATGATCAACGTTTCGATCCCTTTACTATCATACTCTTGAGTGTTTAGCTACCCAGGGATGGTGGTGTACTTCTTCTGAAAATTTCAGCAAAGGGATAGAAACGTTGCTAGTCAAAAAAGTTTGAAAAGGAATATAACGCTGACGGCCACTAAAGCCGTATACATAAAGTGTGTGTGTGTGTGTGTGTGTGTGTGTGTGTGTGTGTGATGTAGGTATTAAAAGACTAAAAGAAACAAAATGTCAAGAAAATATCAATGTACAGGGGAATTACGAAACAGAAGGCGAATATTTCAAGCAAATGATAGTACTAACATGATGGACATACAAAAAAAAAAAAAAAAAAATCGGAAATATCTTCGTGAGCATGTCAAAATGTACACTGAAAATTTGCGAGAGAAGTAAGTGAAAAAAAAGAAAGGAAAGAAATCAAATCGAAAACGTATATTGAGAAAGCGCCACATTTCATCGTTAAGATGACATGTGACGCTCCAGCTTGCAACGGAATGAAAATCGTACAAGAATTCGAAGACTGGGACAAAAGTCTGTATGGCTCACGAGATAACTCAAACACAGAATTATTAACGATAATAATGGTATTATGTAAGAAAATTTTATGATTAGATAAAGCTTTTCAATGCCACAAATACAGAGCATGCTCCGAACATCTATGAACAGAACAATACTCCTGTGCTCACACGGCAGAGAGATTACAGCCTTCGTACCCCGTACGGTACCTCGAGAGGGTAATGCACGTGGTGGGTCGTTTGGTATACCTACACAGAAACCTCTCGAAGCCGACGACATGCGTTCCGAGGAGACATGTGTGACCGAGATACTGTCGTCTTTAGCTGCTGCGCTGGTTGTAATTTTTCGGTTGCTGAAGACATCAATCGTAGCGCTGTTTTATAGCCGTAAAATAAAAATGTGGTTGACATTCGAGTACTAGGTCAATCACAGGCCTCTTTAGTTCGAATAATCCGGCCACATGTGATGTTTTAGGTAAGCACACCAGACAAAAGAGTATTCATTCCAAGGGGCTAACATGCTAATACCGGTAAGGTCGCCTCTGGCCTTGATAATGACCTCAATTTGGCTAAGGAGAGAGTCCAAAGTTTCTTCAGGTATGCCTTATCTAGCTGAAGGCACTCTTTGATGATAAGATTCTGCAGAACTGCCGAATTGCGTGGCTATTTATTGCCAAACTTGGCCCGCTCTTCCAAATATTCCCCTTGTCATTGCGTCCACGACATTAGTTCGAAGAGACTGAAATGAACCTGCATTCACCGGCAGTAGAAATTCCTGTCGGGCGTGAAACCGATTGTCACTGATTAGTAGAGGCACTCGTCTCCAGACACAGTAGGTTAGGATCTTTTTGCAACCACTGGTCCTACGCCGTGGTACATGCTCACGAATGGATATCATGCCTTGTAAACACTTCGAATAGTCCGCGTCGATGCATCAACAACTCGGGCAAATTCATTTACGGTGTGGTCATGGGCACGTCTAAACGCTGTAGTTCTTTTCTGACAATCCTTCTTCTTGTCGGCCTGTCAGACAGCAGTGATTCGATACAACCAATTGGCACTGACACACCACCCTGCCTCCATGACTTAACATCAGCTGTGGACTGTACCTGTACTCCACCATCTACAGTGCTCTGTAGTCAGCGTGCAATCTTTCAATAGGATGATTAATATTTTGTCTGGTGACCTTATCTGCGCGGCATATCCGCCTGGAATATTGTCTTCCAGACGCACAGAACATGCACTCAGAATCTCTTCGTCAGAGCTATGACTACGTCCACTACTACATGTCCGTTTTAGGGGTCCCTCACTGACGTACGATTCATGTTACAAGTTTCCACGTTGCCAGATCACAGTTTAGTGCTCACAGATTTACGCTCAGCTATCAAAAACTATGTCTAACCTTTGCGTAGTGAACTGATTGAAGAAAGTGTAAAATTATTTGTAGAGATGGCAAATGGAAAACTTCAGTGCCACTGAGAAGTAGAACGCGTGCAGGACTGTACTTTCGATCGGTCGGAGCAGAGCATCGAAGTAATTTGTAAGCGTACTGTTTCATCCTAAACCGTCCGGGGCATCGAAAATGAATTAAAAAAATGAAATAACTATATGCCTGCCAGTAAAATGAAGATGCTGCCTGGGTGAAATATGTTGCAGAAGTAGGGAAATGAAGTGATAGTCTCTTCGCTTCATTCGCGGCTGCAGCCGGAAAGAATAACACCACCAGGATCCAAGGAAGTATGGCAAACAGTGCATCCGTCAGACATTGCGTGGTACTAATCTTTGTAGTGTTCCTGTAGTTTGTTCTCTGCTGTTGCGTTTTCGCTCGGTCACGGCAATGTTCTGGCTGGTATGCAGTTGATTGGACGATACTAGACTAAGGAATGAAAAGGAGTATCTGCAGATTCACTGTATCTGTCAGATAAGAGTAAGTAACACTCAGATACTGTTTCACTACGAAGCACTTGAATACAGGGGAATGTCTCTGTTGAGTGATTATATTCCTATACAGATATATTTTTCGTACGAAGCTATTGCCTTCCATGGGTGCTTTATCCAACTTCAGAATTTGTAATTTCTCGTACTCATACCTCTGGTATTTGTTAATAGTATTGCTAAGCGTAAGAAAATCAAAGATTAGCTAAGCAGACAGCTTATAACAAATGGTGTTCATAACATACCATTATATGTATATTCAAGTATCGCAGTAAGTTTCAGGGGTTATCATTGTTGGAAGTAAAATTTTTCAGGTTTTATAGAAACTGAAATATTGATGATAAAACCTCCTCGGATTGACAGCCGAGTCAATGCGTCGTACTCCGGCAACGTTTCAGCAAGATTATTTTATTTCATTTCATTTAGAGTCTAGTTCCGTAGGGCCAAATTGAGGAGCAAATCTCCAAGGTTATGGAACGTGTCAGTACAGAAATTACAACATAAAAGTAATAACAGATAAAAATAAAATTTTTATGAACCCAAAAATGCCAAGCCATAAGTTTAACAAGACGCAATCAACAATATGATATAAGAATCAGCTTACATTTTCAAGAAACTCTTCAAAAGAATGGAAGGAGTGACCCATGAGGAAACTCTTCAGTTCAGATTTGAAAGCGCGTGGATTGCTGCTAATATTCTTGAAATCCTGTGGTAGCTTATTCAAAATGGATGCAGCAATATACTGCACACCATTCGGCACAGGAGTTAAGGAAGTCCGATTCCAATGATGGTTGGATTTCAGCCGTGTATTAAGTGAGTGAAACCTACTTATTCTTGAGAATAAGCTGATATTGTAAAGAAGGAACGACAGTGAAGAATGTATATATTAAGAGGCCAAGGTCAAAATACCCAGACTAGTAAACAGGGGTCGACAAGAGTTCCGAGAACTTACACCACTTATTGCCGGAACCGCCCGTTTCTGAGCCAAAAATATCCTTTTAGAATGGGAAGAGTTACCCCAAAATATAATATCATACGACATAAGAGAATGAAAATAAGCAAATTGGACTAATCTTCGTGTCGAACGATCACTTACTTCTGCTATCGTTCGAATAGTAGAAATGGCAGTATTCAGTCCCTGAACAAAATTCCGAACTTGGGCTTTCCGCGATAGTTTACTATCCATCTGAACACCTAAAATTTGAACTGTTCAGTTTCACTAATCATATGCCCATTCTGTGACATTAAAACGTTGAGTTTTGTTGAACTGTGTGTCAGAAACTGTAAAAACTGGGTCTTACTGTGATTTACCGTTAGTTTATTCTCTACAAGCCATGAACTTACGTCATGAACTGCACTATTTGAAAGCGAGCCAGTGTTGCATACAACAACCTTTATTACCAAGCTAGTGTCACCAGCAACAGAAATATTTTAGAGATACCCGTAATAGTGGAGGGAATTTCATTTACGTAAATAAGGAACAGGAGTGGCTCCAACACTGATCCCTGGGGAACAGCAGACATGACTGTCATTCAGAAAATCAGATATCCGCAAAACCTGTGAAAATCGAAAAGTTGCTAAATACGTATGAGTACAAAAGCTGAGGAACAGATTCATGAGATTTCGGGACTACAGCCCGATGATGCTGACATCAAGGCCGGTATAGCGAGGTCAGGTGTCGACATCATCCGTCTGCAGTCCCGAAACCTCATGGAACTCTCACCATGCCGGGGAAACTTCAAGAATCGGCATGTGCTGTGAGAAAGACACCATGACTTGCCAGTCATGAACGTGACATTGCGCGAGAATCTCTCAGTTTTGATTCATCTGCGCGGCACTATCAGGTATGACTAATAATTGCTGTAAACCAGGAACTAGGTTGCTCTAGATACAGTGCAGCGCAGTGGATTGTCCAGTTTTTTTCCGAAATTTCCGTTATCGCCACATAATTCTGTACTATGTGATTTTGTCTGTTTGCGGTGAAGCAAGGTCGTTAGACCATGGAGCAACAAATTGGCGTGATTGGCAGGGATGACGCAGGAGCACACACAGGGAAACATTAATAGACATTGAACATGACGCAGATTATATCAAGATTGTAATAAATGCAACTAACAGCATTTGCCGTATTATAAAAGAGAGCAATTCGTGTTTTAGGTGTAAGGAAATCTGCTATTTACTTGAAGAAATGGGAATAAACCCACCTTAGGCGATGATATGGGTTGTATGCTTCCCACATATTTGATCGGTAGTTTAATTTTGTATTTTCACTTTTAAAATCGCAAGATATATGCACCGGGTTACTTGACTGGTGTTTAATGCAGTTGCAATAATTGAAAGTTCTTAATGGAAATTTTGTCATATCCGGTAGAGGGGTCACTGGATTTTACATTGTGTGATTGTGGTTACTTTACTGTACCACAAAGGCGTGCATTTCTAGTGCACGAGTTTTTAACCCCACTTTGGAAAAAGTTCTATTATAACCCTATTCTCCTACCAGCCATGTTTTAATGATAGCTAGGCACCAGGCTATTGGATGTAAACGAACAATGACCAAATTTAGGTAATTACGAAAAATTATATGAATGAAAACCGACTAGTAATGAATCTCATTCATTAAAACAAAATAAAGTCGTTATTAAATTTTTCTTTCTATGAGAAGAAAAACTGGAAAAGTTTGGGTGGTACATCCAAGAATGCTTTGCCTGGACTAAAAATTAGTTATACATTAACGAATCCATATAACCTCCTAAACTAGTTACGTGTATAAAGTGTTCGTTGGGCAGCTCAGTGGTAAGATATGGCGCCTTCATTGCAAAGCGAGAAAATCTCCTAAGTGGTGACGGCAGGTAGCATTCACTATCCACTTTGACACATTCAGAAGCCGGTTGTACGCTCATCGAGATATAATCGCTCAATAACAGTGCGGAGGTTTTGGGTACCTGCACGGGTTTGGACGTCTGCCTGATATTATAATGTAGTTCCTTCCAAGGACTGGCTGTAGTCCGGGGCTGGACCAACTACTAGGGTGTTTTGTATTGTTTAGTTTGTTGGGTACATGCAATGACGTCGGCGCCATTGGCTTTTTCAATAGCGATGGCGGTTATAATTGAAGCAACCGGTTTTAAGTTATATCAGATTTCTTCCACGCCAGTTTTACTTAACCGCTAAGGCCGCTGAAAAAACCGATTTTTGGAATAACCGATTTTCGGTTTTTTTATTCCTATTATTTCCTGTAATAAACGTAGAAATCTAACAAAGACTGAAAAATTTTCAGTCTCTGTTTCAAGATAAATAGAATAGAAATATTAAATTAAATAACGATTAAAAGAAAACTTAATCTGTCCACCATCCACTGCATTTCTTGGAAAGTGATAAGTGGGCGAATACTACAAAAAATTAGCAGTGTTCCTGTACTGATTCTAATTTTTTGAAACTCTGTTGACAAATAATATTGCAATTGGGTATCGTGCCATTATTTGGGATTTACGAATAATAAGTGATGAAGGGTGAAAACTGAGAGGGAAGAACTGTATTTTTCGTATTTATTTATCCGTTTCAAAGGGCTGCCAGCAGGTAAAGGGAGACACAGGCAGTGGATCAACTACTTTCTATTTTTAATGTATGCTTTGAATAATGACCATGAATTTTTTAATTTATTATTGTTATCACAATTTCCTTCCTCTTTTATTACATCATAGAAATGGCAGACAAATCCTTAATCTTTTAAAGCAAATGAAGCATTGAACTTCGTTGGTACGTCACTTCATAAAAATATTTCCGGATTGTTGTTGATGCCGTTCCAAAATACGACAGATGTGCAGCGATGGGAGCAAGAAAATACCATACAGAACAAGTGCACGAACACACGTACCATAAGCTATGACACACGGCAACAATGTCATTATTGTCTCAGCAATGCTGTAGGAGTTCTTATGCTATGTGTTTGTTGTTCGTTTCTGTCCGCAATGTTATTAAAATAGCACTGCTCGCTGTCCCATTTTTCATAATTAGGCAAGCTTTTACGAATAAATATTAGTCCTCTTTTTTTTAAAAAAAAGTTTTACTTAAAAACGAAAAACTTTGGCACTGCTCTTATGACTAACAGATACTTCCGTTTCTTTACTCAGTAAGTAGTAAATTAAACCATCTGTTATAATCTAGTCCAAAGAAATTCCGAAAAAGACCGGTTACTCAGAGGTGAAACTACGGTATCGGTTTTAACCGGTCGGTTCTTCCATTCGTATGTTGCAGTGCGGAAACTGTGCGCCTGGTTGCCGACAACAGGGGTCGGGCTGCCCGCCTTGCTGCCAGCCGCAGCAGCAGCAGCAGCCGCCGCAGCCGCCGCAGACGACGACGACGACGACGACGACGTCGCGGCCGCCGCAACCTACAAATTCGCCGAACCCAGATCCGAACCCTCCGCCACAACGTAAGCTTGTAGTGCCCAGTGGAACCTTTGTTAACCTACTACTTTCTTTGTACAGGAGCGTTATCTTGTTACCGAAACCGCATCTAATTTACAACACCGTAATTACACAGTGTGTCTGAACGGGTTACTGAGTAGTGCAATATCTACTGAGTAGCCAGGAATTTCCAATAACCTTCTTGACTCTGTATAAGGGGCAATCAAATGAAAAGGAGACCGATTTAAAACAAAATGGTCCCGGCGAGAGTAACACGACTTCTGAGGTTTTTGCACAAACTTAATTATGTACAGGGTGAGAATTGTTGAACTATATGGAAAAAAGACGAAAATTAGTTACAAAATACGGCGTGTACAAACTTTATTCAACATGTAAACGTCACTACCGATATTTGGATTTGGATCATGACGTCCGATATTCCTGCCATCATTGGTGATGATGTGGCGCAGACGAATAGCGAAATCCTGCGTGACCCGCTGAAGCGTTGGGACATCGGTGCTGTCGATGACCTCCTTAATGGCTATTTTCAGTTCATCTATGGTTTTGGGGTTGTTGTTTTACACCTTGTCTTTAATATAGCCCGACAAAAACGAGTCGCATGTGTTGAGATCCGGCCATTCGAGGCCAATGCCAGTGGCCTCTGGGTACATAGCCTCTGGGTACACATGAGCCAGAATGCGGTCCCCAAAGTCCTTCTCCAAAAGATCAAACACTCTCCTGCTTCGATGGGGTCGAGCCCTGTCTTGCATGAACCAGGTCTTGTCGAAATCGGGGTCACTTTGGATAAGGGGGATGAAATCATCTTGCAAGACCTTCAAGTACCGTTCGGTAGTCACCGTGCCATCAAGGAATATCGCACCGTTTGTTCCGTGACTGCACATTGCACACCACACAGTCAGCTGTTGAGGGTGAAGAGACGCTCGATAGTTGTGGCCGAGCGGTTCTAGGCGCTTCAGTCTTTAACCGCGCGACCGCTAAAGTCCTGCCTCGGGCATGGATGTGTGTGATGTCCTTAGGTTAGTTAGGTTTAAGTAGTTCTAAGTTCTAGGGGACTGATGACCTTAGATGTTAAGTCTCATAGTTCTCAGAGCCATTTGAACCAGACGTCTCGATAATGAAAAGCGGATTATCAGTCCCCGTTATGCTCCAGCTTTGCTTATTGACGAACCCATCAAAATGAAAGTGGGCTGTGTCTCTAAACCAAACCATAGAGCGCCTAGTAATTCCACGGCCAACCGTGCGGTTTGAACGTCCTAACGCAAACCGTTCATAAGTTATGACGATTTTATTTCATACATCAACAACTGTCACCCTGTATGTAAACAGTTAGTCCGTTCCGGCAGCCGAGATCATGATCATTTTTGCCTGTTATCGACGGTGATATTGGCAAGATATTTGAGAATTTTTGAATTCAATTATATAAATGTGACATGCAGTCATGCAGGAGGCAGGCGACCACTATTATAATAATGAGTAGTTCTCCATTTAGCCTGACTGGTTCGCAATGGTAAAAGTCAAACTTCAGGCAAGTAATGACTTTATTGTTCATATCACGAGTTTCGGAATTTATCCATCATGATAGACTAGTCTGCAAATGTCTGTTTCACATAAAACTTGAAACGCCGTATCTACATGCAGTAATCGCTCGTGGATATCGGCGAAGAATAAATTCGGAAACGCGTCATATGAACAATAACGTCATTCCTTGCCTGATGTTCGACGAGTACCATTTCGATCCACTCAGTTTCGACGCAGAACTACTGACTGTTATAATTTAAAGTATGACGTCCGATAACAAACAGCAAAAGAAATATTTTTCGCGCGCTATATAATAAAAAATTAACAATTTTAGGATTTTTTCCTTTGCTTATACTGTGAAACCTTAGTGCTAGCTCAGTTCCATCATTGTATATCAAAAAGGACTATCCTACAGGGTTTTGTTGAGTGTATCTGAATAACTGTACCTTTTGACTGAGTTGACTTACAATCTAACGTTAATTGTACCACCAAAAGACAATAGACGTTACTATGAGACATAAATTTCAACTTGACATGTCAGTCCGTCCACGAGGACAGGACAGGGAGTAAGATAAGAAACGAAAAAAAAAATCATATGATTTAATTACAAATTTACAAATTTTTGGAGTTTTCTTTGGTTTTACTGAGAGACCTTCCTTTCTGACAAATTTCATGATTGTAGCTCAACGGGAAAAACCCTATAAATTTTGATGAGTGACTTCGTGAGTATCAAAATGTGTGACATAAACGCCGTATCTTTTGAATGCATTGAATTAGGAGTTTCAGTTTTTTACACAGCCAAGAAACTACACTACTGGCCCTTAAAATTGCTACACCACGAAGATGACGTACCACGGACGCGAAATTAAACCGACAGGAAGAAGATGCTGTGATATGCAAATGATTAGCTTTTCAGAGAATTCACACAAGGATGGCGCCGGTGGCGACACCTACAACGTGCTGACATGAGGAAAGTTTCCAACCCATTTCTCATACACAAACAGCAGGTGACCGGCGTTGCCTGGTGAAACGTTGTTGTGATGCTTCGTGCAAGGAGGAGAAATGCGTACCATCACGTTTCCGACTTTGATAAAGGTCGGATTGTAGACTATCGCGATTGCGGTTTACCGTATCGCGACATTGGTGCTCGCGTTGGTTGAGATCCAACGACTGATAGCAGAATATGGAATCGTTGGGTTCAGGAGGGTAATACGGAACGCCGTGCTGGATCCCAATGGCCTCGTATCACTAACAGTTGAGATGGCAGGCATCTTATCTGCTTGGCTGTAACGGATCGTGCAGCCACATCTCGATCCCTGAGACAACAGATGAGGAAGTTTGCAAGACAACAACCATTTGCACGAACAGTTCAACGACGTTTGCAGCAGCATGGACTATGAGCTCGGAGACCATGGCTGTGGTTACCCCTGACGCTGCATCACAGGCAGGAACCCCTGCCATGGTGTACTCAACGACGAACCTGGGCGCACGAATGGCAAAACGTCATTTTTTCGGATGAATCGAGGTTCTGTTTACAGCATCATGATGGTCGAATCCGTGTATGGCGACATCGTGGTGAATGCACGTTGGAAGCGTGTATTCGTCATCGTCATACTGGCGTATCATCCAGCGTGATAGTATAGGGTGCCACTGGTTACATGTCTCGGTCACCTCTTATTCGCATTAACGGCAGTTTGAACAGCGGACGTTACATTTAAGATGTGTTACGACCCGTGGCTCTACCCTTCATTCGATCCCTACGAAACCATACATTTCAGCAGGATAATGCACGACCGCATGTTGCAGGTCCTGTACGGGCCTTTCCAGATACAGAAAATGTTCGACTTCTGCCCTGGCCAGCACATTCTACAGATCTCTCACCAATTGAAAACGTCTGGTCAATAGTGGCCGGGCAGCTGTCTCGTTACAATACGCCAGTCACTACTCTTGATGAACTGTGCTATGCTGTTGAAGCTGCATGGGCATCTGTATCTGTACATACCACCCAAGCTCTGTTTGACTCAATGCCCAGGGTACTGATTTCTCAGGATCTATGCACCCAAACTGCGTGAAATATAATCACATGTCAGTTCTAGTATAATATACACTCCTGGAAATGGAAAAAAGAACACATTGACACCGGTGTGTCAGACCCACCATACTTGCTCCAGACACTGCGAGAGGGCTGTACAAGCAATGATCACACGCACGGCACAGCGGACACAACAGGAACCGCGGTGTTGGCCGTCGAATGGCGCTAGCTGCGCAGCATTTGTGCACCGCCGCCGTCAGTGTCAGCCAGTTTGCCGTGGCATACGGAGCTCCATCGCAGTCTTTAACACTGGTAGCATGCCGCGACAGCGTGGACGTGAACCGTATGTGCAGTTGACGGACTTTGAGCGAGGGCGTATAGTGGGCATGCGGGAGGCCGGGTGGACGTACCGCCGAATTGCTCAACACGTGGTGCGTGAGGTCTCCACAGTACATCGATGTTGTCGCCAGTGGTCGGCGGAAGGTGCACGTGCCCGTCGACCTGGGACCGGACCGCAGCGACGCACGGATGCACGCCAAGACCGTAGGATCCTACGCAGTGCCGTAGGGGACCGCACCGCCACTTCCCAGCAAATTAGGGACACTGTTGCTCCTGGGGTATCGGCGAGGACCATTCGCAACCGTCTCCATGAAGCTGGGCTACGGTCCCGCACACCGTTAGGCCGTCTTCCGCTCACGCCCCAACATCGTGCAGCCCGCCTCCAGTGGTGTCGCGACAGGCGTGAATGGAGGGACGAATGGAGACGTGTCGTCTTCAGCGATGAGAGTCGCTTCTGCCTTGGTGCCAATGATGGTCGTATGCGTGTTTGGCGCCGTGCAGGTGAGCGCCACAATCAGGACTGCATACGACCGAGGCACACAGGGCCAACACCCGGCATCATGGTGTGGGGAGCGATCTCCTACACTGGCCGTACACCACTGGTGATCGTCGAGGGGACACTGAATAGTGCACGGTACATCCAAACCGTCATCGAACCCATCGTTCTACCATTCCTAGACCGGCAAGGGAACTTGCTGTTCCAACAGGACAATGCACGTCCGCATGTATCCCGTGCCACCCAACGTGCTCTAGAAGGTGTAAGTCAACTACCCTGGCCAGCAAGATCTCCGGATCTGTCCCCCATTGAGCATGTTTGGGACTGGATGAAGCGTCGTCTCACGCGGTCTGCACGTCCAGCACGAACGCTGGACCAACTGAGGCGCCAGGTGGAAATGGCATGGCAAGCCGTTCCACAGGACTACATCCAGCATCTCTACGATCGTCTCCATGGGAGAATAGCAGCCTGCATTGCTGCGAAAGGTGGATATACGCTGTACTAGTGCCGACATTGTGCATGCTCTGTTGCCTGTGTCTATGTGCCTGTGGTTCTGTCAGTGTGATCATGTGATGTATCTGACCCCAGGAATGTGTCAATAAAGTTTCCCCTTCCTGGGACAATGAATTCACGGTGTTCTTATTTCAATTTCCAGGGGTGTATTTGTCCAATGAATACCCGTTGATCATCTGCATTTCTTCTTGGTGTAGCAATTTTAATGGCCAGTAGTGTATAAACCTCAACACGTGACATAAATTTCAACGTAGTACGTCCACCCATTTCTGAGAAAAATGGTTTTCAACAGTCGGAAAGACAGACAGATACCAAAGCCATACATTTGGTAAATTTTTAACGATTGAGGCAAGGAACCCTTAAAAGTAAGTAAACTTTTTATTACTTTATAATACTTCAAAACTAATAGGCCATAACTGATAATACATTTATGCCACTGTTAGACGAGACAGTGAGTACCTTCACGCAAAAATGTTTGCGGTTGCCTACGGTACCATGACTGTACGCAGGTCTGCCGCTATTTGTCCGAAGCAAATCGATGGCCACGAATGACTTTCTCCATGAGTACAAATACATGGGACTGCATGGAGCACGCGTAAGCGCTTCCTGGTGAAACTTCTGCACAGTCGGAATTATTTTGGCAACATGCTGGAGGGTATTATCTTGAAACAGAATGATGCCTTAGGTCAACATTCCTGAGCTTTTCAACCTCATGGTGCCCTTTAATTTTTGTAAAGTGTCAATTTAACGCTGTGAGTTAATTGCGGCTTCGTGTTGCAGAAAGTCAGTCAGCAGCGGTCGCTTGCCAGCAAAGAAAAATGTCATCATGAATTTCACGGTGATGGCGTGCCTATTGTTTCAAGCACACTGCAGAAATTTCGCTGCGAAGTCTTATACATCACCCATACAATCCCGATCTCTCGCTAGGCGATTTCCAAATTTTTCGAGCCCATCATTTTTCCGTGAGGGAATTCACCGTCTTGTCTCACAGTGGGATAAATGTATTAACAGCTACGGCGATTACTTTTGAAATAATAAACAGTTTACTTACATTTCTGCCATCTGACTCGTATTCATTTCAATGCCCCTTATACAGTTAGGGTAAGAAATAGTAAAATTTTGAACAAAATAATTTCGGGTGCTACGCCACAGTCATAAAACACTACAGCAACTAAATTCCCGACGTTTTGACCGACTTTCCGCGGCGCTATTTAGACTTCTTGCTAACTTCTAGTTTTGTTGATATCCCTGCCTTGAAGTCGACAAAGGAGTTTGTTGTCAGTACTGAATTGTTGTGTGTGTATTAAAGACGTGGTTGATGTGAGCGAACACAATCACACCGTTGATGAGACTGGGTGCACAATCGTCTACGGACAGGGAATCACTTCAAAACAGGGTTGGCGACCAGAAAAAAACTGCAAATCACTGCACAATAAACACTTCACGTAAATGTGTAAGTCAAACACTGTTTCATCAAGTACAAAAACATTAATTTTTGTCATATTCAGAAAATATATACTAATCTATTCACGTTTCCATGCTGTGAAATATATGGGAATTTTAAAAAATGGTTCAAATGGCTCTGAGCACTATGGGACTTAACTTCTGAGGTCATCAGTCCCTCAGAACTCAGGACTAGTTAAACCTAACTAACCTAAGTACATCACACATATCCATGCCCGAGGCAGGATTCGAACCTGCGACCGTAGCAGTCGCGCGGTTCCAGACTACAGCGCCTAGAACCGTTCGGCCACTCCGGCCGGCTATGGTAATTTACATGTTGCTTACATACACAATATTTTCCTTTGGATGATAAGATGTGTCAATATTTTTAATACTTTCCTTTCATATGATTAGTTCATACCTATTTTTTACTTTATGATTATTAAGAAACTATGTTTGCTTTAAACATTCATGAAGTTCATCATGAAAAACTTAACGCTCAATACACTATACAAACTATCCATCACTGCCCCTTCAGTATTCCAGGCAGGCCCCCTTCATTTTCAACTTCAACACTTGTCATTGTATAGACATATCTGGCAGTCCTCCTTTATTCTCAGCTTTAACACTTGTCCGCATATTGACATATTTGGTAGTCCTCCTGATTATGCTGCAAGTGTTCAACCAATGCAGTCATTACGTAGGTTTTAGCCTGGAGTTTACATATAATTTGTATATCCAATTATATTACACAGAATCGGAAACTTATAGACATGTATCTGTAGTCTCATAACATAAAAGTTTTCCAGCGTAACAACACTTGGTAGCACAACATCATGAACAAGAATATACAGAGTAAAATACTATTTGATTAATTCCCTAACACTTTTTCTGTATACACTTATTACTCATTTCTGTGGATGTAAGGTTTTAAATCTAGTGTTACGAACACCTAATGGCTTTTTGACTTCGGGTAAACAAGATAATATGCGTTAATGTGCAGAATTCCTTGCACTTCACGGGGACTCTTATAAATATATTTGAACTTAGAAATTCCTTGGTTTATTTTACTTGATTTTTCGTGGGATTTTACAAGAACAAAATTCCCAATTTTGAATTTGGTCACTTTACGGCCTTTATCATGCCTTCCGCTTTTTCTTTTATTATTTTTCTTATTAAGTCTTTTTTCTCCCTCAGATCTAGTTCTACACAGGGTGGAAATCGTAAGGTTTCTTCAACTACACTTTTGCTCTTGTAGAATATCCTCAAGTATAAATCCTGTAGTTTTGTGGTGAAGGGTATTCATTATAATTTCAAAGCCTGCAATAAACCTGCCCCATGCCTTATGATTGTGAAGTAGCACTAATTTGTGTCTAAAAGTGCTTGCAATTTATTACTGTACATTTTTACTGGGATGCTAGTTTGTTTGATCGTCCTGTTTTCTGTATTTTCTTGTCCCTCCCACAACAAATCTTTTTCGACAGTCATATCGCTCCAAGATACGTTAATTACTGACAAATCACTTATGTCTGGGGGCTTCTTTGGTATTCTGATTTCGACGCCGTCACGAATCTAATCATTTCTCACCCTGGTATCGTGTCGTCTGGTGGCTTTTTCTTTTTCGGTTATGTATTTACTGCCAGATTTTGTTTGCATAAGGCTTCATATTGCTTTTCAGAGACATCTTCCATTTGTTCCCGTACCTCTATTACTACATATTCCTCACCTGAACTATCATTTATTAAGTCTTCACTGTCTGATTCCAGCATGAACGTTATTCTTAGGTAACGATTAAGCTCCTCTTTAGACCTTTCGTCAGTTTTGGTATTTTCTAAATTTCAACTCTTTACTAAAGTTTCAATTTCATTTTCAGTAACAGGCGGTTCTTCGTCGAAACTACCGTCAATATCACTTCTGATGACGTCAATCTTAACTTCATATTTAGTATAATTGTCATGGATTTTAGTGGTTCGTATATACTCATCTGAATCTGTGTACTCTTGTTCATCAACAACAGCCAGGATTGCCTCATCTGTATCCTCCTCCAGATTCCTATTTATAGCGACCATTTTTCTGTTTATACCACTAATTTCTTTAACATCGGCAGCTCACGTGCTCTCCCTTACTAACCACTTCATCTGAAATCACTGTTTGCACATCTTACACATCGCTAACTACTTTCGTCTCCTCTTCATTTTTGGACAACACCCTCTTTTCGACGTTTCTACTTTCGTTTCGCCCTTTTATTAATTCCCTGGCTGTATAATATAACCCTTTTTAAAATCATCCCACTCATATTGCTTTAAACAGTAAAACAAACCATTATGCCCTTCCGCAATCCCTGAAGACTCCTTTCCGCACAAACTGTCTGTCTTTACTTGGTTGTCGATGCTAGCGCTTTTACTTAATAACTTTTACTTAATAACATGTCCGATTCGTTTCTCATTTTGGTGATATTTCCCACCGACACAGGTCCACTGAGTTCCCTTGTGACGTCATCTCTCCCTGCAGCTATTATTGCAATCGCGCTACGGACAGCTGATCACTCCGCCAAGTTCATTGCACGCAGTTGCTTAGTTTGCACACTCACCCATGCAGCACAGCCAGTCGGATGTGGCTCACTTATGCATGCACCTGTTGTTGTGCGTGCACAGTCATGTAGTGCTCTGCTGCTACTTACTTGTGTCTTAAATTCACTTTCGTTTAGGCCGGCATGATTTCCTTAGTTTGGGCCGGTAATATTTATCCACGCAAATCTGGCCCTTGAAACATGCGGGCCATAGTTTTCCGCTTCATTTGGGTTTTGATAGTTTCACGGCGCAAATCCTCTACCTCAAAATGACATGTTACTGCGACCTCTGTCTCTACCTCTTTGCATCATATTTATGTGGTAACGTTAGATCTCATTGGGTTCATTATTCTCGTGACCATCCCGATTCCGGTTGTTAGGAAAAGCAATTGTGATTAATTTCCACATTGCGTTTTGAATCTTCTGGGAGCTTTTTCCATAGTTCCCACACTATTTCGGATTCCCTTCTTCTGTTTCCCACGTGTGTCAGTTTCTGATACGACATTTCGCAAAATTGTTTCATTGAGTTTCTGCCTTTGTTGTCATTCAACTTGACATGTTAAAAATTCTGGCCATAGGCAATCCCGTTTTTGCTCCGACCGATGTTCCTCTATGAATTTCTGTTTAAATTCACCAAATGACATTTGTTCTGTATCTAAATTTAGGCCCCCGTCTTTGTGCATCGTTAGCTAATGCGCTGATGACCACATTTATCTTTCCCTGGTCCATTACATAATCAGGAAAATTCCTTTCACAGTTTTTCAAAAATCTAATGGGTGCCATCCATTATGCCTTTTTGCCGGATCCAATCTTTCTTCGCCCTCTAGCAATTAGCTACATGTTATTCTGTCAGTGACGTAATTTGGTTTTTCTCCTATTTGCCATCCAAGGTCGCTCACTTTTCCTTGGGCTTGGGAAGTGTTCTGTTTACACTTCTTTTCGCATGTTGTCACTTGTTTACTAGTTCCTTTTCCGAATCTTTCACCGTTTGTCTCTATTGAGAAATTTCGGTTTCACATTTGTTTACTGTTTCGGTTTTGAGGCCGAAAAAAATTTCATCAACTTTTGTTACAAACAGAGGTTCTTCTACATTGTCTTGAATCTTCATTACTTTGGCATCGAACCTATCATTGACGTCATTAATCTGTCCCTGCATAGTGTCGACATTGTTATTGATAGTATCTATTTCAGTTTTTAAATCCTTGATTGCATCTCTCACAACATCTACTTTTGAGTGTTCTTTTTCGATTTGTTTACTGATTTTAACACCTTGTGTTTTAAGTTGATTGTTAATATTACTACCATGTGCTGCTGTTAGTGCAGGCAACATTTTTAACGAATCATTCATGCTCCGTTTTTTTCTTGTTTCTTTATTGTTTTTCAATGTCTCCCCCCACCCCCCCTCCCCAGGTCTGTTCGTACTCTGTGGTTTTTCGCAGTCTTATTCTAAGGTGTCCTCTTACTCAGATTCTACTTCTCGTGTTTCGCTCGGCTCACTTTCCACTTTTGATGAACTGAACATATCTATCGAGTCGTTAACATAATCACTGTCTTCATTCGTGTCGTCTTTCATACCTTGTTTTATTTGTGAAGGGCTCATTATCTGAATTTGATCATTGACATGCTTATGGTAGTCAACGTAAGCCTGTTGCCGTCTGTAGCGTCATCTGTGCTCGTCTAGTGAACTACTGCCACCTAGTACGCTACGTACTTTTACGTTTTGCTCGTTCTCACCTACTATCGTCTTTGTATCCATTTAATTTTGTTAACACTTTATAAAAAAAAATGGTTCAAATGGCTCTGAGCACTATGGGACTTAACATCTGTGGTCATCAGTGCCCAAGAACTTAGAACTACTTAAACCTAACTAACCTAAGGACATCACACACATCCATGCCCGAGGCAGGATTCGAACCTGCGACCGTAGCGGTCACGCGGTTCCAGACTAAAGCGCCTAGAACCGCACGGCCACACAGGCCGGCAACTCTTTATATTTTATCATGTAAATATCTGTAAGGTTTTCTACTAATTATTTTGACCGATCTATTGCAAGTTCGCATCGCTGGACATTCAATGCTCGTCTTAGAGTTATTTTACGCCCAATATTTATGCTATAATCTGTATTTTACTGAGTAAAACTTTGATGAATATCCTGTCACGATCACCACATACAACACTAACGTGCCATGAAACACACTAATGTCACCCTCTGAGAGGATTTCAAAGTTCGACAGTGCGTGTGTCTAATGGAAAAAGGTGTCGGTTTGTAATTTCGATTTTTGCACAGTTGACAGTAGAACTAAATGGTTCTTAACCTTGTGAGTTAAGAGAAGTGGCCAAATTATGAGTGAATGAAAAAAATAAACAGTCGCCAGCCTAAGCAGGCACATTAATTTCGATGTATATATTTGAGAAAATTGGATATTAGTTATGGAAGTTACTTTTGTTGAGATTTCCCTCTGACTAGCAAACAGGATACAGAGTGACCCAGTGCACTCTGTACTGTGTGTAGTAGCAGTTACCAATAACACACACACACACACACACACACACACACACACACACAGACACGCACACACTAGTATTTTATGGCGAACAAAATTGCACCGATCTCATACTGATTATGACCACAATCAAAAGCATTGCTTAATCAAAATACTGAAACTGAAGTGCAGAACTAATTTTGGACTTGAGGGCCCTCTATCTTGACTGACATGAATAACACAAAGATGAATAACATCTTAAATAAACTGTTGAAGCTCCTATTCACATAGCATTTTTCCTTAGTAACTGTAATAGTTCATTTTTTTGCTTAATAGGAGGACAATATGATGGGGACTCATAAACTGGAATAGTTTCACTAAGATTCTTTGATTACTGCAAAAGTAAAACCTATCTCCAAAAAGTAATAATCGTTCACTTAAATTACTTTGCAATGGCTTAATTAACTTCAAAAAGAACCATTCATGATGGGTACCACCATCTTTGAAAATGTGCATATCTTCACTTCTAACAGTACTACCCTGGATCTGTTCATTAATGATTTATAAGTACTTGAACTTTAATCACCTGTGGAGCAGGTATTCTCCGCAATAATATTTACACAATCTTGCACAGTAATCCCATGAAACTGTATTTTACAATAAACTAAGGATACTTTAGCAAAAGCCTATCCAATTCATAGATTTTTGGACAACATGGTTGTGAAGATGAAGCAGCGATTAGTATTATTAATCAATTATTAAAAAACAATCTTTTCGCATTTGTTATTATTATACCACCAACCGGTTTCAACCCGACGTTGGAATCATCTTCTGGGCGTTTACACTGTGAAATTATAGATATCGGTCAGAAAGACTCCATAATACAACAGCTAAAATTACGTAAATTTAAAATATGTTCCTAACTGGTCGACTGCTGGTGGTGTCACTCCTGTCTACATAGCAGCAGGAAACTATGCGAGCCTAACCCTTCGTATGGGCTTAAATAGCGTGCTGAGATCACGTGAATAGACGGCAACACCCCCAGCGGCGATCAACGGCATCTAATACAGTTTATTATATGTAATTAATAGTCACCTTGGTTTACCATAAATTTAAGTGACAGTAAATAACAGAAAACGGATCCATTCCATTTAAAAAGAGTTACAATTATAGTGTTAATTCTGAAAAGAAGTTATGTTTTTGAAAGATCATCCGTGCATACGCCAGAAAATTTATACTATAAAAGATATGTTGATGACATTCTAATATTATTTGACGGTACAATAGAGGAGATAAATAATATTACGGAACTGTTGAACAGCATATACCGAAAACTTACGTTCACCGTTGAACATGAACAACATAAATCTATAAATTATTAAACCTAACTATTTTTAACGATAATGGACACCACAACTTTGGCATTTATCGGAAACCTAGCGCTACAGATACCATTATCCTTGCAAAGTCATGCCACCCAAATAGACATAAAAAAGGTTTCTTCTTCACAATGATACTTAGGTTGAATAGAGTACCACTATCAAATAACTTCCGGGAATTCAGCAAGGTAACACTTCCAGCGACCGCTGAAAGTGTTACCTGGCTGAATTCCCGAAAGTTATTTGAAAGTTGTATGCGCCAGGAGAAACTCAGGTCTCAGAACACCACTAATACCGGAACAGAGACAGAAGAAGATTAGCATATTAAAGCAAATTGCCGTATCTAATGGCTATAAAGCAAATATAGTAGACACGATACAACAGAAAATACACGTCAGACAGGCGAAAATACCCGAAAAGAGAACTTTTGCTAAGATGTTGTATATGGGGACTATATCAGATAATATAAACAAACTGTTCAATAATTCGGATGTTACGGTTGCTTTCTCTGCAAATACCATAGCTAACAGGCATAGTATAGGAGATGTTAAAAACAAGGTGCTTGCTAAATCAGGAATTTATAAATTGACTTGTAAGGATTATAGCAAAATTTACATCGGGCAGACAGGGAGAAGCTTTAATACCAGCTCTAAAGAACATACTACTGGAACAGCACTAATAAATCACTCTTCGGACAGCATTTAGATATGTAAAAACATGCAGAAATCAATATAAAGGAAAATCTGAAGATACTGCATGTAACCCAAAAAGGACCTATGATGGATATTCTAAAGAGCCTGGAAATGTTTATACATAATAAACGGAATCCGGCAGCGATGCTGAATGAACAAATAGAGAGTCACGATAAAAATTTCTTCGAACTATTCGAAAATATTATTTGTACACATGATGCTACTTTTCCTTTTATTATTTTAATACTTTAATGCCTTTAATGGGTACTGCAAACGTGTCGTAAACTTTTATCCTATCTTTAGATTTTTTAGGTTATCCTTCATTGTCGATACTTCCATAACCTCAAATAAGTGACAACATCTCTGTGGATGAAGAGCCATGACATACCGCTACCACGGCAACGGACGCCGTGGCAAGGGCAAAGATAACACCATACGAACACACCAGCTAGTACCATGACGACGGCGTCCTCGCTACACAGACTAGAGGGCGCCTGATATACGCGTTATATCCATGGCAACGGAGTTCTCACGACAAGGCGTAGAGGGCTTTGTAGTCCTTCCATATTAGCCGTTTTAGCAAATTGACTCAAATGTTTTCTACGTAAATGCACGAACAGATATAATACAAGACGACACCAGTTTTTGTGTGTCACAAATTCTATTACTTTATATTATGGCACATAACGTAATATACTTTTACGAATTTTACGAGTTGACTACGGAACATTTGTTATTATTTTATAATGAACACTATAATTGTAACTCTTCCGTTTCCTGTTATTTATTGTCACTTAAATTTATGTTAAACGAAGGTGACTAGTAGTTGCATATAATAAACTGAACTGAGAGCCGTTGATCGCCGTCTATTTGCGTGATCTCAGTATGCTATTTAAGCCCATACGAAAGGTTAGTCTCGCACCTCTGCCTTCCCCACTCCCTGGCACGTCTGCTCAGCACCCCCCCCCCCCCACCCCTCTTACGGATTCTCATCTTCCATTGGCTCCTTTCCCCCCTCCCCCTTCACCTTTTCCTCTCCTTCCCCACCCCATTTTTTCCCGTCATCTGTCCAGTTTCCCCCCACCTGCTCTCGGGTATGGTATGTCATATTTGTGCCAACTTTTTAGTGCAGTGTTTAAGTGAGTGTTCAGTGTTGTGCGTCTTTCCACAGTGTTGCGAACAGAAATCATGCTGTCGCTGGGTGTGCATTTTATATCTCTTGCAAACAGAACCCAGACTGTCGCCGTGTTTTTTAACTGTCTGTCTATTATTTTTCTGCTTCCTGTGTATTTTATTAGTATCATCAACCCTGTGTTTTATGTTTTAAGCTCCAGAATTTTCTGCCATCTTACCTTTAAGTCACCGATTTTATCGCCAACAGTTATTTTTTATTATCTTCATCTTTTTAAAACAAATTCTGTGGGCTGAAGAGCGGCGTAATAAGCTGCTGCCAGTCCGCCCCCATCAGGGGGAATCGAAACTCAATAAAGGAAAAAAAAAGTTAGTCTCGCATAGTTTCCTGCCGTTATGTAGGCAGGAGTGACACTACTAGCAGTCGACCAGTGGGTAACATATTTTAAATTTACGTAATTTTAGTTGTTGCATGATGGAGTCTTTCTGACGGATATCTATAATTCCACAGTGCAAACGCCCAGAAGATGACCCCTACGTCGCGTTGAAACCGGTTGACGGTGTAATAATGATAAATGTGATTAAGACTGTTTTTGAATAATTGATGAATCTATCCAATTCAATTTTATGGTTTTTAGCCATTAAATAATTAAGGTTTTCATTTTCATATTGATCGATCTTTAAATTTTTTTTTACTTTAATTTCGTACCTTAACATTTTCACTTGGAGTAGTCATTAAACAAAGCATCCAAATTTTACTCTTACTTTAACTTCTTACCGCTCCTTTTACTTCCGACAAAATATCAGTTTCTGGCACGTGAATGCCAGAACTGTTCATTTAAATCGGGATACTCTGTTTTAGTAGCACTTAGGTGAGGACCCTGCGTAGGTTCGTGATCAGGATTGAAATTATGGTTTCGAGCACGAATTGACGTTTTATGTGATTATTATTGAAACTACACACAAATTAACTGGTCGAAGCCAATATGCATTACTTAACTGAAGACACAAAGTCTGTGAAGCAGTGGCGAAGATTAGTGGCAGACGAAATGGCGGCCAACTGTACTCACAACTCTTTATATGCGAATGTTCCGCAAAACCTCTTATTGGCGTTGGATTTGCAACATATTAGAGCCATTCCATTATTCCGCGAGTACCAAATAATAGTCAGATCTACATCCGAGGCATATCCCTGCCAATTGCCTCTCTTAGCACCGCCGAGGGGTACCGTGCTAAGGCTAACCACACGCACTGCGCGCCGTTCACACAAAGGAGCCGCTCAGTTCGACCACCAAACCCACCTTTTACGTCGCCCCATGCCACTTTCGTTGCAGAGGGACTTCCCTACATCTTTTACGTGTTACAAATGCAAGTTTCCTAAGCATGAACCAGCTTTTAACAAACATAGTTTTTTCATAAACATATTCATATTAGAATAATTTTAAATTTCCACATGTTGTTTTTCTATTTTTAATATATACATTACAAAACTCTAATTTTCTTGCCATACATCAAGGAGCTCAACCAACACAGAATGCACACCTCATAAAGTGCAGATAGACAGTTACTTAAAATAAGCCTTCGCCTAATCGATATAACTGTCGCAAGGGCCAGCGATGATGGAGGGAATGAGTGCAATTTGCTAACGCCCCACCTCATAAAGCAAACCTGCTTGACTGGCAGAAATACGCTTTGTTTCTGGTAGTGTCAAAGAGAGACCGCATAGTAGATGTAAGAAAATGACAAGGGAAACATGTTTAACTGTAGCTCCGTTAATCAGTCTCCTTTTAACTGTACTGGAAAAGAAGCAGATAAGCTTCACATAAAACGATCAACGAAGCACGAACACATTGGTAAAGGTTTGAAAATGAAGCGACTGAGACCGATGTTGTGAACATATTATCTAATAACGGCATGGAACATCCAGTGGCAGCCTTGTTGTGCAAACCACGATGGCTTCAACGGTACGTTAATGGAAATTCGCATTTGCACATATAGCAAACGTGGCTCAAATACAAGCTAATGACGAGGTTTGTTACACATATGTTCATGTAAATGTGCGTTAGAATACGGCAAGAAATTCCACGCAGCGACCGCGACACTTTTGATTTGCTGCGTTAGTCTACAAATTATGTGAGAAAACGTCTGTAAACTTTTGTTACTGACAAGGGAAAACGACGAAGGAGATGTATGCTATGTTGGTAAGAGTGCATGGAAACCATAAGGATAAGTGATTCCAAAAATTTCCAGTTTCGTAAGGTTGGTTTCACTCTATTCTCCTTTCGCGTGGCTTACAAGCAATCCTAATGCCAGTGTAACTGCTGGTTTATACACGACCAGCAGTCTGCCTTATGTACTCATAGCTCTGCCTGCTCTGCAATTCTTTCCTCCCACCATTCAATGAAACACAATTTTCAGTAACTACGAACCATGTAAAACATGCCTAAACCTTCTACCTTCACAATTCAGTATGACATATATGTTTGACTTTGAACTTTTTTTCCGGGGCCACTTCATTCCTTCCTAGGTCAGTTCATTTGGTCTTCAGTAGCTTTTGTATCGTTTCTTTGCGGTCTCCCAACTGTTCCTGTTTCATGTCCTTACATGAACCGTCAATGGTAGCATTTGATGATTCTTTGCCTGGCATTGGGGTCTATGTTGTTGTTGTTGTTGTTGTCTTCAGTCCTGAGACTGGTTCGACGCAGCTCTCCATGCTACTCTGTCCTGTGCAAGCTTCTTCATCTTCCAGTACCTACTCCGTCCTACATCCTTCTGAATTTGCTTAGTGTATTCATCTCTTGGTCTCCCTCTACGATTTTTACCCTCCTCGCTGCCCTCCAATACTAAATTGGTGATCCCTCTATGTCTCAGAACATGTCCTACAAACCGATCGCTTCTTCTAGTCAAGTTTTGCCACAAACTCCTCTTCTCCCCAATTCTATTCAATACCTCCTCATTAGTTATGTGATCTACCCATCTAATCTTCAGCATTCTTCTGTAGCACCACATTTCGAAAGCTTCTATTCTCTTCTTGTCTAAACTATTTATCGTCCACGTTTCACTTCCATACATGGCTACACTCCATACAAATGCTTTCAGAAACGACTTCCTGACATTGAAATCTATGCTCGACGTTAACAAATTTTTCTTCTTCAGAAACGCTTTCCTTGCCATTGCCAGTCTACATTTATATCCTCTCTACTTCGACCATCATCAGTTATTTTTCTCCCCAAATAGCAAATTCCCTTTCCTACTTTAAGCGTCTCATTTCCTAATCTAATTCTCTCAGCATCACCCGACTTAATTCGACTACATTCCATTATCCTCGTTTTGCTTTTGTTGATGTTCATCTTATACCCTCCTTTCAAGAAACTCTCCATTCCGTTCAACTGCTCTTACAAGTCCTTTGCTGTCTCTGGCAGAATTACAATGTCATCTCCATGGATTTTAATACCTACTCCGAAATTTTCTTTTGTTTCCTTTATTGCTTGCTCAATATACAGATTGAATAACATCGGGGATAGGCTACAGCCCTGTCTCACTCCCTTCCCAACCACTGCTTCCCTTTCATACCCCTCGACTCTTATAACTGCCATCTGGTTTCTGTACAAATTGTAAATAGCCTTTCGCTCCCTGTATTTTATCCCTGCCACCTTCAGAATTTAAAAGAGAGTATTCCAATCAACATTGTCAGAAGCTTTCTCTAAGTCTACAAATGCTAGAAACGTAGGTTTGCTTTTCCTTGATCTATTTTCTAAGATAAGTCGTAGGGTCGGTATTGCCTCACGTGTTCCAATATTTCTACGGAATCCAAACTGATCTTCCCCGAGGTCGGCTTCTATCTATTTTTCCATTCGTCTGTAAAGAATTCGCGTTAGTGTTTTGCAGCTGTGACTTATTAAACTGATAGTTCGGTAATTTTCACATCTGTCAACACCTGCTTTCTTTGGGATTGGAATTATTATATTCTTCTTGAAGTCTGAGGGCATTTCGCCTGTCTCATTCATCTTGCTCGCCAGATGGTAGAGTTTTGTCAGGACTGGCTCTCTCAAGGTCATCAGTAGTTCTAATGCAATGTTGTCTACTCCTGGGGCCTTGTTTCGAGTTAGGTCTTTCAGTGCTCTGTCAAACTCTTCACGCAGCATCATATCTCTCATTTCATTTTCATCTACGTCCTCTTCCATTTCCATAATATTGTTCGCAAGTACATCGCCCTTGTATAGACCTTCTATATACTCCTTCCACCTTTCTGATTTCCCTTCTTTGCTTAGAACTGAGTTTCTATCAAAGCTCTTGATATTCATGCAAGTGGTTCTCCTTTCTCCAAATGTCTCTTTAATTTTCCTGTAGGCTGTATCTATCTTACCCCTAGTAAGATAAGCCTCTACAGCCTTACATTTGTCCTCTAGCCATCCCTGCTTAGCCATTTTGCACTTCCTGTCGATATCATTTTTGAGACGTTTGTATTCCTTTTTCCCTGCTTCATTTACTGCATTTTTATATTTTCGTCTTTCATCAATTAAATGCAACATTTCTTCTGTTACCCAAGGGTTTCTACTTGCCCTCGTCTTTTTACCTATTTGATCCTCTGCTGCCTTCACTATTTCATCCCTCAAAGCTACCCATTCTTCTTCTACTGTATTTCTTTCCCCCATTCCTGTCAATTGTTCCCATATGCTCTCCCTGAAACTCTGAACAACCTCTGGCTTAATTAGCTTATCCAGGTCCCATCTCCTTAAATTCCCACCTTTTTGCAGTTTCTTCAGCTTTAATCTGCAGTTCATAACCAATAGATTGTGGTCAGAGTCCACATCTGCTCCTGGAAATGTCTTACAATTTAAAACCTGGTTCCTAAATCTCTGTCTTACCATTATATAATCTATCTGATACCTTTTAGGTATGTACGGGCGCTATTCCTTTTTTATATATATTATTCTTTCGTGCATCGGTCAGTTGCGAAATTAAAACAACAGTGAAAATCCGATGTAGTTTTGCATTGCTGTGTTCTGCAGAGTCATTAGCATGCCACATAGATCGGGTCACATAACACTTTTCGGTTCAGAGCGCACAGTGAGCACGTAAAGCTGCTTAGAACAATAGAGTCTCCCACCAAGTGTGAAGTGCCTGCTGTCGGGGGTCTGCCTGGTCTCATGAAACCCAAATAGCGCAACTGTCATGCATTTCCTTCTTCATGACAATGCAGGTGCAACAATAACGCTCCTGCTACATTTTATATGGGAAGTGTTTGATTAGCCACAATTCAGTCTGGATTTGGTTCCCTCTGATATTCACCTCTTTGACCACATCAACCAATGTCTATGAGAACAGCACTTTTGCACATGCAAAGAGCTGCAGACCAGCCTAAGTAATTGGCGTGCTATCCCAAGTGAAAGTGAAGAAGAACCTAGGATGCGCTAAATGAGTGCAGAATATGGAGTTAGAGTAAATCGAAGAAAGACGAAAGTAATGAGAAGCAGCAAAAGTGAGAACGGAAAGAAACTTAACATTAGAATTGGAGATGACAAAGTAGACGAATTTGAATTTTGATACCTACGCAGCAAAATAAATCATGACGAACGGAACAAGGAGGACGTCAAATGCAGACTAGCACAGGCAAACGGGCATTACTGGCCAACAGAAGAATAATAGTATCAAACATAGGCCTTAATTTGACGAGCACGTTTCTGAGAATGTATGTACAGAGCACAGCATTGTATGGTAGTGAAACTGAAGAGAATCGATGCATTTGAGATGTAGTGCTACTGAAGAATGTTGAAAGTTGGTGTACTGATAAAGTAAGGAATTAGAAAGTTCTCCGCAGAATTGGCGAGGAAATGAATGTATGGAAAACACTGACGACAAGAAGGGACGGTATGATAGGACGTCTGTTAGGAGACCAGGTAATAAATTCCCCGGTTCTAGAGGGAGCTATAAAGGGCAAAAATTATAGAGGAAGACAGAGATTGGAATATATTAAGCAAGTAATTGAGGACATAGGCTGAAAGTGCTACTCTGAGATGAAAATATTGGCGCAGGAGAGGAATTCATGGCGGCCCGCATCAAAACAGTGAAAAGGATATTGACTAGAGGGGAAAAAAACTTATGTCTTTTAAGCGACGTCCATAGTCGACCGAAAGAGTCGGTGTATGTTTTTCTTTGACATTGTCAATGAGGAGAGATATGCGATCTGTTGATTTAAAACGAATGTGGACAAAAATCCTACGTCAAGATCGCTACTTTTCTTTAGCGATTATCGGTTGGGGCGCGTCACTGACCCGTATTCGGATCAATCTAAACTGTTTCTCAGTTTATCACACTTACCACACACCGTCGTATTTTTTAGAGCTAAGTCGTCCTAAAGTGAAAATCTTAGATGTCAATTTGCATAACCAACTAAAATTTTCACTCTACGTGGACCTAGCTCTAAGAAATATGACGATGTGTAATGGGTCACACTGAACCACATTTGAGACTGATGAGCCGAAACTGGTAATAAGTAAAGCAAAATAGTGACCTTGACGTAGGCTTTTTGTCCACACATGTTTTAAGTGTCTGATTGTTTCCCGATACGAACAAAATCATCTTTAAAGCGGAACTTTAGGTGCCCATTCGGTAAAGCTGTCTAAAAGCAGACCAGTGCCATTTTCGTCCTATCGGTATGAAGAGTGAGAGTAACACAGCAATAACAACCAGTACTGCTGTAGCTGCAGTTCATTAGCTATCTAAACATATGCTGTACTTACCACTTGCACAGTTTCAGACTCAAAGTAAGTTTAGAGGCTACGTCCATTATATGATCAGAAGTATCCGGACACCCCTGTGTGTTTCGGAAGGACCACAAATCTCACGCGATCACTGACCCTGCACGATAAAAGGAGACGAACAGAGTACCGTGATGTCAGGAAAGAAGCAGTAACTGCAAAGTGGATCGTTCAGGAGAACTTGGTGACTTTGAAGGTGGACTATTCATCGGACATCACCTGAATAACACATCCATTAGGGAAATTTCAAATACCTTCTAGGCACTACCAAGTCGTCCATTGGTTAAGTGATTGTGATGTGGAAAGGTGAAGAAACTACCACAGCTAAATCGAGACCAGGTAGACATCATGTAAAGACGGACAGGGACTGTCGAGTGTGGTTCTAAATATCGGACGAAATTAGCAGAATGAATCACTCGTGAGTTTCAAAGCGCTACCTTCTGTCCAGCCAGCCCAGATTGTACGCGTATAGGGTTAAAAAGAAAGGCGCGCATAATTGTCGAGCAACTACTCGTAATTCAGGCTTGAGGTAGTGTAAAGAGCAAACGCACTAAACAATGCTTGACTAGAAACTAGTCAATTGGAGTGACGAATCAAGCTGTAATCGGATGGAATATTTAGGGTTTGTCGAATGTCTTGAGGACGTTACCTGCCATCATGTGTTGCATCAACAGAAAAGTGCGGAGGATATGGTGTTACGGTAAGGTGATGTTTTACGCTTAAGAAAACGCCGATTCCAAAAGTATATGAATGCATTTTACAGCACCACGTCCTGTTTACAATAGAGGGATCGGTGGAGACGGTAATTATATCAGGATGACAGTGCACGCTGTCAGAAAGCAGCATATATGAGGCAATGGTATTTCGAAAACAAGATTTGTTGAAATGAACTGGGCTGCATAGAGTCCTCAAATGAATCCAATAAAACACATTTCGGACCAGAGAGCGTGGACTTTGTTTCAGAAACTCCTCGTCCAGATTCACTACCTTGTCTGGTTTCCGCCACTCACGAAAAATAGTCTGCCATTCCTCCTCACTGAATTGTAACCGTCTGAAGGCGAAGAGCAGACAGTCCCCATATTAATGTCAACTAATATATATTCAAATACTGTTGCTTAGATAGTAGAATAGTCTGCCAGTCCTTAGAGGACATCACTGACAATGTCCGCAGCAGAGCTGAAGCCGTCATGAAGGCAAAGAGTGGACACACCCCATATTAAAACCAACTACTATTTTTTGAAATACATTTGATTAGATAGCAGAATAGCCTCACATTCCTCCACAGACTTCACACTCCTCACTGAAAGTGTCCCCACCAGAACTCAAGCCGTCATTAGGGCGAAGAATGGAGACATCCGATATTAATAAAAAAATGGTTCAAATGGCTCTGAGCACTATGGGACTTAACAGCTATGGTCATCAGTCCCCTAGAACTTAGAACTACTTAAACCTAACTAACATAAGGACAGCACACAACACCCAGTCATCACGAGGCAGAGAAAATCCCTAACCCCGCCGGGAATCGAACCCGGGAACCCGGGCGCGGGAAGCGAGAACGCTACCGCACGACCACGAGCTGCGGACTCCGATATTAATAAAAAATACGTGGCCAAACACAGTTGATTAGATTGTAGGATACTTTGCCATTCCTCCTCATACTTCGCACTCCTCACTGAAAGTGTCCCCAGCACAGTTGAAGCCGTCATGAAGGCGAAGTACAGACACACCTCACATTAATGTCGACTAATATATGTCGGAAGCCTGTGGTCAGATAGCAGAATAGTCTGCCAGCCCTCCATAGACATTTACACCCCTTACTGAAAGTGTTCCCAGCAGAGCTGAAGCTCTCATGAAGGCAAAGAGCAGATGCAGCCCATATTAATGTCGAGTAATGTATGTTCGATTACTATAGTTTAGGTAGTAGAATAAGCTGCCAGTCCTCAAGAAACCTCCACACCTCTCACTGAAACTGTCCCCAGCAGGGTTGAACGCGTCGTTTAGGCGAAGAGCAGAAACACCCCATATTAATATCAATTAATACCTATCCAACTACTATTGGTGGGATAATAGAATAGTCTGCCCATCCTTAACAGACATTCCCGCTCCTCACTAAAAGTGTCCCCAGCAGTGCTGAAGCCGTCATGAAAGTGAAGAGTAGGTACATCCCCTATGAATGTACAGGGAGCAAACAGTTATCTACAACTTATACGGAAATCAGATGGCTGTTACTCGAAGGGCATGAAGAGAAGCAGTGGTTGCGAAGGGATTGAGACAGGGTTGTAGCCTATCCCTGATGTTATTCAATTTGTACGTTGAGCAAGCAGTAAAGGAAAGTAAAGAAAAATTTGGACAGTAATTAAAGTTCATTGAGAACAAATAAAAACATTGAGGTTTGCAAACGACAATGTAATTCTGTCAAAGACAGCAGAGCAGTGTTTGAAAGGATATAAGATGAACAGCTAGGAAAGCTAAACAAGGGTAATGGAATGTTGCCGAATTAAATCAGACGATGCTGCGGGAATTACATTAGGAAATGAAACCCTATAAGTAGTGGAAGTGTTGTGCTGTTTAAGCGGTAAAATAACTGATGATGACCGAAAAAGACAGGATTTAAAATGTAGAAAAGCGTTTTTGGAGAACATAATTTTTTTAACGTCGAATATAAATTTAAGTGTTAGGGTACTTTTTCTGAAGGTATTTGTCTGAAGTGTAGCCGTGTATGGCAGTGAAACCTGAATGTAAGCAGTTTAGACAAGAAGAGAATAGAGGCTTTCGACATCTGGTGCAACAGACGAATGCTAGAGTTTAGATTGGTAGATGGCGTAACTAATGAGGAGCTACGAACAGAATTGGGGATAAAATACACTTAGCCAAAAGTCGACTAAAATAAGAGGGACATCAACAACTCATTTGTTTAGTATTGGAGGGAAGTGTGGTTTGTAAAATTTCTGCGGAAAACCTAGAGACGAATACAGTAAGCAGGTTCAAACGGAAGTAGGTTGCAGTAGTTATTTTGAGATGAAGAGCTTGCACAGAATAGAGTAGCATGGAGAGCTGCATCAAACTTTCAGTTACTCATGAGAATGCTTTAAGTGGATGCATGGGTCTACATATCTTTAGATACTCAACTGTGTCTTCACTGATCTGTAGGAGCTGCGTTCTTGATGCTTTTGTATCTACGACTACACTGCAAATCAAACATATCTGGTACATTGGTAGATGGTTTTATCTTACAAGTCGTAAACACTCCATCACATGTTCTTCCTCTGGACGAATATCTCCAATAGCAAAACAATTCAGGATCTGGAATGTCCAACTCACATGGAGGATATTTGGCATCATGCCGCTATTAGAAGTGGTCTTCTTGAAGCCTTTGTCTCCTTGAAACAAATATTGCAAATATTGTTTATTTATATTATACGTTTATGCATTTATTTCACGTGGCCAAATTAGGACCTACAAGCCCTCTCTTACATGTAAGTAGACATTCTTAGCTAGTCTACAAGTTTAATACTACACGAGGAATATATAGTAAGAATAACTGTAATTATAGGTGTAATAATGAATAAGAGGAGTTTAAAAAATGTCAGTCTTACTAACATAAAACATTTCTCTCACAGCGTTCTCCTCGAAAGTGAAGAGTAACGTTTAACAGAAACGCATGGCAACAGTACAGAAATAATCAGTGTGAGGAAGGAATTGACTAATCAGAGCAAGAGCTACAATTCAGAGGGTAATAGTAGCACATGAAGTAGAAGGAAGGAAGGGCTGAGAAAAGCATAGTTTATATTGTGATAGGGCTATTGGTTTCCTGTAGGACAGAAAGATACCTGGGATGTGCCGAGAGAGAATCATAATAGACAATTATTTAATTTCCTCTTGAATGCAGAATGGTTTTGGATAAGAAGGATGTTAGAAAAGACGATTATTTGTTCCACAGTTGTGTGCCAGCAGTTGAGAAGGAGATGGAGAAAGCGTTAATAAAGAGTACTGTGTCAAATGACTTCTATTAAGACACTGGCTCTCCAGCAAAGTACCAGTATAAACACTGAAATCATTTGACACGACACTGTGCTTACGTTATATTAGCTGAGCTGATGTTACTAGTACTACTACGTAGTGAAAAATCAGCTTTGTACGTCCCAATTTAAGGTCGACGGTGAAGTCTTCCTCTGTAATTGTGTATTCACGTATAATTTTTCTGCGTTATAGACTTTATCTCAATTCCGATGTTTCGACACACAACATTTCACGATGTCATTACAATTGTTTTTGGATTTATGCAAAGAAGTGTACAATGTGACCAAGAAATTTTTGTGTGTGATTTTTTTTCGTAATACAGATTTGCGTGTTTTTTCATTCTGTACTGCCCCCTTGTTTTGCAAGTAGATTCTTGGAAATTTTTGTGATTTTAGCAAAAGAATTAGCGTAGTTGTTAAGCTTGTCATCACAACATGAAATAAGTTAAACACGCATGTTGGATGTGCACTAGCACCAGGGCAACCGTGCGTGAACGTGTCGGTACTACCGGCGGCACCGCCCGTCATGAACGTCTCGCTGGGTAACATCACCGTGAACCCAGCAAACATCACTGTGCTGCCCGCCAACATCACCTTCACGCCGCACATCACTGTCGTCGTGAACACGTCGCCCGTCTCGCAGGTGAGTTGTCTGACACTGTTCTTACTTTGCTTGTTAGCTGCGCCTCGTAAATGCTTCTCTGGAACTCTGCATTAGCCGATGCGTCCTGGTTCTCGTACTAGCGAAGACTACCAGCAATCATAGCCCCTTTTCTGGTGGGCACTAGTGTGCTGATGCTCGATAAGGAAGTAGTCGTTCTGCATGCCGGTGATGGAAGACATTTTAGTCCCCCACCCCTGCGACGTCCGACTGGGCCTCGAGTGGGGTAGAGTTCCTTATTAACTAATTTAGATTATGACCTAGTTCAAGATTTCACATATTTCATACCTTTCATGTCCACATAACACAAACATATCACAAAACTATCCAAATATTCAGCACAGTCTTCCGCGCGACAAAGGTTTATAGCGAATAGCACAGAGTAAAGAAAACTAATCCTTAGGGTCAGATCTTCTGAATCGTTATTCCTTTTTAAATTTCTTCAACACTAGACATCCTTCAGGATTTCACTGATGTTTAGGGAAACCTAGAAGATTGCAGGAGAAAGGTCGAGAAACCAGTACCAAAGACTCGAAGGATTGGACCACACGTAAAGGCAACCACTACAGTCAGCTAACCATATAAGACGAATCCTATCTCGCATTTCAACATTCTCCCTGAACATATTTGAATATGGGCCACAGATTTTGTATTTGACCAAGATTTTCAGCGGTCGACCCATATGAAATAAATATTTAAGGGGCTTGTAATATTTAACATTCACTGTTCACTGAAGTAATTCCCGTACATGAAGATAAGTATGTAACATTAAAGAAATGAATAAATCCACTGACGATGACGATACTTCACAGAGACATATATGTGTTTGTTCATAGTAACAGCGTTGAAAGCAAACACGAACAAAAAGCGAGCTCCAGCGACAAGATGAAGGATTAGGTTGCTACGCTCCGCCAAGTTTCTTGGGCGAGCCTACGACCCAATACGTATCTAATTTTGGATCTATGTCTAATGATGATGGAATTCATCCGAATCTTCCGTGGCTGCCGGCCGTTTACAAGTGTACCTCCTCGCCTTGTAATTTCTGAACACTATACTCGCTGTTCCAACAGAATTAGTCTTTCTCTTCTTTCGTTCCTACTTCCGAGCACATATTCTCCCGTAATTACGTACTATTCCTTCCGTTACTACAGCTTTACCATCACCCGTTTTTTTAAAGCAATCCTGTAACTAAGGCATCAACGGTTGAAATATTTATACATTCTTGAAGGAACTCTCAAAGAAATTAAAATATAGTGATAAGTTGAAATGCAGTTAAAATTGATTGAGAGTCCAATTTTTCGGATTTACTGTTCATTGTAGTCGCTCATAGACTGGAACAACCAGTTTCGCACCATGCAGGTACATAATTAGGTGTTTTTAAGGTCTAATGTCCCATGCTATCTAAATGGCTAAAAGCGTGTTCCAAGGTTCAATGAGGAACACTAAATGACGCAACCACAACGGTAGTCAACCTTAATAAAGCCAGTTGTCACTAATAGTTTACGTTCCGAGAGCACCAGACATCTATATGGTAACATGAAAACGTCTAGACTGTTGAATATCTTAAATTTGAAATGACAGTGTTGATTACACCGGTGTCCACGTCTCCCATTTTCATAACACATCCACATCCACAAAGGTGGTAGGTGTGGTCCAGAAAGTGTTGTTCTACATGTGTGTGCGCGCGCGCGCAATGAATGGACACTGATTCCGTATAGTGGAAGGAATTGGCTTCCTGGATTAAAGGATGACTAGCCTCTGCGGTGAGTATGCCGAGACAAGGTACCAGCGGAACACTGAGCTAGTGATCTGCTGTTACTTGGTCTCCATATGTTCTGGATTTTCTTCCGCACACACATGTACAACATCACTCTGTACAACATGTAACATCCCCCTCACTAAACTACTCTAATGAAAGTAAAAATTGAACCACGTGTACTTAATGGATATTTGGGAAAAGCAATCGTCACCGAAGTTAATCTGTCGGTAAAGAGGGAGGAAAGGATTACATCTAAATGATAGGAAAAATGCAAATGAAATTGGTGGAAATTAATTTTGAAAAGGGGTAAAGTTAATAAAGAAAGTAAATGTACGGTCGTTACGTTAACAATTAACTGGCGTTAATTAGATATTTGAGATTTGGGGAAACTTACGGTCGCCAGTCCTATAGACAACTACTATAATAACTGAAAATCAAAGATTAATGCACATAAAATTAGCACTGAAAGCGTGGCAACTGAAGGTTGACACGTGTTGTGTGAAAATTGAATGTTTGTCAGAAGCAATAAATTTCGCTACACTCTGACTTAATTTAGCAAAAGAATTAATAAAATCGCAAAACTGTAAGTTAATTTAGTGACTGAAATTAATAGTGAATTTTGTTTCTGAAGTACTACGAAATTCAATAATAAGGTTAGTCTTGGGCTACCTCAACAATCATTTCAAAAGCTACTTGAATCTACGCAATTTAGAAATAAGAGATTTAACTTTGAACTTGAATTAAATGATTCTCAACAATTAACAATAGTAAAATTTAGTACGTACCAAGCTGAGCTGCAGTCACAGGTAAGCTAAAATATGGTAACAAAACTCGCACTCTTAATTTGTACTTCTGTAATCTATATATTGTAGCCAGCTATGAATAATTTAATTGAACTTTGAAATTAAAGCAGTGAAATGGAATAGTATTACTTTAATGTTGGAGTTTGATTTTCAACGACACTCGGGTTCATTCCAGAAAAGGAAGGGACCCTGATTGGTAATGCAATTTGGACAATGAGCAACAAATGTTCATGCTAAGTTGCTGTAATTATAGTTACGAAAATGGAACAGTTTGAAAAGCTGAGGTCTGCCATACAGTTCTAAAACTTTACGCGCTTCCAGTCTTCCTTGTTGGTTGATTGAAGGTTTGAAGCCGTCGATCGAGGAGGTGGCGATAGTCACTCATTGTCGGCCATCGCTGTTGCAGAAGCTGGATGTTGGCGCGTCTCCTTCTCGACACGGTCACCAGGCCAAACGGGCTCTTGATGTGCGCCAGCTAATGCTTCCCGTCCGCGACACCGTGTCAGAAACTATCATAGCAAGTCGAGCGAAATTACATGCTGCCAAACCCCGAAAGCGAGGCAACTCGCGGGAGTGTCACGCAACACACCTGCTCCACCGCCCTACCCCAGCCAGACTCTCTCTGCTCTGCCCGCGCCCCACGCGGCAGAGTTAACACTACCAAAGATCCTAAACACTTTGGTTCTCCACACGACCTATCGATGTATTCGTTCGATAGCATAGTTCTCCCTAGGCCAGACCCAGCGTATAAATACAAATAATATTCACAAAACAAACCAGTTATACATCGACATAAATGCATATATATATATATATATATATATATATATATACAAATAGTAAAACAATTACAATATACAAAAACACAGAAATGTTATATCTTCAGGTAACAAAATAAGGAAAAAAAATTTGCAGTGCAATAGATGGAAATAGGAGTATATGCATTTCCTGCGTTAGAGGTGCCCCACATTGTATGAGGATGTTCATGTAACCTAAACAGACTCAGAAAATGTCCGAAAAAGGAAAAAAAAACAGCGGAAATGCATATGCTCAAAACATCAAGAAAATTTAGCATTAGGCTAATTAACCATAAACCAATTTTTAGACCATAATAATTGAGTGGCGACACTCCTAATCTTATTCCACTCTGTCATCTTACACGAAAGAAAACAGGTTGACAACTTATTAAAATTCATAGAAAACATAGAAAATGGTTTAGCTATTCAAAAAATTAAAATTCCTAACAGTATCAAGAAATGGAGTAATATTTACAAAATTAATCAGAGTACATGGTCATAAAAAACAGGTATATTAAAATACGCAAATTAATAATTAATTACATAGAATACACATTTTATATAACCTTTTCATAATTAATACTCTCGTCATGAGAGTCCACTTATCGCTAAACAAGAAAATAATATACAGCAGATTGACAAATCATAAATATTGACAGCAGAATTCTTTCACATCAGCTGTCCGGGAAGAAAAACAACTCCACCTCCCGTACCCGCAAGTACAAAGAATGCCGACAGCGGCACAAGAGCCGACAGCGACACCGCCTCGCCAGGATTGTTGCGCTCGCCTGTGCGGCACGCTTGATCTCACTCGCCCTTGTAACGGCACTTCCAGAACGTCCGTTTCACTGAATTCTTTCGGAAATATTCACTCCCGAGTAATCTCAAGGAGCCCATTAACACTATCACAGTGGACAACTCAACACTGTCCATTCTCATACGCATGTACTAGTCTGAAACTTAAAACAGCGTCTAAGTACATCGGCAATGGCTAGTAAATCACATATTTATGAAATCTTACAGCTAGTTACAAAATCATATTTACATTCCTTAATCTACTGTGACTCAGCTGAAAACTTATAATAGCAGCTTGGATTTTTCAATTGATTAAGAATCAGTTACTCTTAAATCATTAAATCAAAATTAATTACATATTAATGACAACTTCTTTAATGTCCTCTTGGTCAGGCAAAAGCATGGCAATCTAGCAAATCGTTAAATATTACACTCTATATTTACATACTCTACAAATTACCCATTCTGTGGTATTAATCAATCCTTGGTTGGTACAATTTCAAGTCTACAATGTTCCGTGTACCTAATAGTTTTCCATAGCTTGGATACTCTAAGCAATAAGCATTTGTGTGAGGTATACCAATGACTTTATATGGTCCATTATAAACGAACTTAAATTTAGAGATTTCATTGTCTATCTCGCTCGATTTCTCACGAGCTTTTACAAGTACTAAGTCTCCGATTGCAAACTTAGCAAAACGCGCTTTAGCGTCATGACAACGTATGCGAGCGTCGACTTTTAGCTTCATTATTTCTCGCAAACGATCTTTTTTCACACCAATACTAGAGTCAATCCGTGGAGGGAATTTGATTATCTCTTCCACAAGTCCCGGTTTGTCGGAAAACACACTCTTATTCCTCATTATTACTTCATACAGGCCTCGTCTTTGTTTGTGTGTTACGTTTGACACACCGTCTACAATACTTTCCAATTCACTTTCTACACTATTGTAATTGCCAAGATTCCTAACGTTACAGTAGTTCAAATTGATCCCTACGTCAATGGCATCCGGCCAGTTAACAAAGTGTATAGGCTGGTATTGCCTATGCGCACCATCTCCTGCCTCGTCAAAACTAACTGCTATTGTTTTATCTTGTGACGTACATGTCAAAGTTTTGCTTTAATAGCCAATCTAACCCGATAATTACTTCCGTAGTTAAGTCTGGCACGACGACAAACTCTTGTTCAAATCGTGCCCCACATATCTCGAAGTGGACAAAAATCTGTTTTGTGACCGGTTTACTGGCCTTCCCAGTAGCACCGATAATTTTCACTCCTGTTACTGGCATAACTACGATGCCAGGTCTGTCTTTTAGTAACTGAAATATTTTTCCAGATACAGCACTCAATTCTGCACCGGTGTCAATCAACACGTTTAGTTGTAGGTCGTGCATTTTAACAGACACTACTATCTGTCTACACTTGTCGTCGACTGTTTCTTTATTTTCCCACAATAAATCCTCTCTATATCCAGGTCATTCCAGAGAAAACCATCCTGCTTTGATCCTAAATCCGGCTTATCTGGCGGCTTTTATCAGCCTCTGTTCACATACAATTTTAATTTCAACACGTTTGTCCTGAGGCTCAGTCTGTAGCTTCGCCTCCAATACCGAAACCTTTTCCTGTAACTCGTCAACTAGTGAGTGTTGCTTTGCTATCAGTTCACCAATTGTCACCTTTGTTGATTCCTCTTTGGTCAGATAGATCTCATCTGCCAATCTACCTGGAGGAATGTGCCCAGTAGTATCTGCAATTACTTCCTCTGGATCTGCGCAACCCACACTGCTACCGTCTGACCGTATAACGTCAGCTCTAACCTCATACACGCTATAATCTACATGCTTTTCTACCAATCGTGTCCGGCTATCACCAAAATTTTCGTAATCTTTCTCCTCAATACTCTCGCAATGTTTAAACTGGAGTTTTGCGTCGGATGGGTCGGCCACTTCTACCACTATAACTTTCGGTACAGTCTGCCGGTCAGGGCGAGAACTTTTCGTTACTACTTCAACATCTAAATCCTGCGGGACGAAACACGACGAATCTTGCTCGTGCTCCCCATTAGCATCAACTATTTCTGGTAAAGTCTGCCGGTTAGGGCCAGAACTTTCTATCACTTCACAAACACTATCTTCCTGCGGGACGAGACGCGGCAAATCCTGCACGCGCTCCCCATAAACACTTCTCCCATACATGCCCCTATAATCTCTTAGTTCGTCGTATAAGCGACCGAACTGCCTTAACCAGACCTCATCCCTCTCTGCATCCCCTCGCTCGATGACGGACGTGTTATCCGACATCTGGTCTTCTCTCAACAATTGCGAATCATTCTTAGACTCAATCTCCAGTTCCGCTGTGGGTGTTACAGCTGCCACTTTATAATCGACTTCGGGAACACTACTTACATTGTTCTCACTGACAGTGAATGTATTTTCTACTGCCGTATCTACAGCTGATCTACTACTTGTGGGTGCACTCCTTTCTCCTAACACTGGCACACTCTCCCGCCGTTGATTATTCCATACGGAATTTTCATAACGACGACACCTCGGTTTTCTACTGTTATTGGGCCGCCAAAAATTTCTCCACGCCCGGTCGGCACCTTACCGGCGCGGGTAATGGTTTCCCTGTCTCGTCCCAGCAGATCTGCTCCCCGGATGCTGCTGAGGCGGCTTATCACACCATCTGGCGTTATTACTATTCTGTGAAGCCCGTATCACGTTAGTATGATACTGGTTTCCGCCATTCCTGTTATTATTTGCGTTGTACCGAATGTTATTACGGTCCGAACCGTTATTGTTATTTCCGCCATGGTTGCGGTATGCATCGTTATCGTTGTTGTGGTACCCATTGTTGATACCACGGCCTCTACCACTGTCGCGATTATTGCGCCAATTGTCCTCGTCCTCAACTCTTTCCAGGAAATCATTGATTGTCTTGTAATTGCGTCCTACGTATCGTTTTGTATCATCTGGAAGCCTCTTGTAGAGTTCCCAGACTATTTCGGATTCCGTGCGGCAATCACGCAAATATTCCAATTTGCGGATCCAGCCCTCACAAAACTCCTTCATCGAGCCACGCGAATTCGCATCGAAAGGCCTCGATACGACAAATTCGCGCCAGACACTTTGTTGTTTTTGCTCTGACCAGTATTCAGCCAGAAACAAATTTTTGAACTCGTCAAAAGTCAGGTTCGTAATGTTAAGGTTTAAGCTCCAACGCTTGGCATCACCAGCCAACACGTCAATAACCGCATTAATTTTTCTCTCATTAGTCCATGATCTGGGTAAAACTCTTTCACAGGTTTTAATGAAATCCGTCGCGTGTATACCGCCTTTTTTCAAGGGGTCGAACCGCTCCTCTTTCGCCAACAATTCCGAACTGTGTGCACAGATCGGCACACAGCTCTGTCTTTCGTTAAGTTTCTTTTCTAATTCCGAAACTCTCGTAATTACTTGGCAAGTGGTTGTCGCAAGCGTTTCCACTTCCCTCTTTTTCTCTTCGCAGGTATTACCCTGCTTCCTCACTTTGATATCTACTTCGGATACTAAAGCCTTTAAAGTTTCCACCTTCTTTTGATCCTCTTTTTTCACTAATTGAATTTGTTCCGTCACCTTATTCTCGATGATCGGAGCAACTGCTTCTCCTACACTTTTCTCGATTCTGCTAATTTCGGATTAAAAACGAGTATTTATGCTCGCAATTTCCGCCTGAACGCCTATCATTTCCTGTTTAAGATTACCAATTTCGGTATTAATCACAACAATATCTTCTTTGATTTTATCAACTTTTGTGTTAACAACTCCAACATTGTTGTTAACAACATTAATAGCTTTGTTCTGATTGTCTAGCTTTCGTTCAATTTTTTCAGACTGAGCTTCTTGCTTGGCAGACTGAGCTTCTTGCTTGGCAGCCTGAGCTTTAATTTCTGCCGATTGACAATTGATTTCGTTAATCAAAACATTCAATAAATCAGTTAAATTCCCGGAAACTTCCGGTTTTACTTCCGTAGCGGCTTGTTCTTTAATTGTCCCACCGTATTCGTTATCAAGGGGTTCAGATTTGATTTTCACTTCCGATTCCGAAACATTTTCTAAAGTTTGGAATTCCATTTCTGCTCTTTGTTGCGTTTCGGTGGTCGCGTCTTTCATGCTAGCCGCCTGCTCCTGAACAATGGGTACCGCGGTGCGCGTTTCCCACTGTTCGACCGATTGTTCCGTATCCAAGTCTACCAAACTTTGGTAATTGTTGCCTTCACCCATTTTAATAATTTTCAATATAAATGACAAATCTCAAATCTAATTAGGATTCCTCCCATTACTTAATCTCGCTGACGTAACCACGTGTCCGTAACCAGTACTTTGTTACGAGATTTGCACAATACAAAATTCGTGTCCAGAACAACCTAAAATCTGAAGATTGTCCTGTCACCAGGTCGCCACGTGTAACCTCCCCCTCACTTATCGCCTTAATGACAGTAAAAATTAAACCGCGTGTACCTAATGGATATTTGGGAAAAGCAATCGTCACCGAAGTTAATCTGTCGGTAAAGAGGGAGGAAAGGATTACATCTAAATGATAGGAAAATGCAAATGAAATTGGTGGAAATTAATTTTGAAAAGGGGTAAAGTTAATAAAGAAAGTAAATGTACAGTCGTTACGTTAACAATTAACTGGCGTTAATTAGATATTTGAGATTTGGGGAAACTTACGGTCGCCAGTCCTATGGACAACTACTATAATAACTGAAAATCAAAGATTAATGCACATAAAATTAGCACTGAAAGCGTGGCAACTGAAGGTTGACACGTGTTGTGTGAAAATTGAATGTTTGTCAGTAGCAATAAATTTCGCTACACTCTGACTTAATTTAGCAAAAGAATTAATAAAATCGCAAAACTGTAAGTTAATTTAGTGACTGAAATTAATAGTGAATTTTGTTTCTGAAGTACTACGAAATTCAATAACAAGGTTAGTCTTGGGCTACCTCAACAATCATTTCAAAAGTTACTTGAATCTACGCAATTTAGAAATAAGAGATTTAACTTTGAACTTGAATTAAATGATTCTCAACAATTAACAATAGTAAAATTTAGTACGTACCAAGCTGAGCTGCAGTCACAGGTAAGCTAAAATATGGTAACAAAACTCGCACTCTTAATTTGTACTTCTGTAATCTATATATTGTAGCCAGCTATGAATACTTTAACTGAACATTGAAATTAAAGCAGTGAAATGGAATAGTATTACTTTAATGCTGGCGTTTGAATTTCAACGACACTCGGGTTCATTCCGGAAGTGGAAGGACCCTGCTTGGTAATGCAATTGGGACAATGAGCAACAAATGTTCATGCTAAGTTGCTGTAATTATAGTTACGAAAATGGAACAGTTTGAAAAGCTGAGGTCTGCCATACAGTTCTAAAACTTTACGTGCTTCCAGTCTTCCTTGTTGGTTGATTGAAGGTTTGAAGCCGTCGATCGAGGAGGTGGCGACAGTCACTCATTGTCGGCCATCGCTGTTGCAGAAGCTGGATGTTGGCGCGCCTCCTTCTCGACACGGTCACCAGGCCAAACGGGCTCTTGATGTGCGCCAGCTAATGCTTCCCGTCCGCGACACCGTGTCAAAAACTATCATAGCAAGTCGAGCGATATTACATGCTGTCAAACACCGAAAGCGCGGCAACTCGCGGGAGTGTCACACAACACACCTGCTCCACCGCCCTATCCCAGCCAGAGTCTCTCTGCTCTGCCCGCGCTCCACGTGGCAGAGTTAAAACTACCAAAGATCCTAAACACTTTGGTTCTCCACACGACCTATCGATGTATTCGTTCGATAGCATAGTTTTCCCTAGGCCAGACCCAGCGTATAAATACAAATAATATTCACAAAGCAAACCAATTACACATTGACGTAAATGCATATATATATGTACACAAATATATATATATATATATATATATATATATATATATATATACAAATAGTAAAACAATTACAATATACAAAGACACAGAAATGTTATATCTTCAGGTAATAAAATAAGGAAAAAAATTGCAGAAAAATAGATGGAAATAGGAGGATATGCATTTCTGGCGTTACAAACACATCTACTGTTTCTGAAGATAGGCCTATATATCTGTTGCATGGTACGAGACAGGCCTACCAGTCTTTGGGCGACTACAATAAAATTGCAAAATTTTACTCTCAATCTATTTTACTTGCATTTTATCATCTCAGCATATTTCAATTTGTCTGAATGTTCCTGACGATGTGTATCATTTCTCTCTACATACCGAATACACATTCTATGTGCTCATGCCCGTCGGCCGCGGTGGCCGAGCGGTTCTAGGCGCTTCAGTCCGGAGCCGCGCGACTGCTACGATCGCAGGTTCGAATCCTGCCTCGGGAATGAATGTGTGTGATGGCCTTTGATTTAAGTAGTTCTACGTTCTAGGGGACTCATGACCTAAGATGTTAAGTCCCATAGTTCTCAGAGCCATTTGAACCATTTTTTTTTGCTCATGTACTTTCTCTACCTATTTATCTTCTGCTGTCGATATCGGCCACTATATCTGAATATTGTCGCTGGCGCTGGGTTTCTGTCGGTTATGAGAATAATTCATTCTTTGAACTCTTCACAGTACCTCACTTACATAGCTGTCTTCTTACACAAGACGAATACTTCTCACGTTAAACTAGTTATTTTGTTGCTATTACACTCTATTCGTTTGATCAGAAATCCTTATCTTCTTTCCATTTCACTTCCGCGACGTCGGCAGTGTATAGACTGAGTTTTTGTATTTCCCTTGTCACATTTTGTGGCTTCCCTGTCACATTCGTACTTCCGTCACTTCACAATCTGATTCGTAGAACGTTTTTCAGTTTTTATTTCCTTCATAACCACTTTCCGGAGATCCAAATGGGGAGCTAATGTGGAATGTTCTGCCCGTGGAGAGACCGTCCCCATTTTTTTGCCTTGGGACAATCATTGTGTGTCATAAACCTAGTGATTTCCATTGCCTTGTCGAGCCTCATGCAACTGGTCACTCCTGATTCTTCTACCTTTTAGAAGCAGTGTCCTACGCCAAGGGCAAGAGGGTCCTCTGAACCTCTATCCGCTCATCTGCCCTCTTTGCCAAGGATGTTGGGTGAATTAGGTTGACGTCTGATACAGGAAGTCTTCTGACGCCATTGTTGATGATTTTGATTGAAAATCTAAGCAGTGATGGGAATCAAACCTGGAAAGGAAATTGTTGCTCGTAAGTCGGTGACGGTGGTGGTGGTTAGTGTTTAACGTCCCGTCGACAACGTGGTCATTAGAGACGGAGCGCAAGCTCGGGTTAGGGAAGGATGGGGAAGGAAATCGGGCGTGCCCTTTCAAAGGAACCATCCCGGCATTTGCCTGAAACGATTTAGGGAAATCACGGAAAACCTAAATCAGGATGGCCGGAGACGGGACTGAACCGTCGTCCTCCCGAATGCGAGTCCAGTGTGCAAACCCCTGCGCCACCTCGCTCGGTCCTTCGTCTTGGCCACAAGCATATTCGTATAAGTATATAAGTAGGGTGTATTGTAATTAATAGGGAAAACTGACACGGGTGATAATATACGATCAAAGAATCAAAAACGTTCCAGTAAACATGGCTCCTCAAACAAGCCGCGTGCGACATAGTATCGAAATGTGGTTACGAGCCGCCACTGACTATATTACGAAATACTTTCCGAGTTTGTACAATTTTAACTGAAATGTAACCTTATCGATTAATATCACATTTAATAGGGCTCTTCTTTCGTCTGGGGTCTATCTTAGCAAGAAATACAATTCACCAAGTTCCATGTTACAATTTCTGTTACACTTGTACTTGTTAAAGAAGGTGTCCGACACGTACCGCGCGACCGCTACGGTCGCTGGTTCGAATCCTGCCTCGGGCATGGATGTGTGTGATGTCCTTAGGTTACTTAGGTTTAAGTAGTTCTAAGTTCTAGAGGACTGATGACCTCAGATGTTAAGTTCCATAGTGCTCAGAGACATTTGAACCATTTTGTCCAACACGTCGACCAGGATGACATTCTGAAATTATCTCGTAAGCAACCCGTATGCGGAACCGTTGTTTAGTGTAATATTCTTGTCTGTACGATGGTCTATCCGTATCAGTTTTCTGTGATAAACCTGTACTGCAGCTTCGCGTCGTAAACAGATCATCAAATTGGGTATATAGTAACAAGTTCTCCGGATGGAACTTAGCCGGCAGAACCAAATAAATAATCTGGAGTCGAATGTGACGAACATTCGAAAAATATCTCAATATGGAAATTCGCCTTCCGGCCCGAAAACTCTTGCTCTTCTGCTGGAAGAAGGATAGAAGCAATAATGTTTGCCAGGTCTGTTGCCCAGACTGACCTATGGAACATGAAAATAATACATTTTTATTATAACAAAAATCAACTGGTAGAGTTAAGACTTCCACTACATATGACGCCGCGCCCAGATCTTACTTTGCTGACCCCCTGCTTCAGAGATACCATTGTTTTACAGTTGTACAGAAGAAGGACCCACCGTTTCACAGATACTCTAGTTAGCTTCGACGTGTAATACATCGAAAAATTACCTAATGTATACCTTATTTTTACGTTTTTTATTTGTTAACTGGTATTGGTAACGTGAGTCAAGGGAAAGAATCAATTTTCCACACTAATTTCTTCCTTATTACTCCAATTTCTGTAGCAATTTATCTCAGCGCCATGCACATGTCCAGTGCCGAATCCGAGAGATAGTCCTAAAGTGTTAACTATCAACTCAAAAAAAAAAAAAAAAAAAATTCCGTAAATAATTATTTTGTTTGAAATTGTGTGCCGGACCCGGCTCGAATCCAGGGCCTTTACCCTACACGGAAAAGTGCTCTACCAACTAAGCTATTAACGACCGGTCCTCATAGCTTTACCTCGCGCCGTACCCCGCCTGTGACAGTACCCCACGGCGTTTAGGAAGGATGGTCAGTCGTAGTCGCGTAGCTCGCTTGCTAGATTCCTTACCCATGAAAGGCACAGGTCGTAGGTTCAAGTCCCACTTCGAAGTACAGTTTTAATCTGCCAGGAAGTTTCACATCAAAGCAAACTTTAATTTACCCTCGATATGTTGGCGAAAATACATGTTTAATTCCGGAGGTATGCATGAAACAACATCCGAAATTGTACTAAACTTATTCTCTGAAAATTATTTCGAGCAGTTAGTTCATGAGCCCACGCGAATACGGTTGTGAACACAAGCTTGAAATCTTAGCAAAAAATAATCCTGAGTTAATAACCAGCATCATAAAGGACACAGGGATTAGTGAACACAACGTTGTCGTGTCGAGACTGAATATTGTAACCCCCATATCCTCCAAAAAGAAACGAAAAATATACCTATTCAAAAAAGCAGATAAAAGTTCACTTGACGCCTTCCATATTAATAGTATAAGTGTAGACCAGATGTGGCTTGAATTCAAAGAAATAGTATCGGCAGCAATTGGGAGATTTATACCAAATAAATTAACAAAGGACGGAGATGTTCCTCCTTGGTATACAAAACAAATTTAAACAGACGCAAAATCCCCAGGATTGGCCATCTTTTACAGAAGCTCGAAATTTAGAGCGGACTTCATTGCGAGATGCTTATAATAGTTTCCATAACGAAACTTTGTTTCGGAACCTGGGAGAAAATCCAAAGAGATTCTGGTCGTATATGAAGTATGTTAGCGGCAAGAAACATCAATGCCCTCTCTGCACAACTGCAGTGGAGATAGTATCGAAGACAGTGCTGCCAAAGCAGAGTTACTAAACACAGCTTCCGAAATGCCTTCACAAAAGAAGACTAAGTAAATTTTCCAGAATTCTAATTAAGATCAGGTGCCAACATGAGTAACGTGTAAGTAAATATCCTCGGAGTAGTGAAGCAAATTAGATCACTTAATAAAAGCAAGTCCTCTGGTCCAGACTGCATACCAGTTAGGTTACTTTCTGAGTATGCTGATGCAATAGCTCCATACTTAACAATCATATACATCCGTTAGCTCGACGAAAGATCTGTACCCAAAGATTGGAAAGTTGCAGATGTCACATCAATATTCAAGAAAGTTAGTAGGAGTAATCCACTATATTACAGGTATATATCATTAACGTCGATATGCAGCAGGTTTCTGGAACATGTATTGTGTTCTAACATTATGAATTACCTCGAAGAAAACGGTCTATTGACACACAGTCTACATGTATTTAGAAAACATCGCTCTTGTGAAACACAACTAGCTTTTTTTTTCGCATGAGGTGGTGAGTGCTGTTGAGAAGGGATTTCTTATTGATTCCGTATTTATGGATTTCCGGAAGGGTTTTGACACTGTACCACACAAGCGGCTCGTAGTGAAATTGCATTCTTATGGAATATCGTCTCAGTTATGTGACTGGATTTGTGACTTCCTGTCAGAGAGATCACAGGTCGTTGTAACTGACGGAAAGTCATCCAGTAAAACTGAAGTGATTTCTGGCGTTCCCCTTTGCTGTTCCTTATCTATATAAACGATTTGGGAGACAACCTGAGTAGCCGTCTTAGGTTGTTTGCAGATGACGCTGTTGTTTATCGACTAATAAGGTCATCAGAAGATCAAAAAAAAAAAAAATTGCAAAACGATTTAGAAAAGATTTATGAATGGCGCTAAAATTGGCAGTTGACCCTAAATAACGAAAAGTGTGAGGTCATCCACATGAGTTCTTCAAGAAATCCGTTAAACTTCAGTTATATGATAAATCAGTCAAATCTAAAGGCCGTAAATTCAACTAAATACCTAGGAATTACAATTACGAACAAATTACATGGGAAGAAAAACATAGAAAATTTTGTGGCGAAGGCTAACCAAAGACTGCGTTTTGTTGGCAGGACACTTAGAAAACAGATCTAATAAGGAGACTGCCTACACTACCCTCCTCTTTTAGAATACTGCTGCGCGGTGGGGGATCTTACCAGATAGGACTGACGGAGTACATCGAAAATGTTCAAAGAAGGGTAGCAAGTTTTGTATTGTCACGAAATATGGGAGAGAGTCTCACAGAAATGATGCAGGATTTGGGCTGGACGTCATTAAAACAAAGGTATTTTTCATTATGACGGAACCTTCTCACGAAATTCCAATCACCAACTTTCTCATCTGGATGCGAAAATATTTTGTTCACACCGACCTACATAGGGAGAAACGATCACCACGAGAAAATAAGGGAAATCAGAGCTCGTATGGAAAGATATACGTGTTCGTTGTTTGCGGGCGCTATACGACAATGGAATAACAGAAAATTGTGAAGGTGGTTTGATAAACCCTCTGCCAGGCACTGAAATGTGACTTGCAGAGTTTCCATGTAGCGCTACACGACATCTGTTATAAGATCTTCTCCAACTGCGTATTAGAACGAATAAAACCTCTAATAACAGACATAAATGGAGAACACCAAGGAGGTTTTCAAGCAGGACGATCAACCACGGACCAGACTTTTGTTCTAAAACAGGTGTGTGAAGAAATGTACTAATATGGTCGAAAGATACGTCTCCCGTTTCTAGACTTCAAGAAGGCTTACGACCGTATACATAGACCTAGCCTGATTAGAACTATTACAGAGTTTGATATGCCAAAGAAATTGGTCAAACTGGTAGAGGTATGCCTACATGACACAAAACTTAAGATAAAGGTACGCAATAAAATGACAGAAAGCTTCCTAATTGTAAGCCAAGGAGATGGGCTAACACTTGTCCTCTTCAATCTGGCACTTGAGAAGGTAATGCGGGATTTCAACAAAGAAAACTTCCAGGGCATTCAAATTGGCACTGAACACATTATATATCTCTCCTATGCAGACAATAGTTTAGCATGCACATAAGAGGATCTGACAAGAAGTATCCTGACCTTGGTGTTATTGGCAGCAAGGATCGGTCTACAAAATAGCTTTGAAAAGACTGAGTATATGACCATAGGAAGATAGATCCAAAACTCTCAAGATTTAATTGTGAACCATACCAGGTATGAACATGTGAGAGTTCAAATATCTTGGATACATTTTTACAGTAGTAACATCAACTGAAGCAGAGATAAAACCACGACTTCACGCGGGAAACATGCTATCACACTCTACACCCTATATTAAAATGTAGAAGTATCTCTCAACAACTAAAGCTACGATTGTATAAGACATTAATAATGCCAGTAGTACTTTATGGTTCTCAAACCTGGATGACTCGAAAACAAGACCTTAACCGACTTCTTACTTTTGAAAGGAAGGTCTTCAGGAAAATATTGGGACCAGTCCGAGATCAGACTACTGGAGAATGGAGAAGACGCCGTAACACAGAATTAGAAGAGCTGTACAAGGAACCTAACATCTTGGGAGTGATGAGAAGCAAAAGACTGCAATGGGCTGGACATGTAGTTAGAATGGAGGCAGAAAGGTGGCCCAAAATTGCAATTGACTGGATCCCGTCAGGCAACAGACCAGTGGGAAGACCTAGAAAGAGGTGGATCGATGGAGTGGGAGAAGACTTGTTGCAGCTGGGAGTCACGGAAAACTGGAGACAGGTAGCAGAAGACAGACAGATGGAGAGCGCTAACTGTGGTGGCGCGCGGCCCACTAGGCCTGATCGAGTGAATGATGATGACTGATGAATGAAGAATATCCATGTAGATGTAGATGTAGATACTTCAGAGTGGAAATTCATTTCGGAATTTTTTTCTTGTTTGCAGGTAGTGAATGTCTGCAGTCACGGTAAACAGTGAAATACACGCACTACGCTAACGTAAGCAAAAAAAAAATTTAAAAAAATAACGCCGTCTATAGCTATAGTTGTATTTTCTACGGTAATGATGACTTATTTTGCCGTCTGGTGTGGCTCAGTATTTGCACTGAGACCGAAAACCAATTGCTACTCGATAGACCACTTTATCAGCGGCCTGCATCATTTTCTCTGGGCTTCCCCAGCGGCGTCACACGAAGATGTTACGCAGGAATTTCAATGTTCAGCGATACTACAAAATTGTACATGTAACGGAACAAAAAAATTTACATTACTTAAAACTTCCAGACTACTAGGCCGTGATCGTTGTATAAAACTTTCTCTTAACGTTTCCTCTCCGACGGCGGTAAAATGGAGAACGGCAACCAGGACTCTAGCGAGCACCACAGTCCATCACGTGGCGTCGGCTACGACATTATCGCTGGTAACTCCAACGTTCCCGATTGAAAGTAATAGATCGTCATTCCTGCGTTGCAATGTTAACATCCAAAGTTCATCTAATTTAACACCTTCCTCTTTTCTGTTAAATGTATTATGATGTTTATAAATCTCAATAGGCTCTATATATATATATATATATATATATATATATATATATATATATATATATATAAGCGCATGATTATGTGATGTTTTCGATATGACACTCGTCTCAGTGAGTTTTATTTCATGATCAGCCTCTTGGTAAAGATGTTTTACTACGGCCGATTTATCAGTGTGTTCCAGGCAGCAATTCTTCTTTTGTTCAATCAGATGTGTGTTAACTCTTCTTCTCGTGCTACCAATATAAATCAGTCCGCAACAACAAGGAATTTTATACACACCCGGTGTAGCCAAAGAATGTCATATATTTTGCCAATTTTAAATATTATTTTATATTTCTGGTGGATGCACGTAGTTTCCACAACGTACTTGCTCAACACGTCCCCAATGCTTTCTGGAATCGTACTGATGAATGTAACCAAAACTTCCCCTTTGGACGGCCGCCGTTCCTCATCGGTCCTGATTCTACCCATGAAGCGAAATGCCCTGTCAATCTCCTTGTTAGAGTAACCGTTCTTCTTGAAAGTCGACCATAGATGTTCAAGCTCATCTTTTAAATAAATCTACCAAGGTTTTAATCACCCCTCTCTTTTGTCTGGGGTGGTGGTTAGAATCATTGTACAGGTAACGGTCAGTATGCGTGGCTTTTCTGTATTCTCTATGGCCCAACGTCCCGTCTCGTACCTTGATAACAACACATCCAAGAAATTCCCTCTTCACAGTTAATTATATTTTCGGAGTGAGACTGTTTTGATGTACCAGGAAGGCATCCAGTTCCTCTTCACCCTGTATGCACACTAAACAGTATCATCAACATAAAGGTAACACTTGGATGGTCTTTTCCTGCAGTCTGCAGCGCCTGTTGCTCGAAGTTCGCCATAAACAAATTAGCAACAGTCGGACTAAGAGGAATGAGTATTAGGAGGGCTTGTGGCAAAAACTGGGGCCTAAGCCCCAGGGGTATGAACTGGATATACACCACAGTGGTTAGACCTAGGATTTCCTATGGGGCCGTAGTGTGGTGGAAGAAGGTAGAAAAGCGGGTTGCTGCTAAAGAGCTTGCTCAGGTGCAGAGATTGGCCTGCTTAGCCATAATGGGCGAAATTAGCAGCACAACAACCGCTGGAATGGAAGCCATGCTGCACATGCCTCCACTTCACCTGTGGGTTAAGATGGAGGCAGCAGCTGGGGCATACAGACTCAAAACTGGCCAAAACTGGGTCTCACTTGGATATCCAGAATCACACACTAACATAGTGAGTGAAGTAAATATAGGTATGGCTGGGGAAATGCCCTCTGACTATATAATAACTCCTAACTGCTTCGCCGGCCGGAGTGGCGTGCGGTTCTAGGCGCTACAGCTTGGAACCGCAAGACCGCTACGGTCGCAGGTTCGAATCCTGCCTCGGGCATGGATGTGTGTGATGTCCTTGGGTTAGTTAGGTTTAATTAGTTCTAAGTTCTAGGCGACTGATGACCTTAGAAATTAAGTCGCATAGTGCTCAGAGCCATTTGAACCATTTTTGAACCTAACTGCTTCGACAGGCCTACAGTATAATAATTGGAAGTAGGGAGCAGTGGGAGAAAACAGTTCGACACCGTACGAGGGACATCGTTTGGTTCACCGATGGGTCGAAAACAGATCAAGGCGTTGGGGCAGGGTTGTACGGGGTTCAGCCAAGACTGGAGAACAGCATCTCTCTAGGGAAACTGGCCTCTGTATTCCAAGCCGAAATTACTGCAATCAAGGCATGTGTGGAGGAGAATATGAGTAGGTGCTACAATGACAGTAGCATCTACATCTATTCAGACGGACAGGCAGCCTTGAAATCATTGGCAGCTCCTGCAACAAGATCTAAGATTGTTGCAGATTGCCACAGGGCTCTGGTGCAGCTAGGGGGAAGCAATAGGGTGTACCTAGTGTGGGTTCCTGGGCACTCAGGGATCTGTGGCAATGAACAAGTCGATAGATTGGCTAGGATGGGGGCAAAAACTCCATTTATTGGACCGGAACCTGTCTTGACAATCACCAAGGCTATGATCAAATTAGAACTACAGAATTGGGTTAGGAAACAGCATGTAAGATATTGGACCAAGATCCATAAACAAAAACATGGTAAGGTAATTATGCCCAAGCCATGTTTTAAAAGAAGCTCTGTAATCCTGGGATTGAACAGGAAAGAGATGAAACTCGTAACTGGACTGATGACCAGCCATGGGAACTTCAAAAAACACCTACACACAATGGGTATAATGGAAGAGGATCCTAAATGTAGGATCAGTGATGACGGTGAAGAAACTACATCACACCTAATCTTTGAATGCATGGCATTGGAGAGTAAAAGATACAGAATCTTCTGGACAACTAGACCTGAAGAAATTGTGTCTAACAAAAAACTGGTAGAGGGACTCCTTGCACTTTTAAGGGCACTGGTTAGCTTTACTAGATATACAGGGAGCGATACCGCACAATAAACCTAGTTTCGGTGCGGGCAGTGGCGGGTTAGACCTAAGCTGTTTTAGCTCTCCTGCTAAAATCAAATCAAATCAAATTAAATCAAGAGGAATGCCCACAGCCACTCCATCAGTCTATTCATAAAAATCATTATCGTATCGAAAGTAGATCGTGGTGAGGCAGTGTCTGAATAGCTCCACAATAACTGCTGGAAAAATATCAGCTATAGACGAGATAGCTTCATTCAATGGAATCTTCTTTTCATTTATCAGTGAAATTATATGAATTCTTAATATGACTATCAGTTCCATCAACAAAAGGTTGCAACAATGAGGTAATGTGTTAGCTAATTTCGTGGGTGGGAAACTCTGCAGCACTCACAACATGTCTCAAAAGAATCTATGGTTTGTGCACGTTACGTAATCCATTCTAACAAGGAGATAGAGCACTTCGCCCTAGGGAGAGAATAAGGACCGATGAGAAACGACGGCCGCCCAAACGGAAAATTTTGCTTTCGCTCATCAGTACGATTACAGATCGCACTGGGAAAGTGTTGAGCAAGTAAGGTGTGGAAACTACCTTCAGACCCTCCAGGAGGATAAAAGAATGTTTAAGATCGGCAACAGATGTACGACATCCTTTGGCTATACCGGATGTACCGGGTGATCAAAAAGTCAGTATAAATGTGAAAACTGAATAAATCACGGAATAATGTAGGTAGAAAGGTACAAATTGACACACATTCTTGGAATGACATGTGATTTTATTAGAACCAAAAAAATACAAAAGTCCACAAAATGTCCGACAGATGGCGCTTCATCTGATCAGAATAGCAATAATTAGCATAACAAAGTAAGACAAGGCAAAGGTGATGTTCTTTACAGGAAATGCTCAATATGTCCACCATCATTCCTCAACAATAGCTGTAGTCGAGGAATAATATTGTGAACAGCACTGTAAAGCATGTCCGGAGTTATGGTTGAGGCATTGGCGTCGGATGTTGTCTTTCAGCATCCCTAGAGATGTCGGTCGATCACGATACACTTGCGACTTCAGGTAATCCCAAAGCCAATAATCGCACGGACTGAAGGGGCAATCATGACGAAAGTGGCGGCTGAGCACACGATTATCACCAAACGACGCGCGCAAGAGATCTTTCATGCGTCTAGCAATTTTTTTGGTTCTAATAAAACCCCATGTCATTCCAAGCATGTGTGTCAATTTTTACCTCTCTATCTACATTATTCCGTGGTTTATTAAGCTTTCAAATTTATACTGACTTTTTGATTACCCAGTGTATAAAATTCCTTGGAGTTGTGGAGTGGTCTCAATTGGAACCACAAAAACAAGTTTTAACATCCGTCTCGTTGAATAGATACTTATAAATCGATCGTAGCGGAACACCATTACCAAGAGGGTGATCGTGAAATAAAATTCATTGAAATAAGTGCCGTATGGATAACATCACATTATTATGCTCGTGTGTATAGAGAGGCTACTGAGATTTATGAACTTCATAATAATTTTGAAAGAGAAGAGGAAGATGTTAAACTAGATAGAATGTGGATGTCAACACTGCAACGCAAGCGTGATGATCGATTACTTTCAGTCGAGAATGTTGGCGTTACCAGCGGCAATCTCATAGCCGACATCACATGGTGGACTGTGGTGCCCTCTACACTGACCATATATTGGCCGCTCCGTCCAGTTCTAGTTTCATTCCGCCATTCTACCTCTGAAGATACCTCCCGCAGTCGCAGAGGAAACATCAGGAGAAAGCTGATTTGCGCTGTTGGAATATTTGCTATTGTAGTGTTTGGCAGTTGGATGTGAACAGCGCGTAGCGTTGCTCAGTTGGAGCTGAGCCGCCAGCAGTGGTGGATGTGGGAAGAGAGATGGCACAGAATTTTGAGAGCGGACGATCTGGACGTGTGTCCATCAGAAAGAGTAAATTTGTAATACTGGATATCATGAACTGATATATATATATATATATATTATGACTTTTGAACACTATTAAGGTAAATACATTGTTTGTTCCCCATCAAAATCTTTCATTTGCTAGCTATGACTATCAGTAGTTAGTGGCTTCAGTAGTTAGAATCTTTTATTTAGCTGGCAGTATTGGCGCTCGCTGTATTTCAGTAGTTCGAGTAACGAAGATTTTTGTGAGGTGAGTGATTCATGAAAGGTATAGGTTACTGTTAGTCAGGGCCATTCTTTTGTAGGGATTACTGAAAGTCAGATTGCGTTGCTCTAAAAATATTGTGTGTCAGTTTAGTGTTGATCAGAATAAGTAAAGAGAGAAATGTCTGAGTGCGTTCAGTTTTCCTCAGCTGTTTGAAAATCAAATAACGTAGAGGTTTACCAGCACAGTCATTCATAATTTTCCAAAGGGGACGTTTCAAGTTTTAAGTGATGTCAGTACCAGTTATGAAAGCTTACATTTATTCTCTGGTGGTGACAATTAAATCATTATAACTACGGCTCGTCTCTTATGGTGATGGCAGTGCTATGCTGTTTTATCTGAGCATTACACACTATTGCATAATAAACACTAAGCGTAACTAGTGTTTTGACAAAGATCTCCAGCCTTGAAGGCGGCCCCGGTGGCCGAGCGGTTCTAGGCGCTACAGTCTGGAACCGCGCGACCGCTGCGGCCGCAGGTTCGAATCCTGCCTCGGGCATGGATATGTGTGATGTTCTTAGGTTAGGTAGGTTTAAGTAGTTCCAAGTTCTAGAGGACTCATGACCTCAGGAGTTAAGTCCCATAGTGAAACTTCCTGGCAGATTAAAACTGTGTGCCGGACCGAGACTCGAACTCGGGACCTGTGCCTTTCGCGGGCAAGGAAGGTAGGAGACGAGGTACTGGCAGAAGTAAAGATGTGAGGACGGAGCGTAAGTCGTGCTCATGTAGCTCAGTTGGTAGAGCACTTGCCCGCGAAAGGCAAAGGTCCCGAGTTCGAGTCTCGGTCCGGCACACAGTTTTAATCTACCAGGAAGTTTCATATCAGCGCACACTCCGCTGCAGAGTGAAAATGTCATTCAAGTCCCATAGTGCTCAGAGCCATTTGAACCATATGAACCAGCCTTGAAAGGATACGAGCTGTAGTGTGTGGCGCGAGAGGTGAGAGGAGGATTGACAGGTTGTGGGGTGTTTGGGCGCAGGTGTATCCGTACCAGTACGCCGGCAACGTGACGCTGAACCTGGAGCAGCAGCAAGTGCCGGGGCTCAACTGCACGAACGGCCGACGCCGCTGCTGCCGCGTCGTCATGGTCCCGCCCTACCCCTGCCCGCCAGGCCCGGCCTGCCCGCCGATCGTGAGGTTTGGATGCGGCCAGCAGTGCTCGTCCATCGTCCAACAGGTGCGTACTTCTCATCCGCTGCTGCCACTCGTTTGCTGTCTGAGGAATCTACGGCCTTGCAAATCCAACTACTATCTGGCCAGTATCCCGCTCCATTACCACGACACCAGTCTCCTTTTTCCTGCTTTCGTTAGCAGTCGCTCCATCCAGGAATACCTCCTGTACTGACCATATTCTCACTGCCATTCAGTGGTACCCCACTGAATTTATGTAATATTTCGCTCAGATGTTCCTCCACCAAATAATAAAACCATTCCAAAGGATGGAGGCGGAAGGCCCATAACCCAAAAACGATGATGCTTGTCTCAGCGCCAACTTTCATAGACCACTTTAGATGTCTGTCAACATCGTCACTGTGTCACTGATGAAATTCACAGAGTTCTCATTTTTTACCAATATAACATGATCGCTTTCTCTCCATTTATTTTGTATTGTTATATTTATTAACAGTGTAGTCCAACAGTGTGACATTTTGCTATACATCGAATGAATAATTGTCGAATTTAAATAAAAATAAGGAAACAATCTACTACACTACTGGCCATTAAAATTGCTACAACACGAAGATGACGTGCTACAGACGCGAAATTTAACCGACAGGAAGAGGATGCTCCGATATGCAAATGATTAGCTTTTCAGAGCATTCAAACAAGGTTGGCGCCGGTGGCGACACCTGCAACGTGCTGATATGAGGAAAGTATCCAACCGATTTCTCATACACAAACAGCAGTTGACCAGCGTTGCCTGATGAAACGTTGTTGTAATGCCTCGTGTATGGAGGAGAAATGCGTACCATCACGTTTCCGGCTTTGATAAAGGTCAGATTCTAGCCTATCGAGATTGCGTTTTATCGTATCGCGACATTGTTGCTCGCGTTGGTCGAGATCCAATGACTGTTAGCAGAATATGAAATCGGTGTGTTAAGGAGGGTAATACGGAACGCTGTGCTGGATCCCAACGGCCTCGTATCACTAGCAGTCGAGATGACAGGCATCTTATCCGCATGGCTGTAACGGATCGTGCAGCCACGTCTCGATCCCTGAGTCAACAGATGGGGACGTTTGCAAGACAACAACCATCTGCACGAACAGTTCGACGACGTTTGCAGCAGCATGGTCTATCACCTCGGAGACCATGGCTGCGGTTACCCTTAACGCTGCATCACATACAGGAGTGCCTGCGATGGTGTACCCAACGACGAACCTGGATGCACGAATGGCAAAACGTCATTTTTTCGGATGAATCCAGGTTCTGTTTACAGCTTCATGATGGTCGTATCCGTGTTTGGCGACATCGCGGTGAGCACACATTGGAATCGTGTATTCGTCATCACCATACTGGCGTATCACCCGGCGTGATGGTATGTGGCGCCACTGGTTAGACGTCTTGGTCACCTCTTGTTCGCATTGATGGCACTTTGCACAGTGGACGTTACATTTCAGATGTGTTAAGATCCGTGGCTCTACCCTTCATTCGATCCCTGTGAAACCCTAAATTTCAGCAGGATAATGCACGACGGCATGTTGCAGGTCCTGTACGGGCCTTTATGGATACAGAAAATGTTCGACTGCTGCCCTGGCCAGCACATTCTCCAGATCTCTCACCAACTGAAAACGTCTGGTCAATGGTGGCCTAGCAACTGTCTCGTCACAATACGTCAGTCACTACTCTTGATGAACTGTGGTATCCTGTTGAAGCTGCATGGGCACACGCCATCCAAGCTCTGATTGACTCAATCCCCAGGTGTATCAAGGCCGTCATTACGGCCAGAGGTGGTTGTTATGGTTACTGATTTATCAGGATCTATGCACCCAAATTGCGCGAAAATGTAATCACATGTCAGTTCTAGTATAATATATTTGTCCAATGAATACCCGTTTATCATCTGCATTATTTCATTTTTGTGTAGCAATTTTAAGGGCCAGTAGTGTAACAACACCATTCCAAAGGATGGTGGCGGAAGGCCCATAACCCAAAAACGATGATGCTTGTCTCAGCGCCAACTTTCATAGACCACTTTAGATGACTGTCAACATCGTCACTGTGTTCACTGATGAAATTCACAGAGTTCTCATTTTTTACAAATATAACATGATCGCTTTCTCTTCATTTCTTTTGTATTTTTATATTTATTAACAGTGTAGTCCAACAGTGTGTCATTTCGCTATACAATGAATGAATAATTCTCGAATTTAAATAAAAATAAGGAAACAATCTACCGTGTCGTCTCATTTCACAAATCTACCGTGTCGTCTCATTTCACAAATCAATACCGATTAATATCTCACACGCGATAAAGCTGTACAGATCACTTCGACTGGAGAAATAACTAATATTTTGCGGATCTGAACTTTGTTTCCCTGTTTTTCTTCTTGTACATGTTGTAGCAGTAGCTGTGATCTTTCTTAGCTATGTTCAACAATCCTGCCGGTTTCAAAGTAACTGTATAGGGTCACCTTGGTTCTCTGTTTCTACACACAGTCGCTGGACAAAGAAATTGCGAGCTGCGTTTTGGCTGAAGTTGGCAATAGCTGTTAACTTTTGGCATCCTTCTAGCGGTTATGAGCCCGCGTGGTTCGTCAACCGAGAGCCGCTGGCGAGGACATACATTTGGGCACACCAGTGGAGTGGAGATGCACCCATTGTGTGAGAATACTGCTTCTCATGTCGTTGTGGGTATCTCAAGGTGCTGCCTGAATGCTTTCATGGGATCTTCCTTTCTTGCCATTTGTTGCAGAATATGTATTGCTTCCTGTTATTCTACAAATTGCTGATTCAGTTGGTTAGTTCTGAGATGTTTATTATGTGTGATGAGTCAGCGCTAGACGCACTCCATATGAACTACATATTGTCACTAGGCTTTCTTTTTCGTCTTCACTTAGCAGGATATGTTTTGCATGTTAATATTTGAATTTTGATGTGTTCTCTTAATATAAAAATCTACGTGGTCTCCCTATTATGAGATCTAGTAATAATGCTCTTTTTTCCGAACTCACCATGTGATACCTCCGCTAAAGTTGACAGGGTGAAGTATCGCGTGCGTGATAGCTTTTTCATTTCTCTTGTCCAAGTATTACGGCAACGAGACTTTTTCCAACCGATGCAGTATAATTTTGAGCCTCCTCATCTTTTGCATCTCATCTTTACTTAACGCGCTCACTGTGCACTTACCTTATTACTTCTCTTATATGTCGTCGCTTGCTTAAGAATTGAGAAATTTCGATCTTTAGCTGAGTGTGCTACATTGACTGTACCTGTGTTTGTACTTCTTGTATATTCCTAGAAATGTATGGGATGTTACATTCCTGTACAATAAATACATAAAAATTTCCAATGTTGAACCTGATGTCAAATTCCTACCACCCCATTCCGGGAACAGATGCCTATCATTGCATTTTGTAGCTATTGACATTGAAACTATCATATTGGACATACTCTGATTAGTCAGAACATTATGACCGCCGACCTACTATAGATAGAAACCGTCCAGGTTATAGCAGCGACACCTGGCGAGGGATTACTGCCAGTCAGACACACGCACGACATATGTAGTATCAGTGAGCGTGATGTCCGCTTGTAGAATGGGAAAGGTGCGTGATCTACCTGAATTTAACCTAGGGCAGGTCGTAATGACTAGGAGGCTCGGACCGAGTATTTCGGAAACTGCCCGACTGGTAAGGTATTAGAGTGCCGTGGTGAGTAACACGTGGCGAAACCAAGCTGAAACCACGTCCAGACGTTTTGCGATTGGCGGCCACCTCTCATTCGAGATTGTCAGTATCAATGAAATCCTGGAACAGCCGTGCAACTACCAAGTTTGCAAATGAAGCACTTGTGAAACAGCTTGAATGCCGAAACTGGTTGTCGCCAAAATAAAATAAAACAAAATCTTAGTTCGAAGACTGTTGGAGAATTTCATTGGTATCCACAATTACTTAATCAGCTGATGTCCCTCGTCCACAATGGATCAACAGAAACCTCGTTAGGGATGTCGGACGTCGTAGGCTGGAGAGACTAGTAAAACGGAACAGGTGGTGAACTGTCGCGGAACTAACATCAGACTTCAATGCTGGGCGGAGTACAAGTGGGTCTCAACACACATTGCACGGAACACTCCAAACCATAGGCTTCCGAGAACGACGATCGATTCATGTTCCAATATTAACACCACAACATCGGCAACTACTACTGGAAAAAGTAAGTTACCGTCGGCACTCGACGTTGCCGCAGTGTCAGAGCGTTGCATGGTCTCATGAATGCCGATGCCTTATTTATCATGCTGATGGGAGGCCGCGTATCCGTCGTCTTCGGGGGGAACAACTCCTTGACACCTATAATGCGGGACGAAGACAAGCCGGCGGTGGCTCCTTTATGCTCTGGGGAACATTCACGTGGACATCCATCTGTCTAGTGGAGCTCGTGAAAGGCGCCATGACGGCCAAGGGGCATCGTATACTGGTTGCATAGCACGAACACCACTTCATGACGATCATGTTTCCCGACGGCAGTGGCATTTTTCAACAAGAAAATGCGCCATGTTGCATGGCCAGGGGTGTGATGGAGTAGCTCGAGGAGCACAGTGGCGAGTTCCAATTGGTATGCTGGCTCCTCCTTTTGCCAGATCTGAACCCGACCGAACACACCTGGGATGTGATTGAACGTGACGCCAGAGCATGCCGCCCCCCTCCCCGGAAATTACGTGAATTAGGTGATGACTTTTATGTGTAGTTGTGGTGTCAACTCCCTCCATCGACCTACTAAGGCCTTATTGCTTCCACCCCAAGACGCCTCGCCACTTGTAGCCGTGCCAAATCTGGTCGTACAGGCTATTAGGTAGATAGTCATAATGTTCTGGCTGATCACTGCATATGACCTGCTTGGTTACGAATAAAGCACGATCGAAGGTGATGGAATTACCATATGTGGCTAATTTCCCTAAATGATTGTTTTTAACAGCAATTTATAAAGTGCCGTCAAAAGAAAACGACGGAAAAAATGTAAGCAAATTGTTTATTACTTCAGAAGTAATATACAGGGTGACACAAAAAGGTACGGTCAAACTTTCAGGAAACATTCCTCACACACAAAGAAAGAAAATATGTTATGTGAACACGTGTCCGGAAACGCTTACTTTCCATGTTAGAGCTCATTTTATTACTTCTCTTCAAATCACATTAATCATGGAATGGAAACACACAGCAACAGAACGCAACAGCGTGACTTCAAACACTTTGTTACAGGAAATGTTCAAAATGTCCTCCGTTAGCGAGGACACATGCATCCACCCTCCGTCGCGTGGAATCCCTGATGCGCTGATGCAGTCCTGGAGAATGGCGTATTGTATCACAGCCGTCCACAATACGAGCACGAAGAGCCTCTACATTTGGTACCGGGGTTGCGTAGACAAGAGCTTTCAAATGCCCCCATAAATGAAAGTCAAGAGGGTTGAGATCAGGAGAGCGTGGAGACCATGGAATTGGTCCACCTCTACCAATCCATCGGTCACCGAATCTGTTGTTGAGAAGCGTACGAACACTTCGACTGAAATGTGCAGGAGCTCCATCGTGCATGAACCACATGTTGTGTCGTACTTGTGAAGGCACATGTTCTAGCAGCACAGGTAGAGTATCCCGTATGAAATCATGATAAGTGCTCCATTGAGGGTAGGTGGAAGAACATGGGTCCCAATCAAGACATCACCAACAATGCCTGCCCAAACGTTCACAGAAAATCTGTGTTGATGACGTGATTGCACAACTGCGTGCGGATTATCGTCAGCCCACACATGTTGATTTTGAAAATTTACAATTTGATCACGTTGGAATGAAGCCTCATCCGTAAAGAGAACATTTGCACTGAAATGAGGATTGACACATTGTTGGACGAACCATTCGCAGAAGTGTACCGTGGAGGCCAGTCAGCTGCTAATAGTGCCTGCACACGCTGTACATGGTACGGAAACAACTGGTTCTCCCGTAGCACTCTCCATACAGTGACGTGGTCAACGTTACCTTGTACAGCAGCAACTTCTCTGACGCTGACATTAGGGTTATCGTCAACTGCACGAAGAATTGCCTCGTCCATTGCAGGTGTCCTCGTCGTTCTAGGTCTTCCCCAGTCGCGAGTCATAGGCTGGAATGTTCCGTGCTCCCTAAGACGCCGATTAATTGCTTCGAACGTCTTCCTGTCGGGACACCTTCGTTCTGGAAATCTGTCTCGATACAAACGTACCGTGCCACAGCTATTGCCCCGTGCTAATTCATACATCAAATGGGCATCTGCCAACTCCGGATTTGTAAACATTGCACTGACTGCAAAACCACGTTCGTGATGAACACTAACCTGTTGATGCTACGTACTGATGTGCTTGATGCTAGTACTGTAGAGCATTGAGTCGCATATCAACACAAGCACCGAAGTCAAAATTACCTTCTTTCAATTGGGCCAACTGGCGGTGAATCGAGGAAGTACAGTACATACTGACAAAACTAAAATGAGCTCTAACATGGAAATTAAGCGTTTCCGGACACATGACCACATAACATATTTTCTTTATTTGTGTGTGAGGAGTGTTTCCTGAAACTTTGGCCGTACCTTTTTGTAACACCCTGTATTTACCCGCTTTGAGGACACGGACAATGCCTGCATGGAAAAAAGCTTGTGACTACCCATGGGCCCACATGTTGGCAAGATTGTTTGAGTACGCTGTAAAAGTTTTTTTTTTTTGGAGGCTGTTCCACATCTTCCATACAGTTCCACTGTCTCCCCGTGCGATTTACATATTTTTGTAGCGCCAGAGAAACACATTTGTGGCCGTCGATTTCCTTCTGACGAAGAAGTGCACGCCTAGGTACAATGAAGGTTCCGTTGGCAACCGTCAACATTTTCCCGTGAAGGCACTGACCTTTCTGTCTCACAGTAGAATAAGGTATGGTCATTACATTGGAATAACAAACAGTTTACTTACCTTTTTCCATCTATTCCGTTTTAATTTGGCTGCCACTTATACACTGATGAGCCAAAACATTATCACCACCTGCTGAACAGCTTGTTTATCCGTCTTCGGAACGGAGTACATCACAGATTCTGCGTATCAGGCTTCCGACAGCTTGTTGGTGGATTAGTGGACGTATGTGGCGTTAGATGTCTACGGATAGGTCATGTGATCCAAGTACATAACGGCCCACTGATTTGAGTATGCAATGATGGCACCCGATAGCGAACCTGATGGGTTCCATAGTCTGCTCCGTTTACATACTTTTGTTACCGCGTCACGTACCCGAAACGCCACTATAAGCCATTCAACGTAGTGGTGGGCATTGATCATAATGTTTTGGCTGATCAGTGAACATAACGCCAGTAATCAGAATTGTATTAAATAAAAATATCGGTAAAATGGCTTAATAGTTCCCGTTAGTAGTATTTTATACAAGTAAATTAACGAAACAGACGCAGTAATATACAGGATGCTCAAAAAAGTGTCGAATTCTCTGAGAGATGGTAGTACCCACTGAGAAAAGAAAAATAAATCCACTAAACAGGGATCCAGAAATGGGTACTTTCTACGATAAACACATGTTTACAGGTGGTCTTCAATGTGGCGTTCATTTACAACAATGCACCCCTCTGTCCTCCGCCGTGAGGAATGAAGCAACCTTTGAAGTGGAGCAGTACAAGTACCCGTGGTCTAGGGGGCCGGCACGGTAGCTCAGCGTGTTCGGTCAGACGGTTACGTGCTCTCTGTAATAAAAAAAACTGAGTTACTCGATTAACAACGAACTTCAATGGATGTTTTACGACGTCCGCCCTGAGCAGATGCAACGATCAAAAGCGAACAAAATGAGATAAAAAAAAAGGGTAGCGTCTTTGATTCATAATCAAAACGTCTTCGGTCCCGGGTTCTATCCCCGACACTGCCTAAATTTTGATAAATAATCAGCATTGGCGGCCGAAGACTTCCGGCATAAGAAGTCAGCCTCATTCTGCCAACGGCCTTGTCAAAGAGGGCGGAGGAGCGGATAGAGGTTCAGGGCACTCTCTTGTCCTAGGGGTGGGAAATTGCCCCTAAAGGCGGAAGAATCAGCAATGATCAACGACATGAGGATGCAGAAGGCAATGGAAAAGACTGCATTACAGACACGTAACGTGTATCCACAGGACATGTGGCCTGTAATTGAAGAAGTGTCATGATGATCTCTCCATTGGCAAAAGATTCCTGAATAGTCCCCCATTCGGATCTCCGGGAAGGGGACTGCCAAGGGGGAGGTTACCATGAGAAAAAGATTGAATAATCAACGAAAGGATAACGTTCTACGAGTCGGGGCGTGGAATGTCATAAGCTTGAACGTGGTAGGGAAACTAGAAAATCTGAAAAGGGAAATGCAAAGGAGGAGGAGGAGGAGATTAGTGTTTAACGTCCCAGCGACAACGAGGTCATTAGAAACGGAGCACAAGCTCGGGTTAGGGAAGGATGGGGAAGGAAATCGGCCGTGCCCTTTCAAAGGAACCATCCCGGCATTTGCCTGGAGTGATATAGGGAAATCATGGAAAACCTAAATCAGGATGGCCGGACGTGGGATTGAACCGTCGTCCTTCCGAATGCGAGTCCAGTGTGCTAACCACTGCGCCACCTCGCTCGGTGAAATGCAAAGGCTCAATCTAGATATAGCAGGGGTCAGTGAAGTGAAGTGGAAGGAAGACAAGGATTTCTGGTCGGATGAGTATCGGGTAATATCAACAGCAGCAGAAAATGGTATAACAGGTGTAGGATTCGTTATGAATAGGAAGGTAGGGCAGAGGGTGTGTTACTGTGAACAGTTCAGTGACCGGGTTGTTCTAATCAGAATCGACAGCAGACCAACACTGACAACGATAGTTCAGGTATACATGCAGACGTCGCAAGCTGAAGATGAGCAGATAGAGAAAGTGTATGAGGATATTGGAAGGGTAATGCAGTATGTAAAGGGGCACGAAAATCTAATAGTCATGGGCGACTGGAATGCAGTTGTAGGGGAAGGAGTAGAAGAAAAGGTTACAGGAGAATATGGGCTTGGGACAAGGAATGAAAGAGGAGAAAGACTAATTGAGTTCTGTAACAAGTTTCAGCTAGGTAATAGCGAATACCCTGTTCAAGAATCACAAGAGGAGGAGGTATACTTGGAAAAGGCCGGGAGATACGGGAAGATTTCAATTAGATTACGTCATGGTCAGACAGAGATTCCGAAATCAGATACTGGATTGTAAGGCGTACACAGGAGCAGATATAGACTCAGATCACAATATAGTAGTGATGAAGAGTAGGCTGAAGTTCAAGACATTAGTCAGGAAGAATCAATATGCAAAGAAGTGGGACACGGAAGTACTAAGGAATGACCAGATACGTTTGAAGTTCTCTAACGCTATAGATACAGCAATAAGGAATAGCACAGTAGGCACTACAGTTGAAGAGGAATGGACATCTCTAAAAAGGGCCATCACAGAAGTTGGGAAGGAAAACATAGGTACAAAGAAGGTAGCTGCGAAGAAACCATGGGTAACAGAAGAAATACTTCAGTTGATTGATGAAAGGAGGAAGTACAAACATGTTCCGGGAAAATCAGGAATACAGAAGTACAAGTCGCTGAGGAATGAAATAAATAGGAAGTGCAGGGAAGCTAAGACGAAATGGCTGCATGAAAAATACGAAGACATCGAAAAAGATAAGATTGTCGGAAGGACAGTCTCAGCATACAGGAAAGTCAAAACAACCTTTGGTGACATTAAAAGCAACGGTGGTAACATTAAGAGTGCAACGTGAATTCCACTGTTAAATGCAGAGGAGAGAGCAGATAGGTGGAAAGAATACATTGAAAGCCTCTATGAGCGTGAAGATTTGTGTGATGTGATAGAAGAAGAAACAGGAGTCGATTTAGAAGAGATAGGGGATCCAGTATTAGAATCGGAATTCAAAAGAGCTTTGGAGGACTTACGGTCAAATAAGGCAGAAGGGATAGATAACAGTCCATCAGAATTTCTAAAATCATTGGGGGAAGTGGCAACAAAACGACTATTCACTTTGGTGTGTAGAATATATGAGTCTGGCGACATACCATCTGACTTTCGGAAAAGCATCATCCACACAATTACGAAGACGGCAAGAGCTGACAAGTGCGAGTATTATCGCACAATCAGCTTAACAGCTCATGCATCGAAGCTGCTTACAAGAATAATATACAGAAGAATGGGAAAGAAAATTGAGAATGCGCTAGGTGACGATCAGTTTGGCTTTAGGAAAAGTAAAGGGACGAGAGAGGCAATTATGACGTTACAGCTAAAAATGGAAGCAAGGCTAAAGGAAAATCAGGACACTTTCATAGGATTTGTCGACCTGGAAAAAGCGTTCGACAATATAAAATGGTGCAAGCTTTTCGAGATTCTGAAAAAAGTAGGGGTAAGCTATAGGGAGAGACGGGTCATATACAATATGTACAACAACCAAGAGGGAATAATAAGAGTGGACGATCAAGAACCAAGTGCTCGTATTAAGAAGGGTGTAAGACAAGGCTGTAGCCTTTCGCCCCTACTCTTTAATCTGTACATCGAGGAAGCAATGATGGAAATAAAAGAAAGGTTCAGGAGTGGAATTAAAATACAAGGTGAAAGGATATCAATGATACGATTCGCTGATGACATTGCTATCCTGAGTGAAAGTGAAGAAGAATTAAATGATGTGCTGAACGGAATGAACAGTCTAATGAGTACACAGTATGGTTTGAGAGTAAATCGGAGAAAGACGAAGGTAATGAGAAGTAGTAGAAATTAGAACAGCGAGAAACTTAACATCAGGATTAATGGTCACGAAGTCAATGAAGTTAAGGAATTCTGCTACCTAGGCAGTAAAATAACCAATGACGGGCGGAGCAAGGAGGACATCAAAAGCAGGCTCGCTATGGCAAAAAAGGCATTTCTGGCCAATAGAAGTCTACTAATATCAAATACCGGCCTTAATTTGAGGAAGAAATTACTGAGGATGTACGTCTGGAGTACAGAATTGTATAGTAGTGAAACATGGACTGTGGGAAAACCGGAACAGAAGAGAATCGAATCATTTGAGATGTGGTGCTATAGATGAATGTTGAAAATTAGGTGGACTGATAAGGCAAGGAATGAGGAGGTTCTATGCAGAATCGGAGAGGAAAGGAATATGTGGAAAACACTGATAAGGAGAAGGGACAGGATGATAGGACATCTACTAAGACATGAGGGAATGACTTCCATGGTACTAGAGGGAGCTGTAGAGGGCAAAAACTGTAGAGGAAGACAGAGATTGGAATACGTCAAGCAAATAATTGAGGACGTAGGTTGCAAGTGCTACTCTGAGATGAAGAGGTTAGCACAGGAACGGAATTCGTGGCGGACCGCATCAAACCAGTTAATAGACTGATGACCAAAAAAAAAAGTACAGGTGAATCCCACGTTGAAGGCGCTCGTTTAAACTGTACTGTCCACTTATACATTTTAATATGCTCTTAAGGCCATCAAATGTACATTCCTTGCGCAGATAATATTACAGGCTTAGTAAACATATTGACTTAATTTGACTTTAACAGGCAAGCAAACTAAAGTAGGTGGTTAGACAAGTATTTCGAGATATGTTACATTCACGTAAGTTTCACGTACGTCATACGTTGCTGCTGTATATATTTACCAAATACAGTTAAAATGCGTTACTAGTATAGTATCTTCTGGTTTATACAGGGTGTTACAAAAAGGTACGGCAAACTTTCAGGAAACATTCCTCACACCCAAAAAAATAAAAGATGTTATGTGGACATGTGTCCGGAAACGCTTAATTTCCATGTTAGAGCTAATTTTAGTTTCGTTAGTATGCATTGTACTTCCTCGATTCACCGCCATGATTTCATACGGGATACTCTACCTGTGCTGCTAGAACATATTCCTTTACACGTACGACACAACATGTGGTTCATGCACGATGGAGCTCCTGCACATTTCAGTCGAAGTGTTCGTACGCTTCTCAACAACTGATTCGGTGACCGATGGATTGGTAGAGGTGGACCAATTCCATGGCCTCCACGCTCTCCTGACCTCAACCTTCTTGACTTTCATTTATGGGGGCATTTGAAAGCTCTTGTCTACGCAACCCCGGTACCAAATGTAGAGACTCTTCGTGCTCGTATTGTGGACGGTTGTGATACAATACGCCATTCTCCATGGATGCATCAGCACGTCAGGGATTCCATGCGACGGAGGGTAGATGCATGTATCCTTGCTAACGGAGGACATTTTGAACACTTCCTGTAACAAAGTGTTTGAAGTCACGCTGGTACGCTCTGTTGCTGTGTGTTTCCATTCCATGATTAATGTGATTTGAAGAGAAGTAATAAAATGAGCTCTAACATGGAAAGTAAGCGTTTCCGGACACATGTCCACATAACATATTTTCTTTCTTTGTGTGTGAGGAATGTTTCCTGAAAGTTTGGACGTATCTTTTTATAACACCCTGTATATGGCACATCCACATAAGTTCACGGCAAGTGAGGGTTGCATTCGTAAAAAATTACGGAATAATGAAAAAAACGAACTTAACAGGCATAAAACTCTCATGTCAGCACAAGAGGGAATGGCAAGAGTACACAAAGTTTATTACTGATCCCAATTATATTGGCTATTTCAAAAGCTTTAAAAGATGTCTTTGAGTGGTATGCCTTAGACCAATTCTTTCAAGTGTATCCATAGCCAAAATTCTAGGGGACTGAGGTCTGGGGAACGAGCAGGGCAGGTTGTGGGGTCTCCCGACCAATCCGGCGGTCCTGGAAGGTCTGCGTCCGATGTTCGAGCACATTATGCCGAAACTGTGCTGGTGCGCCATCACGTATGAACCACACAGATATTCGTTGTTGTAATGGCACAACGTCCAACTATGTAGGCAATACATTAAGGAAAAAGTTCGCTTAGTGCACCCCAGTTAACCTTTCTGGCATCACGTTTTCCCCTATTAATCTATCTTCAAGTGCGACTGCCAAGACTTTAATTGAGAATAGGTGTTGATGCCCTCTTTCTGAATTGCTTGGTGATTTACATCTGCCCATACGTGCTGGTTATGGGGATTCACAACAACATCTGAATAAAACTTTCCCGGTTTTCAAGCCGCGTCAATTCGACTAAAATCCTCGAGCTTTCGATGGCCATCTCCGCCATCGTCGTCAGGAGTTCACTGACTGCCGAGGATCGCGCCACGGATCTTCAGTGGGGGTGGACTTCAACCCGTGTGTGTATCGAGTGTCCAGCCTTGCGGCTTCTGCTCCCGAGTTGGTGAGAGGTAAGGACTTCGTGGTATGTTTGTCTTCTGGGCGATCCGAGACCGCCGGGGCTGCTATGGTTTCTCGCTTACATAGGCATGAGGACATTATCAGCAGCCAATCAGATAGACCCAACGCCGGCCGCGGTGGTCTCGCGGTTCTAGGCGCGCAGTCCGGAACCGCGCGACTGCTACGGTCGCAGGTTCGAATCCAGCCTCGGGCATGGATGTGTGTGATGTTCTTAGGTTAGTTAGGTTTAAGTAGTTCTAAGTTCTAGGGGACTGATGACCACAGCTGTTAAGTCCCATAGTGCTCAGAGCCAGCCAAGACCCAATGTGGCGCGAGCGCTTAAGTCGACCCGAGCAGCTAGCGGAGCTGTTGCCCGTGGCGGCACCGGTGACGTCAGGTGGCACCAGGGGCAGGCGCCACGTTTGAAACTGCCGCTCCCGCGTCGCGCATCTGTCTTTGCTTTCTTTCGATGTCCAACGCCCGCCCCCGTGCCCGGCTGAGTGTGTACCCCTGGTCTCTGTTGAAATTGTTGCTGTTTTAACGAATCTCGGCCGCTTCCTTTGTAATGGAGTCCAATATGTACATGCATGAGCCAACACTTTTGTATTTCCGAACTGTATTTTATGTCCGTTTTCTAGGCAATGCTCCGCTATGGCCACTTGTCAAGCTCCCTTTGTTTCATCTGGAATCATTAATTTGTTCCGTCACGTCCTAACGACAACGTAGTTTTTGTACTGCGATCAATATTATGAGATGACAGGCAGCACAGAATTGGGATCGCCATTGTCTCCAGCAAGCACAAATTTCTTCATGGAGCACTTTGGGGAGCAGGCTCTGCAAACTGCGACATTAGGCCGTCTTGTTTTCTACGATACGTTGATGACACCTTTCTGATATGGCCTCATGGAGAAGATACTTTACAGCAATTCGTCGATCACATGAATGGTGTCCACCCCAACATTAAATTTACTGTCGAGATGGAGAAGCACGGCAAGCTACTATTCTTGGAAGGTAGGAGGCCGGCTTGGTCATTCAGTGTACCGGAAACCAACACTCACTGATCGGTACTTGAACGTCAATAGTTTCTACCACCCAGTACACAAGAAAGCGGTCCTGAACACGTTGGTTCATTGAGCCAAGATTATCTCTGACAACAGCCTGAATTTCAGAATTTAAAACGTGCTTTGGGGAAAAAGGATACAGCAAAAGAGACATCGCAAACGCTTTCAAGGGCCGCCGATCAAAGACACATGGTGCATCAGTAGAAGTTTCCTGCTATTTAGGGCGTCTGATGTAGAAACATGGGCTAAGACCAGTGTTCCAGCCCGCCCCCAAGTTACGAGATATGTTGCACCCGGTTAAAGACGACGTTGCTCTTCGAGTGTCCGGCGTGTATTGTGTACCCTGTGAATGTGGCTGCATGTATATCGGACAAACAATTCGCACGGTGCGGAGAGTTGTACTGAGCACAAGCGCCATATAAAACAAAGGGAGCTTGACAAGTCTGCCATAGCTGAGCATTGCCTAGAAAACGGACATAAAATACAGTTCGAAAATACAAAAGTGTTGGCTCATGCATCTACTTATTGGGACTCCGTTATAAAGGAAGAGGCCGAGATTCGCTTGAAGTTCAACGATTTCAACAGAGACCAGGGGTACACACTCAGCAGGGCATGTAGGCGGGCGTTGGACGTCGAAAGAAAGCAAAGACAGATGAGCGACGCGGGGGCGGCAGTTTCAAACGTGCTGCCACGGGCAACAGATCCGCTAACTGCCCGTGTCGACTTACGCGCGCGCGACACATTGGGTCTATCTGATTGGCTGCTGATGATGTCATCATGCCTATATAAGGGAGAAACCTTAGCAGCCCCGGCAGACAGCGAACTCCTGACGAAATGGCAGAGATGGTCATCGAAAACTCGAGGATTTTATTCGAATTGACGCGGCTTGAACACCGAGAACGCTTTATTCATGTATGCCGTCGCGAAAGACTGCGAGGACACATCTCTTCTGAACTCTGTCGCATTGGTAAATAAAATGTTGGGTGTGAACAGTGGATCTGCGGCAGATTTCTTCAGCAGCCATTGACAGAAACGTCGTCTACCACAATGATCCTGCGGCCATAGCGTATGAATGGGCAATCGTTAGTGAAGTACCCCCCAGATAAGAAAGTTAGACACGCCTTCTGCTGCTGCTAATCGTCGCACACTGGTTCCTGGGGTTTCTTCCACCGATTGTAGCACACACTCCTCCATGTCAGGCGTATGGACTGTGTGGGTCCTTCCACTGGCTGTCTTCCGAGGTGCAAGGTTTACTGTGTTCCTCAGACGTTGGGAAATTCTGCAGAACAGCTTGTCAGAGGACGCTCTGAGCTGTTGATATTTTTCACTGTAGAGGGCATGGGCTCGCAGGCTACGCCCATTTGCTAAACCATAGCAGGATATCACATCCGGCATTTCACATGTCGAGTAGTTAGCTTCCATTGCTAACAAGTTGTGGAAGACAGAAAACGAAAGTGCACTACACTGTTTGCTCGTGCAAACATCTCAATAACAGTAAACACAAAAGCTAATTTGCTTTTGTAAGAAGGTAAAACATCATGATACGTAACCAGCGTTGACAGTACTTTACAATAAGGCATACAAACACGACTAAAACTAACGTAGCCTACAAGACGACTCGTACCACACAACTGACTGCAGACCAACTAATGGTAGGCAGAGTACTGTGAGCAAGACATCATGATACACAGCCGACGCATTTGACGGAACGCCAATGCCACTACCGTCCTAATATCCGGAACTAAGGGTTGTGTAGCGCTCCCTATAAACACGAGTTTATTTCGAAAAGTATGAGCTTCTGAATCCATGTTCACCGGACTTATGTCTTGTTTCGATGAGTACTACCATCGCCCAAAGTATTGGACACATTTTTTGAACATACAACAGACTACAATACAGTATCCATGTCAAACAGGGAAAAAAGATTCTATAATGTCATTATAATAACTCAAATGCTCTAAGCTGCAGAACAGCATGTTACGTTTCACACATCTGAAACAAACCGTACTGAAGAAAGGAGAGAAAAATGCTTTGAAACACTTCAGAGCAGCATACAAAGCGGAAAGTGCCGTACGTATCACGAAGCAAATAAAGAACTATGTGAAAACATGCCAAAACTGACAGACTTAATCAGGAAGAGACCGCTGTGTCTTTCGCACATGTGTAAACTGAGAGTGAGCTCACTATCAAAATGAATTTTCCAATATTTCAACAACATCAATAAATGAATCTTACAAAAGCTTAGATGACTGGGTGTAAGTAACAAATCAAAAAATTCAAATTGTAGTAAAACATTTTTTAGGATTTTCGATAAAAAAGGAAGCAAGCGTATGGAAAATATTTCTTCTGAAAAACAGAGAGAAATAATGACAAACTGACGAACAGAAAGGAAGTGGAGTACTGTTAGGCAGAGGAAAACATGGAACACACATTTCGTGGCACAGGGCTTTGGACTGAAATCACAGATAGAGTGAAGCTCGAATTCAGTCATCGCGAATAGTAGTAGCGCAGACAATGTTGGATCATTCACTTGTACGAAGGTACAAAGGATGAAAGGGTCATAAAAATTGTAGGATTGGCATTGTACATACGGTAGAAAAAAACACAATAAGAAAGCGATTTCAAGTAAGGCGAAACTCACTGCATCGGTTTTCTGAACTGAGTGCCTGTACACCTGAGAATGCCAGACATTAACGACAACAAAAGAAAATGGAGAAACAAAAATGAAATGAAAAATTCTAAGGAAAATCCGTAGACTAAGGAAGTGTGGCGACACTTCCTGCTCTGCATTCAACATCTATACAAGGCTTTTGTAGGATATCAGACTCCACTTGCAAGTGAAAAATCAAATACTTCAGACATATCTCCGGAACGTACTCGCCAAGAGAACGTTTGCAATATAATTGTTTGCATTATTGAAAACAATATTAAAACACTAATAACATTTGTTTTAAGGTATGGCCGTATATACAAAGTCAGTGAATAGATAAAGAAAGTGAACTGTATATATCATTACTTCTTCGACAAATAAATTACACAGTAGTGGCGAAAGACTATCCCTGTCTTACACCCTTTTTAAACATAGCACTTCTTTCTCTGCCTTCCATTCCCTTTCACTCTTATTGTTCCCTCTTTGTTTTTCTACATACCTATTTTACCTCCTTCAATGATTGCACAACAGCCCCCCTCCAATTTAATATTCCAACTGAATTTATTGTAAAAATGGATGAATATATATATATATATATATATATATATATATATATATATATATATATATATATTAGTTATGAACTGCAGATTGAAACTGAAGAAACTGCAAAAAGGTGGGAATTTAAGGAGATGGGACCTGGATAAACTGAAAGAACCAGAAGTTGCAGAGAGTTTCAGGGAGAGCATAAGGGAACAATTGACAGGAATGGGGGAAAGAAATACAGTAGAAGAAGAATGGGTAGCTCTGAGCGATGAAGTAGTGAAGGCAGCAGACGATCAAGTAGGTAAAAAGACGAGGGCTAATAGAAATCCTTGGGTAACAGAAGAAATATTGAATTTAATTGAGGAAAGGAGAAAATCTAAAAATGCAGTAAATGAAGCAGGCAAATAGGAATACAAACGTCTCAAAAATGAGATCGACAGGAAGTGCAAAATGGCTAAGCAGGGATGGCTAGAGGACAAATGTAAGGATGTAGAGGCCTGTCACACTAGGGGTAAGATAGATACTGCCTACAGGAAAATTAAAGAGACCTATGGAGAGAAGAGAACCACTTGTATGAATATCAAGAGCCCAGATGGCAACCCAGTTCTAAGCAAAGAAGGGAAGGCAGAAAGGTGGAAGGAGTATATAGAGGGTTTATACAAGGGCGATGTACTTGAGGACAATATTATGGAAATGGAAGAGAATGTAGATGAAGACGAAATGGGAGATAAGGTACTGCGTGAAGAGTTTGACAGAGCACTGAAAGACCTGAGTCGAAACAAGGCCCCGGGAGTAGACAACATTCCATTAGAACTACTGATGGCCAGTCATGACAAAACTCTACCATCTGGTGAGCAAGATGTATGAGACAGGCGAAATACCCTCAGACTTCAAGAAGAATATAATAATTCCAATCCCTAAGAAAGCAGGTGTTGACAGATGTGAAAATTACCGCACTATCAGTTTAATAAGTCACAGTTGCAAAACACTAACGCGAATTCTTTACAGACGAATGGAAAAATTGGTAGAAGCGGACCTCGGGGAAGATCAGTTTGGATTCCGTAGAAATGTTGGGACACGTGAGGCAATACTGACCCTACGACTTATCTTAGAAGAAAGATTAAGAAAAGGCAAACCTACGTTTCTAGCATTTGTAGACTTAGAGAAAGCTTTTGACAATGTTAACTGGAATACTCTCTTTCAAATTCTGAAGGTGGCAGGGGTAAAATACAGGGAGCGGAAGGCTATTTACAATTTGTACAGAAACCAGATGGCAGTTATAAGAGTCGAGGGGCATGAAAGGGAAGCAGTGCATGGGAAAGGAGTGAGACAGGGTTGTAGCCTCTCCCCGATGTTATTCAACCTGTATATTGAGCAAGCAGTAAAGGAAACAAAAGAAAAATTCGGAGTAGGTATTAAAATTCATAGAGAAGAAGTAAAAACTTTGAGGTTTGCCGATGACATTGTAATTCTGTCAGAGACAGCAAAGGGCTTGGAAGAGCAGTTGAACGGATGGACAGTCTCTTGAAAGGAGGGTATAAGATGAACATCAACAAAAGCAAAACGAGGATAATGGAATGTAGTCAAATTAAATCGGGTGATGCTGAGGGAATTAGATTAGGAAATGAGACACTTAAAGTAGTAAAGGAGTTTTGCTATTTCGCGAGTAAAATAACTGATGATGGTCGAAGTAGAGAGGATATAAAATGTAGACTGGCAATGGCAAGGAAATTGTTTCTGAAGAAGAGAAATTTGTTAACATCGAGTATAGATTTAAGTGTCAGGTAGTCGTTTCTGAAAGTATTTGTATGGAGTGTAGCCATGTATGGAAGTGAAACATGAACGATAACTAGTCTGGACAAGAAGAGAATAGAAGCTTTCGAAATGTGGTGCTACAGAAGAATGCTGAAGATAATGTGGGTAGATCACGTAACTAATGAGGAGGTACTGAATAGGATTGGGGAGAAGAGAAGTTTGTGGCACAACTTGACTAGAGGAAGGGATCGGTTGGTAGGACATGTTTTGAGGCATCAAGGGATCACAAATGTAGCATTGGAGGGCAGCGTGGAGGGTAAAAATCGTAGAGGGAGACCAAGAGATGAATACACTAAGCAGATTCAGAAGGATGTAGGTTGCAGTAGGTACTGGGAGATGAAGAAGCTTGCACATGATAGAGTAGCATGGAGAGCTGCATCAAACCAGTCTCAGGACTGAAGACCACAACAACAACAACATATATATAGGGTATAAGTCAGGGACAGAGGCTTTCGCCACTATTGTGAAATTTATTTGTCAAATAAGTAATGATATACAGCGTTCATTTCGCGTAACTACTCATTGTCTTTGTATATGTAGCCAATATTACCACAGGATACTCACTTGAATCGGTCCGTACACAAAAAGTCTCACTCACAATTGTGGATGGCCAGATTCTGCTGTCGGTATTTCGTCACCCACATCGGACTAACCGCTGAATATTAAATAATACTGGGATGCCGGTGTCACGCAGGTATTTATTTGTGGCTGTGCCACTCAGCATGTAGCTTTGTGCTTAATGTTTATGATATCATATCTCCTGAGCTGCGCCATGCAGTAACATTAGAACATTAGTTTGTAGGTACATTCAGCAGCATACTTCGGTACTGCATCCGAAGTTTATTGCGAATAGAGTCAGTAGCGATTAAGTAATATATTTATACGTCATGAATGAGGTGGCAGTTTTTCACGGATCTCTTTGTTTATGACACTGCATCTCCTGAACTATGAGTCGTACAATTATATAATTGTACACCTACATTGAGTGATGTATGCACATGCTGTGTGAAAAATGTGTCGTGAATACAGCTAGCAGTAAAGCAGTAATAACCTTATGCCACTTTTACTTCATGAACAGCGGAAAATTGGTAGGCGATATACACTTTTTCTTTCATCATTTTGTGGTGTTTGCTAGCGAAAAAATTTCTTGTAAAGGTTTGAAATTATGTGTAAATATTGTAAGTCCCTAAGTGCTTTCAATCTCAAATAATAGATGAGTAAGTCTGAAAATTCGCGCGTTGTGAATTACGCGCTCCTCTTTCACCGCCACTCTCTTTGAGAGAGAGTTGGTTTTTATGTCACAGTGATACAATAAGGTACAAGTGTACTTAGTTTGGTTGAAATCGGTCCAGTGGTTTAGGATGATATATGAATCCCTCTCTCTCTCTCTCTCTCTCTCACACACACACACACACACACACACACACATATACACACATAAACAGATATATTTATTTCTATAACATGTGTGGGTTAAGCAATACTGGAAGCGTGTAAGGTTGCTTGACCGGATTTAAGCCCTTACAGTGTGGATCGACTCACTTTCTCAATGGGCTACGCTAGACTGCTTCGCTTCCTCGTGCTACGGTACTGTGGCGCGGGTATGTCAGTGTGTAATAGGACTAATGACTTTTAGCTACAAACACATAAAAAACACCGGAATGAGATTTTCACTCTGCAGCGGAGTGTGCGCTGATATGAAACTTGCTGAAAGATTAAAACTGTGTGCTCGGCTGACACTCGAACTCGGGACCTTCGCCTGTCACGGACAAGTGCTCTACCGACAGAGCTACCCATGCTTGGAATGTAGGAAAGGATGTTCTGGCGGAATTAAGGCTGTGAGGACAGATCGTGAGTCGTGCTTGGATATCTCTGACGGTAGAGCACTTGCACACGAAAGTCAAAAGTCCTGCGTTCGCGTCTAGGCCCGATACTCAGTTTTAATCTGCCAGGAAGTTTCAAATAAATAACTAATTAGTAAAGTTTTTTATAATTTAATTGTTTTTATCACTACCCCTCTTACATGTATTACAAGAAGATCATCCTTCCGTTTGTGCAGAGTGTATAAATGTAGAAATACTCACAGAACGCGTAAATGCATGAAGAGGCGTTTATTTCGTTGTAAGGAAAAATTTATGTCCGCAGAGCTATAATAATAACATTTTCTACGAAATGTGTGCTTTCTCACGGTAAGTATGTTTCAGTCACACACGGAGGCAAAGAAGAAAAGTGCAAAACCTTCAGTTAGTTGCAGGAGGTAGCTTTGGCGAAAGAGAGCAGTTATTATTCCTAATTACGTAACCTTCTGTAGGTCTAAGGTCAACAATATTCTGAGTAAGTTTCTGTAACAGCAAGTGCTACGAATGGTCTCTATTTTCGCATAGTCACATCTGTTCTCTTGAAGAATTCAGAACATCCCCGCTTCAGAATATTCTCAAATGAGGTAGTGCCTTATCGTATTCTGACATAAACCTTGGCAACGCGACCCTTTGTGAATATGGTGAAGCTTAGACGTGTGCTCACCAGTGAGAATAGATTCGTCGTGGGTACCTGACGCGATTTGTGGCAAACAGCGAAAATTGTGAATTTGGCATTATCAAAAGCAAATGATGCATTCGCTAGAAAATCGTTGTTGATGAGCTGTAGTGCCTCGTGGAAGACCAGATTGGATTTCGGAGAGAGGTAGGGACACCCGAGGCAATACTGACCCTACGACTAATCTTACAAGATAGATTAAGGGAAGGCTAACCTACGTTTATAACATTTGTAGACTTAAGAGAAAGCTTTTGTCAATATTGACTGGAATATTCTCTTTGAAATTTAGAAGGTAGCAGGGGTAAAATACACGAAGCGAAAGGATATTTATAACTTGTATAGAAATCAGACGGTAGTTATAAGAGTCCTGGTGTATGAAAGGGAAGCATTGGCGTGCAATATATATGAGAGAGACGAAATACTCCCAGACTTCTCGAAGAATATAACAATTATAACTCCAAAGAAAGCGGGCTATCACGGGTATGAATATTATCGAACTACTACTTTAATAAGTCATGGATGCATAATACTGACATGAATTATTTGGAGAAGAATGGAAAAACTGGTACAACCCGACCTCGGGAAAGAACAACTTGGATTTAGTAGAAAAGTAGCCCACGCGAGGCATTTTAGGTTAAAGGTAAGGCAAACATATTTATAGCATTAGGCTTCTTGGGGAAACTTTTGACACTGTCGACTGCAAGACACTCTTTGCAATTCTAAAGGTAATAAATATAAAGTACAGGGAGCAAAATTTTTCTACAACTTGTACGGAAATCAGACGGCAGTTACTCGAAGGGATGAAAGGGAACCAGTAACTGAAGAGGGAGTGAGACAGCGTTGAAGCCTGTCCCCGATGTTATTCAATCTGTACATTTAACAAACAGTGAAGGGAAACAAAGATAAATGTGAAGTAAGAATTCAAAATCTAGGAGAAGAAATAAAAACATTGAGGTTTTGCCAGTGGCATTATAATTCTGTTATACACAGCAAAGGACTTGGAAGAACATTTGAACGGAACTTACAGTGCCTTGAAAGGAGGATATAATATGAACATCAGCAAAAGCAAGACAAGGATAATGGAATGTAGTCGACTTAAATCAGGTGATGCTGAGGGAATTAGGAAACGAGAAACTTAAAGTAATAGATGTGTTTTGATATTTGGGGAGCAAAAAGATGGATGATGGTCGAAGTAGAGAGGACGTAAAAAGAAGACTGAAAACCGTAAGAAATGCATTTCTGAAGAAGAGAAATTTGTTAACATCGGATATAGAGTTAAGTGTTAGGTAGTCTTTTCTGAAGGTATTTGTCTGGAATGTATCCAAGTATATAAGTGAAACAGTTTAGAGAAGAAGAGAACATAAGCTTTTTTAAATGTGTGCTACAGAACAATGCTGCAAATTAGATGGGTAGATTACGTAACTAATGAGGAGGTACACAAGGAGAACTGGGGAGACAAAAAATTTGTGGGACAACTAGACTAAAAGAAGAGATTGGTTGATAGGACACTTTCGGAGACATCAAGGGATCACCAATTTAGTACTGAAGGTAAGTGTGTGTGTGTGTGTGTGTGTGTGTGTGTGTGTGAGAGAGAGAGAGAGAGAGAGAGAGAGGAAGGGGGGGGGAGGGGCGGAGAAAGCAGATTCAGGTGGGTGGAGGTTGTTATTCATACATGAAGGTTGCACAGGATAGAGCAGAATAGAGAGATGCATCAAACCAGGCTGAAGACCACAACAGCAACAAATAAAACTAAAAGTCTGTTAGCCACATGTTACGTTAAAATAAATATCTTGAAGGAATTTTACTTCAATACGGTAACTACGACTGTGATAACCTTTTGAAAGCTTGATTTCGAAGAAATGAAATCGATAGTGAAGAACCTGTGATTCGGTGTGAATTACGTTGTAATACTCGGTTATCAGCGTGATACAGCCTTTCGCAGTCTCACGATACTTTTCGCAAATGTATTTTACAATGTTTCTGCTAGATGATGAGCCACCATGAAAGCAGCAATAACGGCTGTCTGCTCGTTTTACACTTACAACCTGTTATCATACGAGAACACATTAATACTTCGTGGCAGACTGAGCAAAGATACTGATGACTCAGGAGATCATTTCCAGACACATTAAGACATTATCTCAATGCAGTTACGTAAGAGTCCACTGTTCACTGTTGCTGCAAACAAAGTTCGCCGTGAATTGTCGAGACTTCTGGCAGATAAAGCATTAATTTAATTCATAGCACATTCAAATAGTTTTAGATGTAGCCATCAGATCCAGTATCACAAGGGAATTCGTATATGGAATTCACATATGCAAATATCCTTCCCCTGAATCTAGTACATTTCATTTTTCCCTAGTCACCAAATGTATTTGATAGAAATAGCATATGTAAGAAAAGAAGAGAGATGATAAAGGGAATATAGAGAGTGGTTACCCAGTACTGTTTATTTATTTTTTTATTTATTTATTTATTGTTCCGTGGGACCACATTTAGGAGAAGTCTCCATGGTCATGGAACGAGTCAATACATGAAATTATAACACGATTGTAGAAACAGATAAAATGAAATATAATAAACATATTCAGGTGACAAGTCGTTAGTTTAAATAAAGAAAATCAAGAATGTAACACTGGAATTTGCTTAATTTTTTAGCTCTTCCAGGAGCTCCTCGACAGAATAGAAGGAGTGAGCTATGAGGAAACTCTTCAGTTTAGACTTAAAAATGTTTGGGCTACTGCTAAGATTTTTGAGTTCTTGTGGTAGCTTATTGAAAATGGATGCAGCAGAATACTGCACTCCTTTCTGCACAAGAGTCAAGGAAGTGCATTCCACATGCAGATTTGATTTCTGCCTAGTATTAACTGAGTGAAAGCTGCTAACTCTTGGGGATAAGCTAATATTGCTAACAACAAACGACAGTAAAGAAAATACATACTGTGAGGGCAATGTCAAAATTCCCAGACTATTCAATAGGGGTCGACAAGAGGTTTTCGAACTTACACCATACATAGCTCGAACAGCCCGTTTTTGAGCCAAAAATACTCTTTTTCAATCAGAAGAATTACCCCAAAAACTAAAACCATATGACATAAGCGTATGAAAATATGCGAAGTATACTACTTTTCGTGTTGAAATGTCACTTATTTCAGATACTGTTCTAATGGTAAATAAAGCGGCATTTAGTTTCTGAACAAGATCCTGAACATGGGCTTTCCACAACAGCTTACTATCTATCTGTACGCCTAGGAACTTGAACTGTTCCGTCTCGCTTATAACATGCCCATTCTGTCTGATTAAAATGTCAGTTCTTGTTGAATTGTGGGTTAGAAACTGTAAAAACTGAGTCTTACTGAGATTTAGCCTCAAATTATTTTCCACAAGCCACGAACTTATATCATGAACTACATTATTTGATAATGTTTCAATATTACACACAAGATCCTTCAGTACCAGGGTGGTGTCATCAGCAAACAAATATTTTTGAATCACCTGTAATACTAGTAGCCATATGATTTACATAAATAAGAAACAGCAGTGGCCTCAGCACCGACCCTTGGGGAATGCCCCATTTAACAGTGCCCCATTGAGACTGAACATCATTACCACTCTCAATATTGCGGAGGATTACCTTCTACTTTCTGTTCTTAAAGTAGGAGGCGAACCAATTGTAAGCTACTCCCCTTACTCCATAATGTTCCAACTTCTGCAGTAATATTTTGTGGTCAACACAGTCAAAAGCCTTCGTTAAATCAAAGAAAACACCTAACGTTCGCAACCTTTTATTTAATCCGTCAAAAACCTCACAGAGAAAAGAGACTATAGCATTTTCAGTTGTTAAGCCATTTCTAAAACCAAACTGTACATTTGACAGCAAATTATGTGAATTTAAATGCTGCAGTAACCTTGTATACACAATCCTCTCGATAACTTTAGCAAACACCGATGGCATAGAAATAGGTCTATAATTGTCAACATTATCCCTGTCTCCCTTTTTATAAAGTGGCTTCACTACCGAGTACTTTAATCGGTCAGGAAATCGACCACTCCTAAAGGAAAAGTTACAGATATGGCTAAGTACTGAGCTAACATACGTGGAACAATACTTCAGTATTCTGCTAGATACCCCGTCATATCCATGAGAGTTCTTGGTCTTTAGTGATTTAATGATTAACTCAATCTCCCTCTTGTCAGTATCATGGAGGAGCATTTCAGGTAACAGTCTCGGAACACTTTTTTCTACGAGCGCTATATGATTCCCTGTTGGGACTAGGTTTCTATTTAGTTCACCTGCTATATTCAGAAAGTGATTATTAAGTACTGTACATATATGCGACTTATCAGTAACACGGAAATCCCCACTACACTCCTGGAAATTGAAATAAGAACACCGTGAATTCATTGTCCCAGGAAGGGAAAACTTTATTGACACATTCCTGGGGTCAGATACATCACATGATCACACTGACAGAACCACAGGCACATAGACACAGGCAACAGAGCATGCACAATGTCGGCACTAGTACAGTGTATATCCACCTTTCGCAGCAATGCAGACTGCTATTCTCCCATGGAGACGATCGTAGAGATGCTGGATGTAGTCCTGTGGGACGGCTTGCCATGCCATTTCCACCTGGCGCCTCAGTTGGACCAGCGTTCGTGCTGGACGTGCAGACCGCATAAGACGACGCTTCATCCAGTCCCAAACATGCTCAATGGGAGGCAGATCCGGAGATCTTGCTGGCCAGGGTAGTTGACTTACACCTTCTAGAGCACGTTGGGTGGCACGGGATACATGCGGACGTGCATTGTCCTGTTGGAACAGCAAGTTCCCTTGCCGGTCTAGGAATGGTAGAACGATGGGTTCGATGACGGTTTGGATGTACCGTGCACTATTCAGTGTCCCCTCGACGATCACCAGTGGTGTACGGCCAGTGTAGGAGATCGCTCCCCACACCATGATGCCGGGTGTTGGCCCTGTGTGCCTCGGTCGTATGCAGTCCTGATTGTGGCGCTCACCTGCACGGCGCCAAACACGCATACGACCATCATTGGCACGAAGGCAGAAACGACTCTCATCGCTGAAGACGACACGTCTCCATTCGTCCCTCCATTCACGCCTGTCGCGACACCACTGGAGGCGGGCTGCACGATGTTGGGGCGTGAGCGGAAGACGGCCTAACTGTGTGCGGGACCGTAGCCCAGCTTCATGGAGACGGTTGCGAATGGTCCTCGCCGATACCCCAGGAGCAACAGTGTCCCTAATTTGCTGGGAAGTGGCGGTGCGGTCCCCTACGGCACTGCGTAGGATCCTACGGTCTTGGCGTGCATCCGTGCGTCGCTGCGGTCCGCTCCCAGGTCGACGGGCACGTGCACCTTCCGCCGACCACTGGCGACAACATCGATGTACTGTGGAGACCTCACGCCCCACGTGTTGAGCAATTCGGCGGTACGTCCACCCGACCTCCCGCATGCCCACTATACGCCCTCGCTCAAAGTCCGTCAACTGCACATACGGTTCACGTCCACGCTGTCGCGGCATTCTACCAGTGTTAAAGACTGCGATGGAGCTCCGTATGCCACGGAAAACTGGCTGACACTGACGGCGGCGGTGCACAAATGCTGCGCAGCTAGCGCCATTCGACGGCCACCACCGAGGTTCCTGGTGTGTCCGCTGTGCCGTGCGTGTGATCATTGCTTGTACAGCCCTCTCGCAGTGTCCGGAGCAAGTATGGTGGGTCTGACACACCGGTGTCAATGTGTTCTTTTTTCCATTTCCAGGAGTGTATATTCTCGACCTGTCTCTGCAGACCAGCCACTTCCTTTACGACTGACCATATGGTTTTAATTTTATCCTGAGACTTAGCTATTCTATCTGCATACCACATACTTTTTGCCTTCCTAATAACTTTTTTAAGCACCTTACAATACTGTTTGTAATGGGCTGCTGCATTTAGATTTTGACTGTTTCTAACGTTTTGATATAATTGCCACTTTGTTCTACAAGATATTCTTATCCCTTTAGTCAGCCACCCAGGCTGCCTGTTTGTGCTAGTACCCTGTTTTGAACGTTCTAACGGAAAGCAACTTTCAAAGAGCACGAGAAAAGTCTTGAGGAAAGTAGTATATTAATCGTCTACTGTATCAGCACTATAAACATCTTGCCACTCTTGTTCCTTGATAAGGTTTACAAAAGTCTGTACAGCAACTGGATCAGCTTTCCTAAAAAGTTGGTAACTATATTTAACATGTGTTGCAGCACAAAAATCTTTTAGACTTAAAATTTGTGCATCATGATCTGAAAGGCCATTCACCTTTTTGCTAACAGAATGCCCTTCTAATAATGACGAATGAACAAAAATATTGTCTATGGTTGTCCTACTGTTCCCTTGCACTCTCGTTGGAAAGAATACGGTTTGCATAAGATTATATGAATTAAGGAGGTCTACCAGCATCCTTTTCCTTGTACAATCACTTATACAATTAATATTGAAGTCACCACATATAACTAACTTTTTGTATTTCCTATAAAGTGAACCAAGAACCTCCTCTAGCTTTAGCAAAAATGTTGTGAAATCGGAGTCTGGGGATCTATAAATAACAACAGTAAGAAGTTTAGCTCCACTAAATTTAACCACACCTGCACAACATTCAAACACCTTTTCAGTGCAGTACTTTGAAACATCAATTGACTCAAATGGGATACCGTTTTTCACATACATGGCTACTCCCCCACACCGCAAAGAGCTCCTAGAAAAGCTGCCAGCCAACCTGTATCCTGGTAAAGGAAGCCTCTGAATTATCTCCTTATTTAAGAAGTGTTCAGATATACCAATAATTTCAGAGTCAACATCTATAAGCAGTTCACTAACTTTAATCTCTAATACCTTGTATATTTTGATTAAACATACTAATTCCCTCATTAATCGGATACCCAAGCTTTGTAGAAAGTGGTTTCTTTGTTAGAGAGACTTCCCTTAAGCAGGAATACCTATCAGCTGACTTCAATCTAAAAAAGGTACAGCTCTAACACCCACAACTACCGGAATTTTCCCATGAGTGATCCCACCACCCCCACCTATGCTGTCATCACCTATAAGTTTTGCCAATCTCCCCTTCCCATACCTGTTGAGGTGCAGGCCATGTCTAGTGAAACCCGTCCTACTGATAGACTCCACCGACACCACTGAAATGTGACTCATGCCTTCTGTCATCAGCGCACCCCCAAGTCTCATGTTATTACGCCTGACGGCTGTATTAAGATGAGGCCGATCGTGACGCTGAAACAGTTCCACGAAATGCACATTCGTGTTGCCAGTCTGAGTGGCTATCTTTTCCAGGTCACCATCTATGTCATACTCCCCATCCCTATCAATACTATTACCAGCCCCACCCACAATCACTACCTGATCCTCTTTAGTAAAATCCCTACATAACCCCCCTATGTTAAAAGTCACCTGAGCCAATCCTGCATTAGGCTTCACAATGCTGGTGACCTGGTACTCACTCCCCAAAACTTCCTGCAACAGCTGGCCTACACCTCTACCATGAGATCTACCTAACAGCAGAACCTTCTTCTTTCTCTTAGACTTCGCAACTGTCCTAGCCACCGTAACTGCTGAGGTCTGCTGCATACTTCCTACATCTACAGCTACTAGAGATTCCTCTCCACTAGACTCTGACAGTTGGTCATATCTATTACAAACACCAATAGTAAAACTATCTGAAAATCTCCTTCTCCTAGCAGATCTCTTGCCAACAGCCAGCTCCCATTCCCCAACCCCCTTCTCCCTCCTCATCCTATCTAGCTCCTCCTGTGCGTTTTTCAACTGCACCTGAAGGGCACAGATCTTACGCTCCTGCTCCTCTATCAACTTACTCTTGCTACATAACCTGCAGTTCCAGGAGAGGATCTCACCAGAATGCCCACTGGCTTCCCCACTGCATTCCCCCCCCCCCAGTGAAAATACTTCGAACAAGTCTCACACCGCAATCCACTACTCACGAACCTACGGCAAAGCCCACATTTCTCACTCATGGTAAAATTTTACAATTATTGAAACAAGAAAACAACTTTATCTAAGTTCCGCTACTACAATAAGAAGATGTTAAAAACTGACTACAATTATCACAAACTTGCTCTACAAGGGAAGTAACTACTATTATTGACAGTATTAATCAACAACAAATGAGAATATAACAAAATACTAACACAGAAAGAAAATCAAACGTCTAATGACAGTAACGAAACTGAAAGCAGTTCGCAAAAATTTCTTCTGAAGTTATTTCACCGGAAAACACCAAGAACACCGGTTGAAGACTACTAAAGTTCCCAAATAAACTACTATACACAAACAATTAATTAGTACTTAGCTTTCGATGCGCCGCTACAGCTGCAACTGGTCAGCGCGGAATGTAAACACGGGTAAGAGGTTAAGTTGTTCTATACGAAACACTCACAAATATCAGGCCACAACACAAGAAATGCAGAGGTGGATGAAGAAACCACTAATAAGTCACTTATATAGTAAATATTATCACAAAAACAGTTAAAATATATATCTGAAACCTAAAAATAGATGAAAACTTAGAGAGCGATCTCACACGCAGTCACGCGCTTATGACGTCACCTACTCTGTTTAGTATCCACACTGACTGACAAGAAAGGTGATGTACTCAGAATACCTGGTCGGACGTCAATGTAATTTGTACATACACGCACCATTGACGGGTGACTGTTAGGACGGCCAATAGAGTACATTAGTTTTGCTCCTGCTTGTTATAACCAGACCTGCAGGGGGCGTATAGTGTCAGATGTTCAGTGATCGCTGTGGAGGCCACGCAGATACCGAATGAGAAAGCGTTGTCAGGGGCTGACAGGGGCCCATTCGTTGTCTCCATTTGGCCCACTGGTCGAATCCAACAATATTTGTCAAGCATTGGGATGTGACAGCGGCCCGATGTTGGACGGGGGGAAATCGTGCACGTCGTCAAGGTCCCTGTCGACCACATCTGGCCGCCAGAAGTGAGTATCGACGTGCTGTGCACTAAATACATACATCAAAAACGTTTTCCATGACATCGGTTCCGAGAGTTCCGGAACCTGTACAGAAAATTGGAATAGAGATCAACATAAACATCATTTCCGCCCTTTTAATTGCTCATGAAAACCACACATTGCATGGCATACCACCATACAGCGACACCTTTAGAAGTGGTGTTCCAGATTGCTGTACACACCGGTACCTCTAATACCCAGTAGCACGTCCTCTTACATTGATGCATGCCTGGATTCATGGTGGCGTATATCCACAAGTTCATCAAGGCACTGTTGGTCCAGATTGTCCCAATCCTCAACTGCGATTCGGTGAAGATCCCTCAGAGTGGTTGGTGGATCGCGTCGTCCATAAACAGTCCTCTTCATTCTATCCCAGGCATGATCGATAGGGTTCATGTCTGGAGAACATGCTGAGCACTCTCGTCGAGCAATGTCAATATCCTGAAGAAAGTCATCCACAACATGTGCACGATGGGGGCGCGAATTTTCGTCCATGAAGACGAATGCCTCGCCAATGTGCTGCCGATATGGTTGCACTATAAGTGTGAGGATGACATTCACGTATCGTACAGCCGTTACGGCGCCTTCCATCACCTCAAGCGGCGTAGGTCGGCTCCACATAATGCCACCCCAAAACAGGAGGGAACCTCCACCTTGCTGCACTCACTGGACAGTGTGTCTAAGGCGTTCAGCCTGACCGGATTGCCTCCAAAAAACTTCTCCGACGATTGTCTGATTAAAGGCATATGCGACACTCATCAGCAAAGAGACCGAGATGCCAATCCAGACCGGTCCATTCGGCTTGTTGTTGGACCCATCTGTACCGTGCTGCATAGCGTCGTGGTTGGAAAGATGGACCTCGCCATGGACGTCGGGAGTGAAGTTGCGTATCATGCAGCCTATTACACACAGTTTGAGTCGTAACACGACGTCCTGTGTCTGCAAGGAAACCATTATTCAACATAGTGGCGTTGCTGTCGGCTTTCCTCCGAGCCGTAATCCGTGGATAACGGTCATGCAATACAGTAGTAGCCCTTGGGCGGCCTGAGCGAGGGATGTCATTGACAGTTCCCGTCTCTCTGTATCTCCTCCATCTCCGAGCAACATCGCCTTGGTTCACTCCGAGGCGCCTGGACACTTGCCTTGTTGAGGGGCTTCTTGGCACAAAGTAACGATGAGGACGCAATCGAACCGCGGTATTGACCGTCTAGGTATGGTTGAACTACCAGACAACACTAGCTGTGTACCTCCTTTTGAATGATTGGAACTGATCGGCTGTCGGACCCCCTCCGTCTAACAGGCGCTGCTCGTGCATGGTTGTTTATATCTTTGAGTGGGTTTAGTGACATCTCTGAACAGTCAAAGGGACTGCGTCTGTGATACAATATCCACAGTTAACCATCTTCAGGAGTTCTGGGAATGGAGGTGATGCAAAACTTTTGTTGTTGTTTGTAGATGACAAGATAAATTCATCGCACATGGCTACGAAAAGTATGGTGGAAAATCGGTAGGACTGGAGAGTCCTGATCTTATAGTGGCGGATCTGCCTAATGGACAGTCCATGGTAGTCATTACACAATAAACAACTATTGTAGCAAAACACGGTTTATATGCTGAAGTTCCGAAGCAAAATGTAGAACTTACAAAACATGCCACTTCACAAGGTTTGTTTGCGTACTACAATATTAAAATTGTTTCTGGTTAAGCTAATTGCATTTTCCGTATACTCCAATGACAAGTTTCCATAGATCATATGAAATTTGGAATTTTGGTGAATACATGTGGTATTATATAAATAAAATGAAACCTAATTACAACTTTTCAAGATACCGGTACTTTCTTAACGTTGTGAACTGAAAACCGACCAGTTTTCTCAGTGTTTTCCTATTGTAACTCACAACAAATGTTTTAGTTCATTATAGATAAATTTGGAACAGAATGTATTTCAGAGTGCCGAGTAGTTATGTAAAAGTCCATAAATCCCGTTCTTTATGATCAAAACGCGAATAAATGTTACCTTAAAGTGAGGTGACGTCTTCTCTTTTGATAGACCCACGGTGGTATAGTAAGTTCTAATTTATCCAGAAACCACAAATCTTCTGCCTTTTTACTAGATGTAGCGCATGCCACTGAAGGAACATCTTCTACTTTTGGGCCATCAGTCTTCCTGCTGTTCTGAATGCTGCCGACCACGGGAACCTATTCATATCAGAATAGCACTTACAGTCCTGAATAATCGGCTGATTGTATTCCAGTTTCTATCTTCTCCTACAGTTTCTATCCTCTACTACCATGGAAAGACACTCTTAGCTAAAATAAGCCCACTTCGATAGGAGGAAATATTGTACATAATTTGAGGAAGAAATTTATTATGATGTACGTGCATTGCACAAAAGTGAATCGTGGAGGTGTGGCGCTGCAGAGAGATTCTGTAATCGACTGATTAGGTAAGGGATGGTGTGGCTCTCCAAACAATTCTCGAATCAGCAAGGAAAGGAATACTTGCAAAACACTGAGGAAGGGATAGTAGGATAACATATGTGTAAAGACATCAGAGAATTAATTTTCATTTTTTTTAGTATACTCTTTTTGATTTTCACGTAGTCTGTTTTTCACTTTTATACAAATTCTGTCCTCTAAAATTATGTTCTGAGAAATTTCTTCCTCAATTTGAGGCCTATGTTTGACATTAATAGACACCGTTTAGGGAGTTATTTAGTTGTGATTACGTAGGCTTTCCCGGCGTAATAAGTCTTGAAAGTCTCTTTGGGTTTGCTGCCGGATCCTGAAATCAACTTGACTCTTTATTTCGGCGGTCCCACTGGTCGCCATATTCAGGAAAATGCTGTCTCTGCTGATGAGTCCCGCTGAGAACTGACGCGAGGCTGCAAATCGACGTCCTATATAGGCCACCGTTCAGTACACGGCGCATGCGCCGCCCATCACGGTTGCTGCCCTCCAAGACAGGGAGATGGCGCCGCCCTTAGTGAAACACTGCTGCAACGATATGTCGCACTCAGGGCCGCACCGAAGAACGTTCAATTTTGATGTGAGACCATACAGGATTCTACGTCTTGCTAAGAGGAAACCCATTGTCTCTGTTGGTTAAATTATCCGCCAGCCTAATTTCAATCGCCTCTTTATAGACACTGATCCAAAAACCGGAAATGATGGCAACTACCACAGTTTCATAGAATTTCATACTGTGTCCCTCATTTAAGCAGTGTTCTGCTACTGCCGATTTTTCCGTATGACGGCGATGTTCCACACACCTGTCATGCACTGTGCGAATCGAACGGCCAATGTAGCTTCATACGAGGCTACAAGAGCCGTAAAAATCGGCAGTAGCAGAACACTGCTTAAATGAGGGACACAGTATGAAATTTGATGAAACTGCGGTAATTACCAACATTTCCGGTTTTTGGACCAGTGTCTACCAAGAGGCGATTGAAATTAGGTTGGCGGATAATTTAATCAACAGAGACAATGAGTTTCCTCTTAGCAAGACGTGGAATGCTGTATTGTCTCGCATCAAAATTGAACGTTCTTCGGTGCGGTCCTGAGTGCGATATAGCGTTGCCAGCAGTGTTCCACTAAGGGCGGCGCCACCTCCCTGTCTTGGAGGGCAGCAACCGTGGTGGGCGGCGCATGCGCCGTGTTCTGAACGGTGGTATATATAGGACATCGATTTGCGGCCTGGCGTCAGTTCTCAGCGGGACTCATCAGCAGAAGCAGCATTTTCCTAAAGATGGCGACCAGTTGGATCGCCGAAATATCGAGTCAAGTTGACTTTAGGATCCGGCAGCAAACCCGAAGAGACTTTCAAGAAGTATTTGGTTTCTCAGGAAGTAGAATTACGCCACTTCGTTAGCCTTATGATCCACTGTTTTCATGTCAAGATCATCGATAATCTCGTTTCAGTTACTCTTCAGTAGTAGCGTAATGCTTTGGTTTATTCTCAGTTCATTTTTCCACTCAGCAGAGTGCAAACAGTTTGATCAAAAGCATCTGGACAATTCTACGTAATGCGAAATCGACTACTAGATGTCACCAGAGGCGGATCCCTCAATATAAAGGGAGGTGGGGAGTCTTGTGTTGCCAGCAGAAAAGCTGTAATAGTAGAGTAGATCGGTCAGGAGAGTTCAGCGACTTCGAATGTGCACCAGTCACTGGACGTCACCTGTGTGACAGATCAATAAGGAACACTGCAACGCTTGTAAATTTACCAGAGTCGACTGTTGATAATGCCATTGTGAAGTGGAAACGCCAAGGAACAGCCACAGCTAAACCAAGACCATGCAGGTCTCACGTACCGACAGACAGGAGCCGGCGAGCATTGCGGAGGGTAGTAGTGAAAAATCGCACAAAGTCAGCGGAAGGAATGGGTCGTGAAATTCAAAAGGGGGCCCAGGAATCCTGTCAGTGCAATGAGTGTGCCTAGGGAGTTAAAAGGAATTCGCTACTATGGTGGAGCAGTTCGCCATCCGCTGGACGTTTGTGTTGTCAATGCTAAGGGGCGCTCGAATCGGTGTAGAGAGGGACGCCACTGCACAGTGGGTGTCTGGCAACGAGTTATCTGGAGCGCTATAATACGCTGGAAGGTTTTTGGTTTGACGAAGTCTGGAAAACATTACCGACCATCATGTGTAGTGCCAGCCGTGAAGTACAGAGGAGATCGTGTTGCAGCATAGGGGTGTTGTTTGTGGTTACAGTGTGATTCCTATATTCCTCTTAAGAAAATGATGGTTGCGCAAGTGTATGAACACGTTTTACAATATTGTGTGCTGCGTACAGTAGAGGAACAATGCGGAGACGATAATTGTATCACAAGACAATGTACTCTGTTTGGAAGCAGCATCTTTGAGACAATGGTTTGTGGCCAATAACATTCCTGAAATGAGTTGAGCTCCACAAGGTCTGAACTGAACTGAGTGGAACACCTTCGACATGAGTTGGAATATCGATTTCTCCCAAGAGCACAGCGTCCATCGTCACTGCCGTCTCTGGTTTCGGCTCTTTGAAGAAGAATAAATTGCCATTAGTCCAGAGACTTGCAAACGCCTCACTTAAAATATCTCCTGTAGTGTTCCAGCCATAATAAAGGCGAAGGCTGGACACACACCATATTAATTTCCATAAGACGTACTTTTGATCGGATTCTGTATATTGCAACTGACGTAACCAAAAACAAAAAATCATTTTTGTGGGCCTGTATGTTCTGATACTAGAATGCAATGAAGTTATAAGGTTCGAATTCAAACAACTACATTCTCGGAAATCCATGATTTCAAAACTCACTTTGTACATATCCGGAACGGGGAACAACTCCGCTTACCTTTACATGAGGCTGTCTGTAGCGACAGCCTTCATACTGTTGAACTGTGATGTCATGTGAGAGAGGTGCCTGTGTGTTTTAACTCATGCACTACCAGATGGCGCCACGGCTAGCATACTATTGCTGATACTACCATCCTACTGACCAGGTACGTCTGCGCACCACGTATGCATGCCCATATGTTTCCGTCAGAACACAACCAGCACGTGCTGTGGCTATCCTACTATTACTATTTGGTCTATTACTAACTGGCGGCCTATGTGTATGCGCCCGTATGTTTTAACACATGTACTACCAGCCAGTGCTGTGGCCAGTCTACTACAACTACTATCTAGTCTACTACTACCACCTGGTCGACTACATGTGTACGTGTACGTGCGTGTATATTTCAGCTGGTGTACCACCATCTGTCACCCCAGTCGGCCTGCTACTGGTACTCGTCCACTATTATCGGCAAATGTATTTGTATGAGTCTGTATGCTTCAGCCAGTGTCCTACCAGCCAGTGCTGCGATCAGCCTACTGCTACTGCCCTGTCAGCTGCCATGGGCCAGTTTACATGTAAATGCCTGTACTTTTCATCCTGTGTTCTACCCTCTGGCACCATACTCAGCCTGCTAGTACTGCGTGGTCTGCTACAATCGGCAAGTGTATTTGTATGTGCCCGTATCTTTTAGCCACTGTTCTACCAGCGAGTGCCACGACCAGCCTGCTGCTATTGCGCGGTCTACTCCAACGGGCCAGTTTACATGTAAATGCCTTTGTGTTTCAGAACATGTACTACCTCCAGGCGCCACGGCCGCCCTACTACTACCTGGACTACTACTACCGGCCAGTGTACATGTATGTACCACAGACGCCACAGTACTTCTGCAGTTCCGGCTGTATGCCCCTACCTACCTGGCCGTTCGCGCGCTGCTTCGACACTATGCCTTATAGTGCAGGCGGAATGCCCTCTCTTCCACAGTACGGTTCTTTTCAACCGGGACCTGACGCAGCCGCTGCCGCTGCCGCTGCGGCTGCCGCTGCCGCTGCCCCTGCAGCAGCCACCAACACGCAAGGCTAGCACCTGAAAAGTACGACGCAGTTCGGAGCTTGCTGGCTGTGACCTTAGTAAGCAGTCACTTCAGAAACCAGCAACAGCAAGCACTTTGAAGAGGACGAAAATTTTGAGGCAGTAGCTCTGAAGTAATGCAACAGTCACTTGTGGTTGACACACTATTATTTTCACAATGTGCTTTTAAAAACTACTGACTTGTTCGTTTTATGAAGACGCGGAGAAAAATATGGTCATGAAAAAAAGACATTATATCTCAAGGCTATCTATCACATTTTCATTTTAGGAAGGTTATTGATTTTACGCTTCCGACTAAACATTAATAAAAACAGTCATGGGAAGAAAAATGAATTTTGAAAGCACACATCTGATGAAAGCAAATATAATGCCTCCTTTCTTTATAATGATAGAAATTATACAATTATTTTAAACAATACTCGAAACAGAGGTGAACTTAATATCCATCTATGATGAACATGAACTTTATTCGTCCAGCAGCCGAAATACTACCACGACACAAAAGGAACGAGTCTGAAATTATTACTATTGATGTATCCGGCGTGGCGTAAAAATTGTGCTCGAGTAGTATTAATTTCCGATCCTATATTTGGTCTCTAAGCTGTGAGAATTTGTCTCAAAATCTATAACCTCTAATACTGCATCACGGAAATGACACATAGTAATGTTTTAAGGAGCATAGAATGTAGTGCGTGAATGCAAATAAATCTAACTCTGAAGTCGACTGCAAGTGAAGTGATGCATTTGGAAGGTTAACAAATTCGTAATAGCAGACTCGGTCGTCACAATATTCACGTTTTTTTCCACAGGAGCGGAAAAGTGTAGTATACTGCTCGTCCACTGCCACAAAACTGACAGATTCTGATAAGAATCGTCATAGTACAGGACATAGTGAAGTGGAAAAACAGATGGCCACTAATATTGTGCAACGAACACATTTTACGATTTTTGAAGAAATTCGTCTGTTTCTGTAAATGTAATTTAGTCTTAAGTGTTGCTAAACAGTTGTTATTGTTATACGTTGCATAGCCTTTTTCAGTAACCAAAACGAAATTTTCTTTTTGTAATATATTTAGGATTTAATTATGAAAGAGCATTAAAATATGTTTTTTCTTCATATATGAAAGCAACACAAAGGCAAGCAGCATAAATGACGAGGATCAGACTGCATCTTATGTACAATACCATGATTCACTTTGTACATGTTTCATGCACTACATGATATGAGTAACGTGCTTGTCTTTGGATGGATACTGATACGAAATACCTGCGGGTGTAGAAATGAATGAAAATTCCCTGAAAAAAATGGTATTTGAACAGGCAAAGAGCAGTTACAAAGTGTAACTGTCTCAAAAATTAATCATGTATCCCAACTATGAAAATATTTTTACTACATAGGCACAAATAAAGTTTGGGAGTAGGAAGCTTTTTCAAGGTGGTATTCAATTCATTTATTCTCGCACATCGCTCAAAGCTATATAACTACTACTGCAACTACTATCCAAAAATAACTGTTCTTCCAGTTTACAAAACTGGTAACTGAGAATGTACACTAAGTCTATAGAAACTGCAAGTAGGAAATAATGATCCGAAAGAACCCAAATTCAGAGGATGTGTATAACAGCGTACCAGCAACAGGTGAGTGCAACATTCTGAAGCTACACATTCAAGGAGGGAATTTTAGAATATAATTGACTGAACTACCTAGATGTAGCAAGTCATGGAGGAGCCCTGCGACCATGATGTAGATCGAGAGCACTTCTTTTATCATTGCTGAAATAGTCGTTTGAAGTGAACAAACCACTTGTCGTTCAACAAATTATATGTCACGCGTGTCGGGCGTAGCCGACTTTCAGAATGTCTGCCAAACAAAATACAGAGTCATGACAGAATAAGTGTATAGTATAATGATCACTCAGAGTAAAGATCAAAAAAGTTTTACAAAAACTTTCAACATAAGATATACATAACATACTAAAGACCTTCATACAGAGTATAGCGTCACATATGGTCGTCCTCACCACCAATGATCAAGTAACAGGAGTTGGCGTTACAAAATATAACTCTCAAAAAATTGCACTAGGTGGCTTGGTTAAATGACAATAATAGCCATAATAACATTCTCAGCGGTAAATGGACAAACTGGCACGAAAATGGTATTCGAAAGTTATAAAAAAATGTTCCTTTTTGTGAAAATAACTTTCTCAGACATGATTTTTTGTACCTTTCAGTTCATATGTGCCACATATTTGCGGTGTTTAGTGTATTTTCCTATCCACACAATATTTTTTCTTTTCATATGATGTCTGATTTATTATGGTTTGTGTGTTTTGCTAGGTGATGTGATAATAAAGCTGTCATGACTCCCATGGATAAGAACCACTGAAGGGGACTATGACGAAAAATAAGAGGTGCAAAAGTCACTCACTACAGAACTACATGTTGCACTCGTGAATCCAGTCAGTACGAAAAAAGTTTCTTCTGATAAATATATACACCTGATGTAATGAAAACCATAATATAAAACAGGTTATGGGAAGGGTACGTGCAAAGAAATCATATGCAATGGAAAAATTTAAAATTATACTAACGTTAAAAACTATTTAGATCTTGTTGAGCCCACAAAATTGCATAGCATTTAAATAATAATCTAACTGGGTTGATAGGCGGAGGATGCTTGAACTTATTTGGATATGTCCAAAGTGTAGGAGGGACGATGAAATCTTCTAGGATAACTTGACCAATAAATAATCAAATATTTGGCAATGCAGCATCCCACGTAAAAACAGTAAAGGTACACAACGTAGAAGTTTCACAAAATTTACAAAATTGTTTATAAAGAACTAGAATCTCATGAAAAATATTAAGATTAAAAGGTATACGCTGTAAATTACATCACTGGCCATTAAAACTGCTACACCACGAAGATGACATTCTACAGACGTGAAATTTAAGCGACAGGAAGAAGATGGGCTTTTCAGAGCATTCACACACGGTTGGCGCCGGTGGCAACACCTACAATGTACTGACATGAGGAAACTTTCCAAGCGATTTCTCATACACAAACAGCAGTTGACCGGCGTTGCCTGGTGAAACGTTGTTGTGATGCCTCGTGTAAGGAGGAGAAATGCGTACCATAACGTTTCCGACTTTGATAAAGGTCGGATTGTAGCCTATCGCGATTGCGGTTTATCGTATCGCGACATTGCTGCTCTCGTTGGTTGAGATCTAGGACTGTTAGCAGAATATGGAGTCGGTGGGTTCACGAGGGTAATACGGAACGCCGTGCTGGATCCCAACGGTCTAGTATCGCTAGCAGTCGAGATGACAGGCATCTCATCCGCATGGCTGTAACGGATCGTGCAGCCACGCCTCGATCCCTGAGTCAACATTTATTTTATTTAGCGTATGGCAGCTGAGTCAACAGATGGGGACGTTTGCAAGACAACAACCATCTGCACGAACAGTTCGACGACGTTTGCAGCAGCATGGACTATCTGCTCGGAGACCATGGTTACGGTTACCCTTGACGCTGCATCACAGACAGGAGCGCCTGCGATGGTGTACTCAACGATGAACCTGGGAGCATGAATGGCAAAACGTCATTTATTCGGATGAATCCAGGTTCTGTTTACAGCATCATGATGGTCGCATCCGTGTTTGGCGACATCGCGGTGAACGCACATTGGAAACGTGTATTCGTCATCGCCATACTGGCGTGTCACCCGGCGTGATGGTAATGGGGTGCCATTGGTTGCACGTCTTGGTCACCTCTTGTTCGCATTGAGGCACTTTGAACAGTGGGCGTTACATTTCAGATGTGTCACGACCCGTGGCTCTACTCTTCATTCGATCCCTGCGAAACTCTGTATTTCAGCAGGATAATGCACGACGGCATGTTGCAGGTCCTGTACGGGCCTTTCTGCATACAGAAAATGTTCGACTGCTGCCCTGGCCAGCACATTCTCCAGATCTCTCACCAATTGAAAACTTCTGGGCAATGGTGGCCAATCAACTGGCTCGTCACAATACGCCAGTATCTACTCTTGATGAACTGTGGTATCGTGTTGAAGCTGCATGGACAGCTGTACCTGTACACGCAATCCAAGCTCTGTTTGACTCAACGCGCAGGCGTATCAAGGCCGTTATTACGGCCAGAGGTGGTTGTTGTGGTTACCGATTTCTCAGGATCTATGCACCCAAATTGCGTGAAAATGTAATCACATGTCACTTCTAGTATAATATATTTGTCCAATGAATACCAGTTTACCATCTGCATTTGTTCTTGGTGTAGCAATTTTAATGGCCAGTAATGTAGATGTGTACAGAGAATCCAGGGGTTGGAGAAAAATTTTGACTGACAATGAGAAAAGTATACTTGAACGTAAATGCAGATGCTAGCCGTTCCTGCAGGTTGCGCTGCTGAAATTAACCACGAATGGCAGCTTTGCAGTGTCCTCAGTATGTTGCAAGTGACGGTCGTGGTCAGAATAGTACTGTGTGTACTTATGAGTACATTACGTTGGAGCCAAGTGAATTAGAATGTGGGCAAAACTGTTGATGCTTTCATGGTGTTAGCCAAGGTAGCCGATGCGGCGTCGTATGGAACATTTGCACAATATACAGGGAAAGCGGCGGAAGGCATCATTCGCTAAGTCACAACGCGGGCGAAAATGTGTGCTGATAGTGACTGGTGGTCACTGAAGGGGATTGTGACGAAAAATAAGAGGTGCAAATGGCAATCACTACAGAACTGCATGTCGCACCCACGAATCCAGTCAGTACCAAAAATCACGAATATAGCTCCGTAAGTTGGGATTTTCAAGGTGAAGTGGAATTCCATAACCGCTCATCAGTGATGCAAATGCCCTTGACATGAAAACGTGGTACCGAAGAGATTAAAAATTGAGTGTGGAGCAATGGAAAAATCTCATTGGGTCGGATGCGTCTTGTTTCACACTACTCCAACATCTGGCCAAGTGAAACACATTTTTGGATGATCTGGTTTCCGCGTGACACAATTTTTGTTCCACAAATTTTGGTGCTGTGTTTCAAGACGACAGGGCCCCGTTTCACACAACTATCATCTTTCAGATCTAGTTTTGTGAGCACGTGAATGAATTGTCACATTTCCCTTGTCAATCAGACTCACCAGATCGATCGATGTATTATTCGAACTTTGTGGTCTATGCATGATCGTATCCACCTCCGTCATTGTTACCTAAACTTGGCACTCTTTGGCAGGAAGAATGGTGTAACATTCCACTGAAAACTATCCAGGATCTCTAGTTATCCATTCTGAGAGGCTGTAATTGTTTTGAATGCCAACGATTTTCTATATATTTTTAGTCCATCCCCTGTACACGGGGTCAACATTAATAAAACCAACTGCAGGGACGGTTTCCTGGGCGGAAATAGATGTAAGAAAGGTCATATGAACTTGTGTCCGTAAATGGATGGTTTGCATGCGACAACAAATCATCCCGGAACGCAGTACAGAGCTGCATCGCATCTACTTCACAGCAGCCGGCCGGAGTGGCCGAGCGGTTCTAGGCGCTTCAGTCTGGAATCGCGCGACCGCTGCGGTCGCAGGTTCGAATCCTGCCTCGGGCATGGCTGCGTGTGATGTCCTTAGGTTAGTTAGGTTTAAGTAGTTCTAAGTTCTAGGGGACTGATGATCTCAGAAGTTAAGACCCATAGTGCGCAGAGCCATTTGAACAATTTTTTTGTTTCACAGCAGGTATTCAAAGTGGTTTCCGTGGGATGCACATAGGATACAAATAATCGTACTTTGGCTTACATCATGTTGGTAGGCCACTTGCCTGGAGCTGGTACTAGGGTTCGTCTCAGTATCCTGCAGAAACCGGTCCTTCAAATCTGGTGCACGCACAGTCCGCCGTCTCCCTGCACGTTGTTGTTGTTGTGGTCTTCAGTCCTGAGACTGATTTGATGCAGCTCTCCATGCTACTCTATCCTGTGCAAGCTTCTTCATCTCCCAGCACCTACTGCAACCTACATACTTCTGAATCTGTTTAGTGTATTCATCTCTTTGTCGCCCTCTACGATTTTTACCCTCCACGCTGCCATCCAATGCTAAATTTGTGATCCCTTGATGCCTCAGAACATGTCCTACCAACCGGTCCCTTCTTCTTGTCAAGTTGTGCCACGAACTCCTCTTCTCCTCAATCCTATTCAACACCTCCTCATTAGTTATGTGATATACCCATCTAATCTTCAGCATTCTTCTGTAGCACCACATTTCGAAAGCTTCTATTCTCTTCTTGTCCAAACTATTTATCGTCCATGTTTCACTTCCATACATGGCTACACTCCATACAAATACTTCCAGAAACGACTTCCTGACACTTAAATCAATACTCGATGATTACAAATTTCTCTTCTTCAGAAACGCTTTCCTTGCCATTGCCAGTCTACATTTTATATCCTCTCTACTTCGACCATCATCAGTTATTTTGCTGCCCAAATAGCAAAACTCCTTTACTACTTTAAGTGCTTCATTTCCTAATCTAATTCCCTCCGCATCACCCAACTTAATTCGACTACATTCCATTATCCTCGTTTTGCTTTTGTTGATGTTCATCTTATACCTTCCTTTCAAGACACTGTCCATTCCGTTCAACTGCTCTTCCAAATCCTTTGCTGTCTCTGACAGAATTACAATGTCATCGGCGAACCTCAAAGCTTTTATTTCTTCTCCATGAATTTTAATACCTACTCCGAATTTTTCTTTTGTTTCATTTACTGCTTCCTTAATATACAGATTGAATAGCATTGGGGAGAGGCTACAACTCACTCCCTTCCCAACCACTGCTTCCCTCTCATGTCTCTCGACTCTTATAACTGCCATCTGGTTTCTGTACAAATTGTAAATAGCCTTTCGCTACCTCTATTTTACCCCTGCCACCTTGAGAATTTGAAAGAGAGTATTCCAGTCAACATTGTTTAAAGCTTTCTCTAAGTCTACAAATGCTGGAAACGTAGGTTTGCCGTTCCTTAATCTATCTTCTAAGAAAGTCGTAAGGTCAGTATTGCCTCACGTATTCCAACATTTCTACGGAATCCAAACTAATATTCCCCGAGGCCTGCTTCTACCAGTATTTCCATTTGTCTGTAAAGAATTCGCGTTAGTATTTTGCAGCTGTGACTTACTAAACTGATAGTTCGGTATTTTTCTCATCTGTCAACACCTGCTTTCTTTGGGATTGGAATTATTGTATTCTTCTTGAAGTCTGAGGGAAATTCGCCTGTCTCATACATCTTTCTCACCAGATGGTAGAGTTTTGTCAGGACTGGCTCTCCCAAGGCCGTCAGTAGTTCCAATGGAATGTTGTCTAATCCTGGGGCCTTGTTTCGAGTTAGGTCTTTCAGTGCTCTGTCAAACTCTTCACGCAGTATCATATCTACCATTTCATCTTCATCTACCTCCTCTTCCATTTCTATAATATTGTCCTCAAGAACATCTCCCCTGTATAGACCCTCTATATACTCCTTCCACCTTTCTGCTTTCCCTTCTTTGCTTAGAACTGCGTTTCCATCAAAGCTCTTGATATTCATGCAAGTGGTTCTCTTTTCTCCAAAGGTCTCTTTAATTTTCCTGTAGGCAGTATCTATCTTACCTCTAGTGAGATAAGCCTCTACATCCTTACATTTGTCCTCTAACCATACCTGCTTAGCCGTTTTTCACTTCCTGTTGATCTCATTTTTGAGACGTTTGTATTCCTTTTTGCCTGCTTCACTTACTGCACTTTTGTATTTTCTCCTTTCATCAATTAAATTCAGTATCTCTTCTGTTACCCAAGGATTTCTACTAGCCCACGTCTTTTTACCTACTTGATCCTCTGCTGCCTTCACTATTTCATTCCTCAAAGCTACCCATGCTTCTTCTACTGTATATCTTTCCCCCATTCGTGTCAATTATTCCCTTATGCTCTCCCTGAAACTCTGTACAACCTCTGGTTCTTTTAGTTTATCCAGGTCCCATCTCCTTAAATTCCCATCTTTTTGCAGTTTCTTCAGTTTTAATCTACAGTTCATAACCAACAGATTGTGGTCAGAGGCCACATCTGCCCCTGGAAATGTCTTAAAATCTAAAACCTGGTTCCTAAATCTCTGCCTTACCATTATATAATGTATCTGAAACCTGTCAGTATCTTCAGGGTTCTTCCATGTACACAAACTCTTTTCATGATACTTGAACCAAGTGTTAGCTACGATTAAGTTATGCTCTGTGCAAAATTCCACCAGGCGCCTTCCTCTTTCATTTCTTAGCCCCAATCCATATTCACCTACTATGTTTCATTCTCTTCCCTTTCCTACTGTCGAATTCCAGTCACCCATGACTATTAAATGTTCGTCTCCCTTTACTACCTGAATAATTTCTTTTATCTCATCATACATTTCATCAATTTCTTCATCATCTGCAGAGCTAGTTGACATATAAACTTGTACTACTGTAGTAGGCGTTGGTTTCGTGTCTATCTTGGCCACAATAATGCATTCACTAAGCTGTGTTTGTAGTATAACAATGAAAAAGTTTTATTTGCATGTATCCGTGAAAACATATTTGCAGTTATACAACAGTTGCTCAGAGTAATATGGATAATGTAAAATATGTGAATACAGTATCATGGACAGATTCTGTATGGCAAGTGCAGCTGCTGCGCGTGTCTCCTTTGCGATTTCGTGAACGTCTCTATGGCAACGCATCTTCGTATCTCTATAGACGGCTGCTGTTTCAGCGTAAAGCAGTTTGTGCCTCGCATCTGAAAGCTGTCAGTGCCAGAAGTCAAGGATTAACTTAAGTTGATTCAACTGTACGAGTGTGGTAAAGAATAAATGTATTAAAACTTCATTCATGATGCGGCATTGTTTCACGCATCTCAGTGTTTATGACATCATGTCTCCTGAACTATAGGTGACACGATGATATAATTTTGTAGCTTTATTTAGCGCCATATGTGGATACTGTCTGCGAAATTTATTGCGAATGCAGTTGTTAGCTCATAAGTAATACACTACTGGCCATTAAAATTGCTACACCACGAAGATGACGTGCTACAGACGCGAAATTTAACCGACAGGAAGAAGATGCTGTGATGTGCAAATGACTAGCTTTTCAGAGCATTCACACAAGGTTGGAACCGGTGGCAACACCTACAACGTGCTGACATGAGGAAAGTTTCCAACCGATTTCTCATACACAAACAGCAGTTGACCGGCGTTACCTGGTGAAACGTTGTTGTGATGCCTCGTGTAAGGAGGAGAAATGGGTACCATCACGTTTCCGACTTTGGTAAAGGTCGGATTGTAGCCTATCGCGATTGCGGTTTATCGTATCGCGACATTGCTGCTCGCGTTGGTCGAGATCCAATGACTGTTAGCAGAATATGGAATCGGTGGGTTCAGGAGGGCAATACGGAACGCCGTGCTGGATCCCAACGGCCTCGTATCACTAGCACTCGAGACAACTTATCCGCATGGCTGTAACGGATCGCCGGCCGAAGTGGCCATGCGGTTAAAGGCGCTGCAGTCTGGAACCGCCAGACCGCTACGGTCGCAGGTTCGAATCCTGCCTCGGGCATGGATGTTTGTGATGTCCTTAGGTTAGTTAGGTTTAACTAGTTCTAAGTTCTAGGGTACTAATGACCTTAGCAGTTGAGTCCCATAGTGCTCAGAGCCATTTGAATCATTTGTAACGGATCGTGAAGCCACGTCTCGATCCCTGAGTCAACAGATGGGGACGTTTGCAAGAGAACAACCATCTGCACGAACAGTTCGGCGACGTTTGCAGCAGCATGGACTATCATCTCGGAGACCATGGCTGCGGTTACCCTTGACGCTGCATCACAGAGAGGATCGCCTGCGATGGTATACTCAACGACGAACCTGGGTGCACGAATGGCAAAAGTTATTTTTTCGGATGAATCCAGGTTCTGTTTACAGCATCATGATGGTCGCATCCGTGTTTGGCGACATTACTGTGAACACAAATTGGAAGCGTGTAATTTGTCATCGCCATACTGGCGTATCACCCGGCGTGATGGTATGGGGTGCTTTTGGTTAAACGTCTCGGTCACCTCTAGTTCGTATTGACGGCACTTTGAACAGTGGACGTTACATTTCAGATGTGTTACGACCCGTGGCTCTACCCTTCATTCGATCCCTGCGAAACCCTACATTTCAGCAGGATTATGCACGACCGCATGCTGCAGGTCCTGTACGGTCCTTTCTGGATTCAGAAAATGTTAGACTGCTGCCCTGGCCAGCACATTCTCCAGATCGCTCACCAATTGAAAATTTCTGGTCAATGGTGGCCAAACAACTGGCTCGTCACAATACGCCAGTAACTACTCTTGATGAACTGTGGTATCGTGTTGAAGCTGCATGGGAAGCTGTACCTGTACACGCCATCCAAGCTCTGATTGACTCAATGCCCAGGGGTATCAAGGGAATTATTACGGCCAGAGGTGGTTGTTCTGGGTACTGATTTCTCAGGATCTATGCACCCAAACTGCGTGAAAATGTTATCACTTGTCAGTTCTAGTATAATACATTTGTGCAATGAATACCCGTTTATCATCCGAATTTCTTCTTGGTGTAGCAATTTTAATGGCCATTTCTGTATTGTACAGCTGTACTGAATTGGGTATAGCGTAATACAGTACATGTGTCGATATCAGGTGCCCGGATAGCGTGGCGGCTGGCACCCGCTGCACAGCAATCCTAGTGCGGGGGGCCGTATATGCGCTGTGAGAAGCGGCGGCGTGCGGCCTTCCCAGACGCGGCTATCGCGTGTCGTCATCGCGGCGGCGCTTTGTGCGCGGCACGCCCCTTGCTAAGGAGCTGCGGGGCTTCATTAGGCGGGCTGCTTGTGCTCCAGGGCTTCTGGCGGCCGCTGAGCGCGAACAGCCACCTCACACCGCCGATACGGAATGCACGTAGGCTGCGCACTTCTGCTCAATCAGCAATTCTGTGTCCTCCCATACTGTTCTATTTTTGAAGAAGCGATATCAGAGAGGCGTCAGTTTTGTGCGCCAGTACCTATTGCCGGGAATTAAAATTCCAACTTCGAGGAGAAGAAAACGTGACGAAATTCGAAGGTGATTTGTGGGGTACAAAGGGTGGGGTATGAGCTTTCATGTCAGATACTGGTGCGTCATTACAGTCTGCTTCAGCATTCCAGCTGCCGTTCAAATGGTTCAAATGGCTCTGAGCACTATGGGACTTAACATCTATGGTCATGAGTCCCCTAGAACTTAGAACTAGTTAAACCTAACTAACCTAAGGACATCACACAACACCCAGTCATCACGAGGCAGTGAAACTCCCTGACCCCGTCGGGAATCGAACCCGGGAACCCGGGCGCGGGAAGCGAGAACGCTACCGCACGACCACGAGCTGCGGACCCAGCTGCCGTACCAGGGGATAAAAATTATTATACGTTACTTTCCAATCTTTCCAGCAGTCACATAATAAGATCATAATGCGTGGATAGTCGTGGAGTATCAGTCTCTTGACAACCAATGACAAATTGTTTTCAGCGGGTGACACGTTTGGAGAAAATCCTGGCCAGGACAACAGTTAAATATCTACTGCATCGAGGTAGATCAGGACAGTACGAGCAATGTGCTGTTACAGCTTACTGAACAGAAATGGAGCGTTTGATTTTTTTTATGAATAACGTTAACATATTTAACATTTATTACGATCAAAATTGCATATAACTCGCTGACGACCATACAAACAATTCTCGTTAGTATCATCCATTAGGGAACAGACTTTGTTTTTCCTTTATTTTCCTGATTTGAAAATAGCCGCCTTAAAACCAAAATGAAATTACTTTCTCAAGAAATATATTGAATACAGTATTCCAACCATATCAAAAATGATTAAAAAATAAACATTTTAACAAATAAAATTCAATCTTTATGGCAGTACTGCTCTCCCTTTTGAAATTTCAGTTTCGTTCACCTTGCATTAGGCAGTAATTCATTACCTCTGTTCACACTGTCTCACGAGACACAAATGAGTACAACGTAACAAAAAATAAAACCCTTAATACCATACTGCAGTGCGTTTGTTGTTAATGTGAACGGTGCAATGTTTCTTCTGACATGTGTACATATCGTATTCATCCGCCGATACAGTGCAGCGATTTTCAATTACAGTGTCGTCCGCTGTATATGGATTATATAATGTGTGCACAAGTACAGGTTGTGACGCGTAGGAACGACGACAATGGAAATTTGGGTCTGGTTGTGACTCGTGCACGGATTGCCAAAGAGGTTAAGGTAATCGCTCACGTAAAACGGAAATTCGGGTTCGGTCCTGATCCCTTACAATGTTGATGGTTGTTCGCATTAGCAGCTGTGAATACAATTCACGTAAAACTTTTAAGGTTACAAGGAATAGCAAAATTGGGAAATTGTAATGAATAGACAGGAAATTTCTTTCGCAATTTGTAAAGGAATCAACGGCAATCAGATGATATTAATCCTCACAGAAGTTACATTGGCACGTAATCAGAAATAGAGCACGGCTTCAATTTTAATAACTTCTGTTTGCGTCTCGGCCACAGCTTCGTCACATAACCAGCGTCATTTATAAACAACGTGACACCAGAGAACATGAAATCGTTCCCTAAATAGTAAAAATGCGCGCTTCATAATTCCATTTTGCACAACACGCAAGCAGTCATGTAGCCCTTAAGTAAATGACTGTACAATCAACAAAACAAAAGGTTCAGCAGTATGATTTCGGCGAATCACAGAATGTTGTTCCATCAAAATGATGACAACGTATTATTGCTGAGAGACAATACCGGCCGTAAACCTTCTCATCACCACAGCATCTGCATTTACATTTCATGTATCTGGCCTCCAAAGACACTTTATATGCACCGAGTACCGTGCCACTTCGATACACCCTGCGAGAAGCTAATCTCTCTGTCCAGCGTACCGTCGACCGAGAAAACAGCAGCGCTCTAGCGTGGTGCCCCGCTTCACACAACAAGCGCTCGGTTCCTCCTGTCTTCGTCCGTCGGCACTCTCTGTCATTTAGTACCACCGGCTTCCTTCTTTGCTCCCAAAAAAATGGTCAGATGTGTGTGAAATCTTATGGGACTTAACTGTTAATGTCATCAGTCCCTAAGCTTACACACTAGATAACCTAAATTATCCTAAGGACAAACACACACACCCATGCCCCAGGGAGGACTCGTACCTCCGCCGGGATCAGCCGCACAGTCCATGACTGCAGCGTCTTAGACCGCTCGGCTCTTTGCTTCCAAAACATGTTCTTCCCACGGATAAACCAATTCCCACAGAGAAGTTTCACATACCATGGATAGAGTAGTAGCGTGAACCTAGCTCATCGTGCCGTTCACGGAACTATGCCCTATTGCGTTATTTTGTTAAGAGATAAACGGCACGGGGAACTCGAAGAGTAGTAGTGCCAATCTAGCTCATCGTGCCGTTCACGGAACAATGCCCTATTGCGTTATTTTGTTAAAAGATAAACGTCACGGAGAACTAGAAGATACGGCACATCCACTAGCCTTAACAAGTCAGAAATGCAGCGCATTCTATCCAAACTATCAGCTATGCGAAACTGGGTACCGGGCCTGAATGACGATGACGAATGCGATTTGGCCACGTGCGTCCACCTCGGAGCCTCCACACACACAAACTTCCATCGTGCTTCCGTACTAGGAACCGGGTCTCCGATTCCTGAAGAGCATATATCAGTGTACCCTAGAACCAAAGCGTAGTGTGCAGACGTTGTTTCAAAAATGGTTCAAATGATTCCAAGCACTATGGGACTTAACATGTGAGGTCATCAGTCCCCTAGAACTTAGAACTACTTAAACCTAACTAACCTAAGGACATCACACACATCCATGCCCGAGGCAGGATTCGAACCTGCGACCGTAACAGCAGCGCGGTTCCGTAGTGAAGCGCCTAGAACAGATCGGCGACAGCGGCCGACAGACGTTCCCTTTAACATCTAACCACTTTTACTCTCTCTTTAACGGTTACTCTCTCGCTTCCTCTCTCTCTCTCTCTCTCTCTCTCTCTCTCTCTCTCTGTCTCTCTCTCTCTCTCTCTCACGATTTCTCTGTTTTTCTACTTACTTTAATTTCCTTAAATAGCAGAACTTTACGGTGTACTGCTATATGCGACTTCACGTACAACATTTGTAAGTAGGCAGTTTAGGTTTTTATGTTGGTAACGTCACGTAGCGCTCTTTATGAAAATCACTGGCTGTGCTGTGTGCAGTCTGTGGCTGGTTGGCATTTTTGGAATATTCGCTATTGTAGTATTCGGCAGTTGGATGTGAACAGCGCGTAGCGTTACGCAGTTGGAGGTGAGCCGCCAGCAGTGGTGGATGTGGGAAGACAGATGGCAGAGTTTTGAGAGCGAACCATCTGGACGCGTGTCCATCAGAAAGAGTAAATTTGAAAAATACTGTATATCATGAATTGATGTATATATATACATATATATATATATATATAAGTCATTATATATATATGATATATTAAGGTAAATACATTGTTTGTCCTCTATCAAAATCTTTCATTTGTTGGCTAAGCCTATCAGTAGTTAGTGGCTTCAGTAGTTAGAATCTTTTATTTAGCTGGCAGTATTGGTGTTCGCTGCATTGCAGTAGTTCGAGTAACGAAGATTTTTGTGAGGTAAATGATTCATGACAGGTATAGGTTATTGTTAGTCACGACCATTCTTTTGTAGGAATTATTGAAATCAGATTGCGTTGCGCGAAAAATATTGTGTGTCAGTTTAGTGTTGATCAGAACAAGTAAAATCAAATAATGTAAGGGGTTTATAAGCACAGTAATGCACTAATTTTACTAAGGGGAGGTTTCACATTTGGTATAAAATGCAGAGTGAAAATCTCATACTGGAAACATTTAGTAAAGTTTAACATCTAAGGCACATATCCCAAAAAGGAAACAGCAAATAAATAAATGTCGG